>NC_057825.1:1971036-2271036 GCF_910594005.1 Cervus elaphus | reverse complement strand
CTCCACGGCCCCTCTGCTGGCCACACTGGGAAGCCCCCACCTCAGGAAGAAGAGGCGAAGCCCCCTTTCCTGGGGCACTCAGGACCCTGCGCCCCCCACCCCACAGCAATAGTGAGGTCTGGGGGGCAGAGCCCTGCTCCCTGGGCTCCCGGCCCGGCAGAGACGACCCAAGGTTTGGGCACGGGGACTCAGGCAGGACGGCCCGGGATGGGGTGGGAAGCACAGGTGACAGAGCCCAGACGCAGGGGCAGACCTGCAAGGCGCCCGGGCTCCCCTTCACCCCGGTCTCACCTCCTGGGATGAACACACAGGAGCAAAACGTGCAGCCCACCCCCGACACCCCCAGGCCCGCTGAGAACCAGCCCTCCAGGAGAAGGCTGGGAGCGGGAGCGGGAGCGGGCGCGGGCACAGCGAGCTGGGAGCTCTTGGCCTCGCCATGACGAGGCTCACGCATGCCCTGCGTGGGGACCCCCGGACCCCAGCCCCTCAGAGGGGAGAGCGAGGCTGGGAGCACTCCCCCCTCCACACACACCTCCTAGGGAGCCCCCCCACACACACACCTCGCGGGGAGCACCCCCACACACACACCTCGCGGGGAGCACCCCCCCCACACACACCTCACGGGGAGCACCCCCCACCCACACACACCTCCCTAACCACACACACCTCCTGGGGAGCACCCCCCCCCACACACACACACCTATCTTCCCACCCACACGCACCTCCTGGGGAGCACCCACCCACACACGCCTCCCAGGGAGCACCCACACACACACACCTCCCAGGGAGCACTCCCACACACACACACACACACACCTCCCAGGGAGCACTCCCCCCCACACACACCTCCCAGGGAGCACCCCCACATACACACCTCCCAGGGAGCACCCCCCCCCACACACACACCTCCTGGGGAGCACCCCCACACACACACCTCCCGGGGAGCACCCACACACACACACCTCCCAGGGAGCACCCCCCCCACACACACCTCCCGGGGAGCACACACACACACATCCTGGGGAGCATCCCCCCACACACACCTCCCGAGGTGCCCGCCGCCAGGCCTGACGGCAGCACCACAAACATGCTAAGGTCAGAGTGAGAGAAGCCTTCCCTCGAAGAGAGGGGATCCGAAACCCGGGGCGGAAACGCTGACAAACCGCAAAAGCCCTCGAACGGCGAGAGGAAATGCAGACAGGGGTTGGGGCGGGATCCCACGGGAGGGCCCAGAAAGCTGAGCGGCTGGCTCACGGCAGTGGAGGGGTGGGGCCAGGGGTCACTGCGCGGCCGCCCCACCCTCTGGGGCCACACACCCGCCACTCCGTCGCGAGGGACTCTGCAGGACACGTCCAGCCACAGGCGGGGGCGGGTGTCCCAGCTCCACAGCAGGCGGGCCCAGAGGTCACGGCCATCTCCCCGCCCCTTCCCAGGGTCCCTGGGCTCAAGGCTCTGGGACCCGCCTCCTTCCTCCCCAGGGAACTGTGATCAGAAATAAAACACAAACTCAGCCCCTCTAGGAGGGCTCAACCCGGAGGGCCGCATCGAGAGGGGCTGGACACCAGAGCCCTTCAGGTTCCTGGACAAACAAGGGCAGAGTGTGGACCTCTGTCCAGGGGCCACGAGGGAAACCGCCCAGAAAACGCAGCCGCAGCGGCGGCTCCGACCCTCCCGCCGCAGACAGGACCCAGCGGCCGGAGTCGGGCACTCCTGGGCGGCCTGGTCTCCTCCATGTCTCGGGAGATGCTGGGGGGAGGGGGGGTGCCCAACCCAGGGGCTGCTCACTCACCACCATTGGGGGACATGCTTTCAGCCATGGCCGGGGTATTAGCGGGGAGGTGGGCAGGGTCAGAGGAGGAGGCAGAGGGGTGAGGAGCCGCAGGACGCTCTTAGCTTGGGGGGCGTCAGGCCGAAGGGGGATCTCGAGCCAGTCAGGCTGGGGGGAGCCTGGTGGGGGACGTGGGCACGGAGGGCGGAGGTCAGAGGCTGGAAGAAAGCCTGGGACGGGCGCCCCATCCCAGTGTCAGCTCCTCCCCACCCCCAGCCCAGCTCAGACCCTGCGGCCTCGCCTCCTGAGTTGGGGGGATCCCCCCCACCATGACGCTGCCCCATCTTCCTGGGTCCCATCCCAGCATTGGCGGGGGCCACAGGGGCTCCACTTTCCGGGTGGGGTGGGAGGTTCAGTGGTGAAAGGGCCCAGGGCAGAGCCAGGCTGTGAGCAAGGCCATCCACCCAACCCCGTAGGCTCCGCACCACATCCCAGAACGGCCGGGAGAGACCCACAGAGACACAGCGCTGACCCGCAGGAAGGGGCCAACCCGCCGCCCCAGCACCTCTGCCAGGGGCGGCCGGGCCTCAGGAAACAGGAGGCGTGTGGGCAGGGTTGGCTTCAGTGACAGACGGAGCCAACTGCCTCCTCCAGCGAGGGGACGCAGGGGCCCGGCGAGGGGCCTCCGAGCGGGTCAGCCAGGCGGGCAGGGGCCCCACACACCCCAGGCCCTGCTGGCCACCACTGCCCACTTCGCAGGGGTGAGTGCCACCACAGCGGCCACCCAAAGGGCCGCTCCCCAGAGCGGCTCAGCCCCGACCAGGGCCTGAGCCCACCCAGGGTCAGGGCATGACCCCCCCAGGCCAGCCCCATCGCATGCCCACAGCACCCCCGGGTCTTCGAGGTCCGAGTAGTCAGACCTACGGTTTTCCCGGTGGTCACGTATGGATGCAAGAGTCACAGCGTAAAGAAGGATGAGCGCCGAAGAATTGGTGCTTTTGACCTGTGGTGTCGGAGGAGACTCTTGAGAGCCCCTTGGACTGCAAGGAGATCCAACCAGTCCATCCTAAAGGAGATCAGTCCTGGGTGTTCATTGGAAGGACTGATGCTGAAGCTGAAACTCCAATACTTTGACCACCTAATGTGAAGAACTGACTCACTGGAAAAGACCCTGATGCTGGCAAAGATTGAAGGCGGGC
The DNA here is from genome assembly GCF_910594005.1 of Cervus elaphus. Lineage (NCBI taxonomy): Eukaryota > Metazoa > Chordata > Mammalia > Artiodactyla > Cervidae > Cervus > Cervus elaphus. The sequence goes on along the minus strand of NC_057825.1, from coordinate 2,268,069 downwards.
GGAGAAGGGGACGACAGAGGATGAGATGGTTGGGTGGCATCACCGACTCGATGGACATGAGTTTGAACAAGCTCCAGGAGCTGGTGATGGACAGGGAGGCCTGGCATGCTGTGGTCCATGGGGTCACAGAGTCAGACACGACTGAGCGACTGAACTGAACTGAACTAAGGAACCAGCCTGGCCCACCGAGAGTCCTTGGCCCCCTCCTGACGCCCCCATGTCCTCTCAGCTCTGCACCCCCCACAGCTAAGGCTCCTCCTCAATCCAGTGCTCCGTGACACCCCATGTTTCTGCCCAGCCCACCAGCCTACCTGGAGAAGCCAGCCTCTGACCAGCTCTGCTGTGGGGTCACTGCTCACAGTGGGGGTCAGGCCAGCCACGCCCCCTGAACTGTGGGAGGCTGTCCCCACCCCCCTCAAACAATCCACCCTTAAGAAAAACCAAAGAAACCATAGAGACGCTGCACCAGCGGTGCATGTCAAGGGCTGGAAAGCTCCAGGGGAATTCTCGGGACGGGGTGGGGGGCACGCGAGGGATGGGCCACTCGGAAGGGGGGATGACGCCAGGGGACACACGGAGGACAGCCTGACCAGCCCCCACGCTCCTGGAGAGGGAGGGGGGGACCAGCCTCTCCGGGCCAGTCGGCCCCACAGATGATGCTGGGGTCAGGCGGTCACTGCACTTGCCGGGGGGCCTGGCCCTGCGTGCGGTCACTGTCGCCTGTCCCAAAAGACAACCCCCATTTGACACCAACAACCGTCTGGGCAACTCCGGGATCCTGAGTGAGAGGAGGCTCCACATACACCATGCGTCCCAGATCAGACCTAGGCAGTGGCCGCGCCCGCCAGGGCCCTCCCAAGCTCATACCCCGGGCGGCGGCCCTCACAAGGACACTGACCCTTCGCCCCACGTAACAGACGGGACCCAAGACCTAGAGGGGCCGGGAGGCTGTGGAGCCTGAGCAGGGAGGCGGGAGATCAGGCTGGGACTCCACAACCACCAGCCAATCCCAGTGTTGAGGGGCAGCCAGCGCCCCGCCCCCAGCGCCAGCCCAGAGCGGCACCTCGCATGGCCCAGCCTCAGTAAGCCAGGGTCCCCACACAAACACGCTCCCTGGGTGCCCACACGTTTCCAGGGCAGCAGGGCGCCCACTTGAGGGCTGGCCGGAGCCTGGACGCCCTGGAGAGGGACCCGCACGCGCTCTGAGCGTGGGGGGTGCCCAAGAGTCAGGGGTCACAGCCGCCACCCCTGGGACCCTTCCCACAGCCCCAGAGCTCACACGCTTACCGAGCGCAGTCTCTCCCTGCCCTCGGGGCGTGGGGGTGCAGGCTCCGACATCTCAGGGGACCGGCACACGGCCAATGGTGTCTTCCCCACCCAGACCCCCAACGGCCCAGCCGGGACAGCCTGCTGGCAGCTGAGACCGCAGAGCACAGAGTGGGTGTGGCTTATCTGGGGCGCACAGGCAGCAGGGCCTCAGCTCTGCACCAGCAGCCCTGGCACCCGGCGGGCATGGCCAGCGCTCTGCCCCAAGGGCGGGCAGGCTGGGGGCTGGGCAGCACCCCTCTGGCCCTCTCCTCCCACTTGCACCCGAGTTTCACCCTGCGACGCCGTCAGACCACGCTGCCCACCAGCTCCTCCTGATAACATGGCACGAAGGTCCAGCTGCTCGACACGCATTCCCGCCCCCAGCTACCAGGGACCTCGGCGGGGACCCCGCAGCGCCAGCTCCTCACAACGGGGCAGCATCTGGGACACGTGTGCCCCCAGCCCTCCCGAACACACTCCTGATCACCCTCCTGAGCCCAGATTCCAACACTTGTAGGAAAACCCCACGGGGCGCCTGCAGCACCCGGCACCCCAGGTGGCAGCCCCTGAGCATGGGGCGTGTCCTCCCAGGCGCCTCGTGACCTCCTGACCAACTCCCCCAGTTCTGCGGCAAGGATGGTGGAGGGCGTCCCCCCATGCGCCTGCCAGCTCAGACTCCAGCTCACAAAGACCCTGACAAGGGGTTAGGTTCAGACCAGGTTCTCATATGCAACAGTGAAAACCTGGCCGCAGAAACAGAGGCTGACCCACAGCGCTGACGCAGCGGGGCCTCTGGACACACCCCCCACCCCGGCCTAGGTAACTATCATCTCCACTTGCAGACCCAGAAACGTCACCCTTGGCCTTTAAGAGCCCAGCGTTTGTCGGAGGCAGGACCACAGGCCCCCAGAGCGGGGGTCCAGGTGCCAAAGGGGTTCATGACTCAAGGGGGAGCTGAGGGGGTCAACAAGCTGCCCGCCCCCTGGGCACCTACCGATCAGCACCCTCGACCAAGTGCCCGGGCCACCCAACAGTTAAGACACCTGTGGACCTTGTCCACGGACACCAGGGGGCAGAGCTCGGGGTGCGGCGGAGGGCGCTCTCCGGACAAGCTCCCAGCAGACAGGTGTGTGCCCAGCACGATGCAGCTCTCTGCCACATGTCACTAAAGTTCCCTTTGGAGGCAAGGAATGCTGACTAGACGCTGGCCGCTGGCACGGGGTCTACGAAGACCTGACGGGCGCCCTGTGCCTCTACAAGCCCGCCGTCTGTCAGGCAGACCGGAAGGAGGACCAGCTACTCGCCAGACTGCCCCGAGACTGGTGGGGAGGGTGGGGGGTCTGCAGAGCGGCTTTGCACATGCATCTGGGCAGACGCTCCCTGGGGAAACCCCACTCCCGACCTGGGCCAGCTCCCCCGGCCCCACAGGATGAGGAGCGCTGCTCCCCAAGGAGTACAGGACCCCAGTGGTGGGTGCAGGGCCAGGCTGGCCGGGGCGGTGTCCTGCACCAACCACTGCACTGCGATCGGTGGCAGGGGGCCAGCGCTCCCCAGAGAGCCTCTGCCGCCCAGAACCAGGAAATGGCCGTGGGCGCGGGGCTCGGACGACTGGCAATGCGCCAGGCTGGAGGAAGAGGGCGCAGGAGGCGCGGCTGGCCCCGGAGGGCGCTGGGCGGGCGCTGTCTACCCCGCCGCACCGCCCCCCCCCCTCCACTTTCACTTTCTGCCCGCGAGCCAGGCGGGCCCAGCGTATTTAACAGATTGCCTCCGGCCCTCCGAGCTCACTTCCCAAGCGCGCACGGGCTGTTGTGGAGGGCAGGCAATTACTCCACTTTCTAAAAACAAAACAAAAATCGACCGGCGCCGCCTGGCCCTCCTTCCCCGGACGTCCCCGCGGCGGGGCTGGGGCTGGATCGAAGCTTCTGAGGAGCTGCTGCGGCGGGATTCCAGAGGCCTGCCCCCCTCCCACCTCCCAGGTTACCAGAAAGGTCAGGGAGAAACAGCCCACTCCGCCCCGCGTCCCCTCCCGCCCCAGACGCCGTGCGCCCTATCTCTCCGGATCTGTAACCGCGAGCACACATCAAGGCCTCACGACAGAGAAGGGCAAACAGAGCTTTATTTGCAAATAAGAGGCTGGATTCCCGGCTGCAGGAGGATGGTGGAGGGGGAGGGAAGCGGGGAGGTCCCTAACTCCTGAAGCCAGACCCTCGCAGGGATTCAGGCCTTTTCTTCACCCCCTTGAATGCCAACCTCTCCCCCAGGAGTAATGCCATCCAGGGACTCAGGAAAAGAACCCCCATTTTAAAGAAAGAGTCAGGAAGAAAGCCTACAAAACAAGGTTTAAAAAAAAAAAAAAACTTTTTCCTCTGTCCTCACTTGGGGGGAGGGGGCGCGCAGCGATCCCTCAGTTACACGCCTTCCGCCCCCCGCCCTCCCCGGCCCATAGTTTGCCCAAAGGATACACAACAGCACCCCCCAGCACCATTAACTTTGCAGCCACAACCCAGGGAACACACGGGAAGGAGCCCCAGTTATGCGCTTTTGGGTAGAAAGCTTCCAGCCAAAATGAAGGATCGCAGGATGGTCAGGGACTGGGCCCAAAGGCGGGAACCCGCAGGGTGGACCACGGGACGGCCCCCGGGGGGTCTGCCGGTGGACCCGCGCCATGCTCCCACTCTTATCTTTCCAAAACCGCCCCTGGCCCCGAGGGAAAAGGAGGCGACCCAAGGCCTCCACCCCCGGCCCTGACCCCGACGAGCAACCGGCGGAGAGGACTCCCCCGAGCCCCACGTTAATTCTTGGGGAGCCCACGAGGGCCGGGGGAGCCGTGTGAGGCCTGGGGTGAGCACTTCTCCCCGATGGGCTTGTGCCGCGCTGTCAAGCCAGGGCCCAGCCCAGCTCCTCCCGCTCCAACTCGATCTCGCCCGTTGTAAGCGCTTTTCACGCTGTTTTTCAAAACGGGAACTCCTCTGGGCTGCAACGACCCAGCAACTCCAGAGGGACGTTGGACCCAGCAACTCCAAAGTCAGCTCGGGCCCCTAACTCTGTAGCGAGCGGCCTCCACGCCGCGCCGCCAGCCTCGCCCCCCGCCCCAGCCGCGGCGACAGCCCCCGCGCGAGCCCCGCAGCCAGGGACCGAGGCGGGCCGGGCGCGCGCGGGCAAAGTGGCGCCGAAGCTCTACCTTCCCCTCCGCGTCCTCCCCGATCCCCCCTTCAAAAGATGGCGGGCGGAGAAAAGGGGGGGAAAAAATCCTTTCCGTGAGGGAGGGAGCGCGGGAGGTCGCTGGCGCAGGGCGCGCGGGCCGTGCCAACTCCAGGCTGCGAGCCCCGGCCGCGGCGACGCCCCCGAGCCCGGGACGCGGGCGGCCGGGAGGGCGCGGGCGGAGGGCCGAGGGGAGGGGTCCGCGCCGCCGCCGCGACCCCGGGCCGCCGCCGCGCTTTGTTGCATCGTGGCCGCGCACAAAGGCGGCGGCGGAGACGGCCGCCCGGGTGCCAGGCTCCCCGGACGCGCCGGCGGCCTGCGCGGGGCGCACGGGGCCGCGCTCCCCGGCCCGCCCGGCCCGCCTCCGCCCGCGCCGCCCGCCGCCCCGCGCGCGCAAGGAAGCAAAAGAAAGGCGTACTTGGCCTCGGCGGCTCCGGCGGCCGTCCCCTCCCGGCCCGCACGGCCGGCTCCTCTTTGGCTCGCCGGCCCCGGCAGCATAATAGACGCGCCGGAGCCGAGCAGGGCTCATGCGCTGCGCCGCGGCGCCTGGCGGGAGTCGTAGTCCGCGGCCGGGCCTGCGCCGGAGCCGCCCAGGGGAGGCCGTGGCGCGCGGACTACATGTCCCGGCCCCGCCGGCGCCCCGCCCCGCCCCGCGCGCCCCCGCCCGCCGCCCGCCCCGCCGACCCGGCCGCGAGCGGGCCCGGCCCGGGGGGCGCGCGGGGGCGGGGCTCGGCGCCGGTGGCGACTCGGAGACCCTGCGCGGCGCCCCCGCGCCCACTCCGGCGCAGGGGACACACGCCTCTGGGCGTATTTCCTGGTGCCCAAAGAGGCGCGCAAAAGGCGGGAGGACGGCCAGCGCCCGCCTGCCTCTCCCACTCTCGCCCGAGGACCCCCGAGTCGGTGGGGCCGCCCTGGAAACCCGGGCGCGCACGGTCCGGGCGGCGCGCACCTGCCGGGCGCCCATGTTTGTAAACAAACCGCGCGCCTAATTAGCCTGGCGGGGGCGCGCGCAGGAGGGCGGGGGCGGGGCGTCGGCGCGCGCGCAGGGGCGGCCCCGCCCAGGGAGGAGCCGCGCTCGGCCGCGCCCCCATCTGCCCCACTCCCGCCAGCCCGCCCACCTCCGGTCCCGGTATCAGGCTGGGGCCTGGTCGCTCGAGTTCTTGGCCGTGGGAGGGGGCGCCAAGTGCCCCGTGCTGGCGAGAAGCAGGGGACGTTCCCGGCTCTGCCCTGAGACCTGCCCCCCGCGCCCCTCCCCCCCCCCGGCCAGCCTCTTTCCCATCTTCCCCTGTTAGAGGCAGGAATGAGATCAAAGGTCCCTAGGCTGGGATTCCAGCAGTGGGCCCCGAAGGTAAAACCTGTGGGCCCTGGCCCTTTTCTGTATTTTGAAAGATTCAGCTCCTCGACACGTTTGATATCTTTTTTTGGGGGGTGGCAATTCCTCCTTAAGTCGATTTTTATCTAGCTATAACCTAAAGTAGGCTTCCCTGGTGGCTCGGAAGGTAAAGCGTCTGTCTGCAATGCAGGAGACCCAGGTTCGATCTCTCAGTTGGGAAGATGCCCTGGAGAAGGAAATGGCACCCCACTCCAGTATTCTTGCCTGGAAAAATCCCATGGACGGAGGAGCCTGGTAGGCTACAGTCCATGGGGTTGCAAAGAGTCAGACACAACTGAGCCACTTCACTTTCACTTTCATAACCTAAAGTGGATACACTTTGCCTATACTAGTGAAAGTGAAAGTCACAGTCCTGTCGGATTCTTTGTGACTCCATGGACTGTAGTCCATGGGATTCCCCAGGCCAGAATACTGGAGTGGGTAGCCGTTCCCTTCTCCAGGGGATCTTCCCAACCCAGGGATTGAACCCAGGTTTCCTGCATTGCGTGTGGATTCTTTACCAGCTGAACCACAAGGGAAGCCCTTCCATATGTTAAACCCCCATGGAAAGTCAAAACATAACAAATTTTCCTTGGTACCCGCTGATCCTGCCAGCCGCAAGGTGGAGTTTCCTTGTGTGGGCTGGATCCTTCCCAGGCCCCTGAGGTCACTGGGTTTGTTACAGGTTGAGCAGGCGTGCTGCTGCCGCAGATGTGGGCGTCTTTATAAAATCAACATTAAAGCGGACGCCGGCTCACCTGAGCGGGTGCGGCCCCACACCCACCCAGCGCAGGCCTTCTGCGCCCGGCTTACAGGTGAGGAAACCCTGGGCGCTGAAGTGGCCGTGGGGCACAGAGAGCTGAGACACCAACGCCTGGCCTCCGGAGAAGTGCAGCTTGTAGAGGAGGCCAAACCCTTCCCCCACCCTCCCAACTGTCCGTTTCCTGGAACAGGGGACTTCTTACACCCCGCGGGGACAAGGCTCTGGCTGGGGAAGACCTTAGCCTCTTTAGTTTACAAACCTGAGAAGGTTGGAGAAGGGAGGTGAGGACCTGCCGATGAACTCCTTTGGAACTACCATCCCGGTCGCAGCTTTTCCGCAGCCCCACCTTGGCACCCCAGTTTACCCACTTCTGTTTTAGTCATCGCCTTCCTGCCGCCTGGTTCTCATACTCATGGGTATTCTGGGCTCTCTGGCCATCAGCATGGTCCACCTTTCTGCTGAAGAAGATCCCACCCCACTCCTGAGGCCAAACAAAGAGCCTCTCCACCTGGTCCAGACCTTGCAGGGACTTGGGTGGCACGCACACAGAGGCCATCCATGACCAACCAGGCTGGCAAGTCTGCAGACAGAATGCCCAGTACCCTGGTCATCCTCCTCTGGCCTCCCACTGACCGGAGGAGTCCCTCCCAGGAGTCTAGCAGGAGCCTGGGCCGCCCCTGAGAACCTGGGTCTGATGCACAGACCTAGGTCCTTGCCTCTTGCTTTCCCCCTGTCCACTGGTCCTCCTTGCTCACTCACCCACAGCCAAGAGAGCTCAGCCAAGTGACCTTCCCTGAGGCTGGAGAAGTCTCTGGGAAGCAGAATCAGTAAGAGAAACGTGAGCGATGCTCACATTTGAGAGCTCGGCCCCTGGGCTAACGACCCCTCGGGCCCAGTGAAAAGTCCCCTCCCCGAGGCTTCTTCGGGGGGTTGGCCCTGAGCTCCCCACCTCCTCTGGCTCCATCCTCTCCCTCCCAAGGCTCTCGTAGCTTTGACATGAGCGACTGGGCCTCCATGTGCCTGGGACACAGTCACTTAATCGCCCCAGCCGGGGTTTTCTCGTCTGTCAAAGGAGGATAAAAATAGGGCCTGACCCTGCAGCTGCGGAAGGAGAAAGGCACGTGAGGGGTGAGCGGGCCCCCGGTCTGCCTCGGTCTTGGCTCCCATCTCTGGCCTGGTCTCTCACTTAATTAGGCTGCGTATGGGCCGTCTGCACCCTCAGGGAGTGTGACAATTCCCTGAGAGCAGGGCTCCAGGCCCCCCACGCCCTACAAGAGATCCAGCGCGTCGTGGCCGTGTGAACAACCTTTCCTGCACCTCTGCCCCCTCTCCAGGCCCCATCTGTGAAACTCAGGGCAGCCAGACCCCCAGCAGCTAGGGCAGCTGCCCCATCAGCCCAACAGGAGCCCTGCAGACCTAAAGCCGTTTCCTTAAAGCTTGCACTTGGCCTTGATTAAGCCCTTGCTCAGGCCAGCCCAGGACTCAGGGCCTCAGCGGCTCCCTGCCACAGTCTTCCCCGGCCACACCCCTGGAGACCCCAGTCGGCGATGCTGTTGGTTTATAGTTGAGTCAATACACAAGTCTCTTAAAAGTTTCGTTATCGTGCGGCCTTCCCCCAGAGACTGCGGAGGATGCAGAACAGCTAAGGAAAGGGAATCTCTGTCTCCCCCCAGCACCGGCTGAGCCATGGTGGATGGGGGCAAGGGTGTCTACTCCTGCAGTCCCATGATGACCATTTAGGGTGAGCCAGCTGCAGCGGCGAGAGCTTTGCATACAACATTTCACTGACTCGCAGGTTTTAAGAGGTAGGGACAATTATGCAGATCTTCCTGACAAGGGATCAGACCCAGGTCTGCGGCCCTGCAGACAGATTCTTTACCATCTGAGCCACGTAGGGAAGCCCTCAAAATGGAGGCACCGTGAGGTTAAATTTCTAGTTTGAGCACAGTTTGAACTCAGGAGGAGTGGGGTGGGGGTTCACACTTCACCTCCAAAATACGTTCCAGGAGCCTGCATCGTGGTAGGGGGGTGAGGTGTGGGGGCGGGCATCAAGCACCCCGAGTCCATTGGCTAGTTCTCTCAGAGAAGCGTGAGGAGCCGCCGGGACGGGATGACACTGGAGTGAGCCTTCTCACTTCTGTTCCCCCCACACCTCCAGAGTGGGAGGTCATCGGCCACATGACGGTGGCGGCAGAAGGTCGTCCAGGACGAGGAGCGTCAGTCTGCCCGGCTGTGAAGTGGGTCAGCAAATACCTGCCTGTAGGACTGCTGTGACGGTCAGCGCAGTAGGTGTTCTCATGCACGAGATGGCACTGCATGTGCGTTTCCTCATTCACCACCCTCCACCCCGCCCGGAGGTGCTGGTGAGGGGCCAAGCCCCACCCTCCCGATTCCCGGCTCCGCGCATACGGTGGGGGGCAAGACAGGGCACCCGCTGTCTCAGAGCTGACATGCTCCCAGGGATGCACAGACTATCAGATGAGATATGCAGAGTGCCTGATGGTGCTTGATGCCATGGAGGAAAATCAAGCCAGCAAGGGAGCCAGGGAGCTGGGCTAGTGGGTTCGTGGCAGCTAAACATGGGAACTAGAATTGTGGGTGATTTTATTTTTCTTCTTAACTGGTTTTCCCTGTGGCAAACAGTCACTGCTAGGGCTTCCCAGGTGGCGCTAGTGGTAAAGAACCTTCCTGCCAATGCGGCAGACGGAAGCAAGAGACGTGGGTTCAATCCCTGGGTCGGGAAGATCCCTGGAGGAGGAAATGGCAACCCACCCCAGTATTCTTGCCTGGAGAATCCCATGGACAGAGGAGCCTGGCGGGCTAGGGTCCATAGCGTCACAAAGAGTCAGACATGACTGAAGCAGCTTAGCAGGCACACCATGAAAATTGAGTTTTGTTTGAAGAAGCGATCATGTGGTGCAATGGAGAGAGGCTGGGCCTGTCCAGTACCGCAGTCCCTGGGGCTCTGGAATCCTCGCTGGGAGTTTAGGTGCCCAGGCATCCCTGGGGCTCTAAAGGCTTATAGGACGATGCAGCCAGCCCTCTGGGCTTTATTTACGCCCAAAGGAAAGCTTTCTGCTTTGATGTCTTGAAACTCCATGACCCTGTCTGTGTCCTCTCTCTATTTCCTCTGCTTCTGAGAAGGAACCTCAAGGCTATAAAATAAATGTGTCTGAAATGATTGAAGACATAAAATAATTTTTAAAAGACTAACAAAAAAATCTCAAAGTTTGGGGGAAAAAAATCCAAGAACTAATAGAAATTTTTTTTTTTAATGTAGGCTACATGGACATTTAAAACTCAGAGGAAGGGACAAATAACAGCTTAGACAAAGCTGAAGAGAGAATTAGTTCTGCCAAAGGTAGGTTTGAGGAAACCAACCATAATGAAGCTTAGGGAAGCAAAAAAACATATTGTAGAAACTGGAAAACTCAGTTAAGAAAGAGGGAAGAGGCACTAGGTCATCCATCCAATAGGAACTTCAGACAAAGAGAATTAAGAAAGGGGGTGAAGGAATATTTGAACGTATAACAGGTGAAACTTGGGGACTTCCCGGGCAGTCCAGCGGTTAAGACTTCCCCTCCCAACGCAGCGGGTGCAGGTTCGTCCCCCAGTCAGGCAGTGAGGATCCCACCATGCCGTGTGGCCACAGGACCAGAACATAAAACAGAAGCAATATTGTACCAGCATCAATAAAGACTTTAAAAAAAGAGGTGAGACTTCAACAAAATAGTTGGAAGAAATGAATCCCGGGATTCAGGAAGCCCAAGTCACAAATAGGATGAACACGAGTGAGTCCACACCTAAAGGTGTCATTGAGAAACGGAAAAAGCATCAGAGAAAGTGGAAAAGCAACAGGCTGCAGTGAAGTCAGCAGAAGTGGCAGATGAGAGGGCTCCAGGGGCCCCGGACTCCACAGAGACTGGCAAAACCCGTCGGAACTCACTGTATCTGAACTCTGGAAACCAAGTGGGGAAGCAGTCCAGGACACGGTGGCCTCGTCTCGGTGGTGGAGGAAACCTGTGTTGACTCATGAGCTGACCGGCAAGCTAGCTGAACCTGAACACGCCCTGCAGTGGCCACACAGCAGAGAACCCTGGCTTTGCAACTTGAGTTCAGAGGAGTCAGCGGACAAACAGCCGCAACCTTGCACTGGTGTAGCATCAGCAAACTGCTGGACCGGGGAGAGTCTGGTTCCCAGGGTTCCACATTATAACAGTCAGGAGGTCCAGTTGTCAACGAGCATTATGAGGCCCAGAGAGTGACCAGGAAGAGCGAGCGAACAGGGCCAAGTATGCTTCAGTGAGGAAGAAGGAGGCCTTCCCCAGCGGTCCAGTGGTTAAAGGCCGCCTGCCAATGCAGGGGACACGGGTTCCATCCCCGCTCCGGGAAGATCCTGCCTGCCCGGGGCAGCTAAGCCTGCGCACCGCAGCTCCTGAACCCGAGCTCTGGAGCCCACACTCAGCCCGAGCACTGCAGCCACGAGGCGCCCCTGCTCCCCACGGCCAGAGGAAGCCCCCGAGAGCAGCGATGAGGACTCAGCACAGCCAAAAATAATGAAAATGAATTCAAAAAAGCGACGGGGGAAGGAAGAAAGAAAGGGACTTCCCTAGCGGCTCAGCACTTATGACTTTGCTCCCACTGCAGGGGGCATGGGTTTGATCTCTGGTCAGGGAGCTAAGGTCCCACATGCTGCAACCAAAGATCACGCACGGGCAGTGGAGATGGAGACTCCCACCTGCTGCAACTAAGACCCATTGCAGCCAAAGTAATTAATTTAAAAAATAAAGTGTCACTGTTTAAAAGAATTGTGCACTATGTAGGTGCTATTCATAATGGCCTCAAAGTGAAAACAACCCAAGTGTCCATCAGGTGGTGAATGATAAGTGAAATATGGTATGTCCACACAACAGAGTATTATTTAGCCCTGAAAACGAATCAAGTGCCGATACATGCTATGGCAAAGATAAACTCTGAAGCTGTTGTACTAAGTGAAGGAGGCCAGAAATAAAAGATCACTTATTGTAGGATTTAACTGATATGAAACATCCATAGTAGGTGAATCCATAGAGACAGAAAGTAAGTTAGGGGTTGCCATGGGCTGGTGGGAATGGGGAGGGGAGTGACTGCTTACTGGGTGGGGGGTTCTTTGGGGTAATGAACATGCACCTGGATTAGGTAGAGGTCATTCACTTTAGGGCATCCCCGGTGGCTCAGAGGTAGAGAATCACCCTGCAGTGCAGGAGTTCCGGGAGACCCAGGTTCAATCCCTGGGTGGGGACGATCCTCTGGAAGAAGGCGTGGCGACCCACCCTAGTATCTTTGCCTAGAGAATCCCAGGGACAGAGGAGGCTGCTGGGCTGCAATCCACAGGATCGCAAAGAGTTGGACACGACTGAAGCGACTTAGCATGCTCCCATGCATGCATTTACTGTAAGATGGTAAACTTTACCTCAACAGTAAGAATATTTGAAAGCTACTGGCGGACCCTTGTTTGGATGGCTGGTTGACAGGGAGGATGCAGAAAGGGCCGGGGGTGTCTCCACCCACAGGAGATGCCTCTGGTCTGGAGCCTGGCTCTTCAGAAGCCAGGGGGCCCTGGAGAGACTGGCTTTGGTGAGGAGGAGGAGGAGGGCAGGGTGCAGGGAGCAGTCAGATAAAAGAGACAACAGCCGGTGGGAAGGAAGGCTCACCTACAGAGGAGCAGGGCAGGGCTCCAGGGGGTGGTGATGGAGACGCTGGAGAGCCGCCTACAGAGGGCACAGCGGTCAACCTCTTGCCGCTCACGGGGCAGAGGCTTGTGCAGACTGACGCGAGAGCCCTCAGCATGACAGGCCTCGCTCAGACCACGTGGGTACACTCCAGTGAGAGGACGCTGAACCCAGAGGGCCGGGGGCCACTGCGAGTGACGGTGAGCCAGGGAGTTGATAACTCGTGGGTGACCGCCGCTGAGCGTGCACTGCAGGGCGGACGGCGGGTTGATGTCAAATGCCCGTGCTCCCCCTGCGCGGGGGCATACGGTGCCCTTGTCCTGCCATCTGCAGGAGCGCCCCCATCCACCCAGCCCTGACCACTTAGAGAAGGAAAGCCCAGTTTTGTCTAAGGTGTGGTGTTTGGGCTTCTCTCCCTGGAAGCTGATGTGAACCCAAGTCATCTAAGAAGAGGGGCTTGGGGGCGGAGGGGGGGTGAGACCAAAGCGTTCTGAGTTCTCGCCACATTCGGGAGGATGGAAGAGAACCACTTTCACCTTCAAGAAAGTCGGTCTTCAAAATGCCAAGGGGAACTGCCAAAATAATAGCCACAAGGTGGGACGCTCGCAGACCATCACCTTACTCAAGAAGAGAAGTGATTCTCCATTGCATGCGTGCACACCCCGCATGCTGCCTGGGCGGGAGGGTGGGGCAGGGGAGGGGCTTCAGAGCGGTGTTCCCGGACTTGGGCTCTCAATCATTGTGTTAAAATTTATACCAGTCCATCCTAAAGGAGATGAGTCCTGAGTGTTCATTGGAAGGACTGATGTTGAAGCTGAAACTCCAATACATTGGCCACCTGATGCAAAGAGCTGACTCATTTGAAAAGACCCTGATACTGGGCAAGATTGAGGGCAGGAGAAGGGGACGACAGAGGATGAGATGGTCGGATGGCATCACCGACTCAATGGACATGGGTTTGAGTAAGCTCCGGGAGTTGGTGATGGACAGGGAGGCCTGGCGTGCTGCAGCCCATGGGGTTGCAAAGAATCGGACATGACTGAGTGACTGAACTGAACAATTTACAACAAACTGATTCAGCTGTGTGTGTATATATACATGTACTTTTTTTTCATACTCTCTACTGTGGTTTAGCATAGGATATTGAGCACAATGCCCTGTACTATACAGTAGGACCTTGGGCTTATCCTCTCTATAAGGAATAGTTGGCGCCTGCTAACCCCGGACTCCCAACCCACCCCTCTCCCACTTCCCTCCCCTTGGCAACCACCGGTCTGTTCTCTGTGTCTGTGAGTCTATTTCTGTTTCATAGATTAAGTTCATTTGTGTCATATTTTAGATTCCACATATAAGTGATGTCATATCAAAATATTTGTCTTTGTCTGACTTACTTCACTTAGGCTGATGATCTCTGGGTCCATCCATGTTGCTGCAAATAGCATTGTTTAATTAACTCTTTTCTATGGCTGAATGATAGTCCATCATATATATGTACCACATGTCTTTTTTTTCCATTCTGCCATGTGGCTTGTGGGATCTCAGGCCGCCCACCAGGGACTGAACCCGGGCCACGGCTGTGAAAGCCTAGAACCCCAAATGCTGGGCCGCCGGGGACTCCTTGCCGCGTCTTCATCTGTCCGCTGTGGGTGAACGTCTAGTTTGCTCCGTGTCTCGGCTGCTGCTCACGCTGCGGCAGTGAACACCGGTGCAGTGTCTTTCTGAACGACGCTTGCTCCTGCTTTTTCTTAAGCAGCAAGATGCATGGCTGTTGGTCTCTCTACACTCTCTCCCCTCCCGCTCCACGCGTCTCTGCGTTTGCGGGGCATGGGCAGTACTGCCCAGCGGAACCTTCTCTGAAACAGTGGGAGGGGTGGCGTCGTCTTCCTAAAAGCTTCGGGACAGAGTGGAAAGTGAGTGTGGGGGGCAGAAGGTGAAGGGGGGCCCCCGCCCCTGCCTCTCCTTCCGGGAGCCGGGGTGCTCCCCCTGACCCGCACTCCACGCGGGGCCAGACCGCCCGGTTGCGGCGGCACCTCCCGGCTCCAGCCCCGGAACCTGCGCGGCCACCCGGCTCAAGGCCGCTGCTGACCCGCGGCACGGTTGAGCCACCGAGGCTAGTGCTGCGTGTGCATCGGTAGGTGTCAGAGCCGGGCTGGCTGCCCTGCCCAAGGTCTGCACATGATACCAGGCGTCCACAGGGGCTGCAGGGGTGTGGGGACCCCAGGCCAATAAGCAGGACAGAGAGCGGGGCAGGGAGTGTGGGCGGTGCACAGTCGCGGTGACCCCAGAGCCTGGCAGAAGGAGCCCCAGCCCTGCCCGGCTCCCCAGCACCCGTGGGCGGGCAGGGCGGGCACTGACCGAGTGCCGAAGCAGGGCGGCCGCCTGCCCCTGGTGCCCCACGCCCCCGCTCCGCAGTGGTCCTGCTAGCCAAACAGGGGTCACACTCCCATTCTCTTTAAAAATAAGCTTACGTTTCGGGATGGCGTCAGATTTACAGAGACGTTCCGATGGCGCAGACAGTGTAGACCCTTCTCCTAGTTACCCCTCCCCCCTGCCTTACACAGCTCGAAGCACCCCCCCCACACACACACAAAGCCACGGGGGCGCCCTTGGCACAGGCTGGCCTCGTCCTTGTTCAGAATTCCTGGAAGCCCCCTGGACTCCAGCCGTCAGCCTCCTCCCCCCTGAGACAGGTGGGAGATGGTTTCCAGCCTCCTCCTATTTCTCGTGACCAGCAGTTTGGAGAGGCTCCGGCTGGTGAGGTGTTTTGCAGACAGTCTGGGATGGTCTGCTGTTTTTGCCTGATGAATCTGGGGTTATGAGTTTTGAAAAGAGCCTGCAGGGTGGAGCGCCGTCTCATCCCATCCGTCCTGTTCCACGCTGTCTGTCGTGGCCTGAGGCCGTGGCTTTCCAAGTACATCACAACGCACTGGAGCGGGCGGTAACTGCACAGACATCTGGGCTGCTGTCTCCCCTCTCCCGGTCATCCAGTCAGTTCTTCCATCCGCATGGACTCACGCGCGTCTGTTTTATATTCTGCGTCATAATCCGATGCGATATCCCTTGTTTATCGATTTGCTCAAGTTGCTCCAGGTCTGGACGGTAGCCCGCCAGGCCCTTCTGTCCATGGGATTTTCCGGGCAGGAATACTGAAGTGGGTTGCCATTTCCTTCTTCAGAGAATCTTACCGACCCAGGGACCAAACCTGTGTCTCCTGCATTGGCAGGAAGATTCTTTACCATTGAGCCACCAGGGAAGGACTTGTAGATGTTATAATCCTTCCAAAATCGTCGCCAGGTCTTTCCTGATTTATCACGTGCTTTTACTGCCTGACAAAAAGTGTGATGTAAATAACTAGGATGTCGCTGTAACTCCCTGGTTGATTATTTGGATGAGCAACACAGTCTTCGGTGGCAGATGGCACTACTTTGAGGTTGAGATAAAAGACGTGCATGAGCGGGATGTGGCCTGGAGCATTGTCAAGCAGCACATGAATGCTGAAAGGGACGTCCTTCTCCAAACAATATTTCTCTAAGTGGTGGAAAAATCAGCCCTGGAAAATGGCCTGTGTGACTCGGACTTTGGGGTTACTCGTCTACACAGCAGGAAGGGAGCCCGTGGCTGTGTTTCTTTCTAGGGCTCTTGGGTTCTCTGAATGATAAACTGAGAGAGGCTTCAGGTTTGTATCACTGGAAGCGTTTGGCTTAGACCAAACGACAGAGTGAGTCCATCCTTTCCTGCCTTAGAGCCTGGCATCAGTGTTTCCTCCTTACTGACGGACCTTTTGTCTGGCGTCGTCTTCCGGTACAGTCCTGGCTCATCCACAGTGAAAAGCCTGCTCCAGTCCATATGCGCTCTCTCAACAATTTCTCAAAGCATTTCAGGAGATTCCCAGGCAGCGGCTGCAAATGCATTCACTTACTTTTACATCATGAAGGTTGACTCTAGCCTTGAGCTGATGATAGCAGCCATGGCTGGCCTTAAAAGATTCAGCCCCTCATTCTTCACCGTGTTTCTTCTTCAAGTCTTCGTGAAGGCTTTGCGCTTTCTCTTGAATCAGCATTAAGCTGAGCAGGACTGGAAGCTGATGCTGATCCGGCCTCCACCCACTGAGAAGTTTCTCCATCTCCTCTATCACTCTTCCACGCTTCCTCAGTATTGTTGTCGACATCGTTAGCACAGCAGAGTTCGCCTGTCCCACGATCTGGCCCTTGTTCTTGAGAATCATGCCAGTGGTTGAATGATCCGTGTTCTAAGAATGAGCGACGTCTCTCCTCTTGTTGCCTCACTCCACTCTCTCAATTATTTTCACTTCTGTTTCCACTGGTATCTCTCAGCACGTCTCAGTAGTACCAGCATCGCCACCGCTGCTTTTACGCTTGCCTGTAGATATCCTGGGCCTGAGACAAAGAGCGCTGCTCAGTAACGCGCTCAGAGCCGGCCACCTGGAGAGAAGGCGGGCGGGTGACAGTGTATGATGCCACCAAGTAAGCTAACTTCCACGACCGGACTTGAGAACAGATGTTCACACATGTCGGAGTTCTCAGCTTGAACGTTCGTTTGGCTTCCCTGGTGGCTTAGACGGTAAAGAATCTGCCTGCAATGCGGGAGACCTGGGTTTGATCCTCTGGGTTGGGAAGATCCCCTGGAGAAGGGGACGGTTACCCACTCCAGTATTCTGGCCTGGAGAAGTCCATGGACAGAGGAGCCCGACGGGCTGCAGTCCATGAGGTCGCAGAGAGTCGGACAGGACTGAGTGACTTTTCACTTTGACTTATCGTATTCTGTTCATCCGTCCTTTCATCCATCCATCCAACATTGACTGGCTACAACAGGCAGGCGCGGGGACGTTGGTAGGTCCTAAGCCCATCTCTGCATTTCTCTTTCTAGAGCAGACTCGGGGTGTACTGTCTCCTAGTTCAGGATGAGCGAGCCACACTCTGAGAGGCCTGCTTGTTGGTTCTCACCGAATCTAAATGGCTTCTGCTTCTAGGAAGATGGAATGCCACGGTGGTGAGTTCCCCGGGGTTCCCTTTTCCCTCTTACAGCTGAGAAGCCAGCCTGGAAATAAACAGTGGTACCAGACACAAAGTCCAACAAAAACCTGCTCTATTGAGCGGAAGGACCACAAAAGCGGCAGCCTGGCAAGACAGAAAACTTTTAGACAGTAACAACTCTTCTGTAGCCCAATACCCCAGAAGGCGCTGTGGTTCCACCCCACTCAGGCCAGCAAAAGCTGGGTGGGAGGACGACTTCCCCCCTCCCCGGGCTGTGTGGAGCATCTAACCCTGTCCCCACACACCCCTACAATGCTGGTGTGGTGTCAGAGAAAGACAGTTAAGGAGCTGGGAGCTTCACCTCTGCTGGGTGAGAACATCCAGTGGCCACAGCATCCCTGGAGGCCACGCTTGGGGCAGTGATGAGACATTCCTACCCCATCCAGTCGGGGAGGTATTGGTCGAGGCCCACTAGGGGGCTGGAACCCCTGCCCTCCCCGGCATTAACAAGGACCACTGCCTTCAGGTGAGGGCTGGACTTCTATCCCCGCTTGGCAGCCACAGGGAGGCAGGGCCCCTTACCTCATTTCCTCGCTGGACCAGTGTCAGAGGAAGCTACTGCAAACAGGCTCAAGAAAGACCCCAAACTTCATAGCATAATACCAAAAATGTCCAGCTTCAGTTAAAAAACCTTGGTCATATCTAGAGTCAGAGAAATCTCAAACTAAATGAAAAAACACAATCAATAGATGCCAACATCGAAACGACAGAGATCTTAAAATTATTTGAAAAGTATTTTAAATCAGCTAACATGAAAAGGCTGTATTGAATAATTGTGAACAGCCCTAAAACAAGCAAAGAAAAAGTCTCAGAAAAGAAAGAGAATATGTAAAGAAGAACCAAGTGGGAATTTCAGGATTGAAAAACACAATAGCTGGAAATTAATACTCAGTGGATGGGCTCAACATCAGAGGAGATGGGCAAGGGGAGAAAAGAAAAAGAGAACAATAGGAATCATCCATGCTGAACAACAGAGAGAAAATAGGCCAGGACAAAAAAAAAGAGAGAGAGAGCCTTAGAGATCCATGAGACCCTAACAAAAGATCTAATATTTGTGACACTGGAGGTTTGGGTTGGGGGTAGAGAGAGGGCAGAGGTAGAAAAGTGCTCAAAGAGAAGAAATGGTGGATAACCCCCAAATCCAGAAAAAGATACAAGCCTATCTGGAGATTCAAGAAGCTGAGTGAACCAAAACTAGGTTAAACTAAAACAAACCCACACCAAGACATGTCATAGTCAAACTGCCAAATATTGAAGACAAAGAAAGAAACTCTTTAGAGCAGTTGGATAGAGATAAAGCTTATCAAAAAATATTGAAAAGAAATTGAATGACATCAGATTTCTCATTCAAAAGTATGGAGGCCGGAAGGAAGTGGGATAGCACTTTTAGAGTGAAAGAAGAGAATCCAGCACAAAGGATCCTTCAAGAAGCATAAAGATCTTCTCACACAAAGGATAACTGAAAGAATTTATGACCAGCAGACATGCTTTTAAGAGATGTTCTCAGAAGGAGGGAAATGAAGCAAGAGGGAAATTTGAAAATGCCAAGAATGGAGAATGCGACTTGGGAATTGCAAATACCTAGGAAAATAGGCTATTTTTGTTCTGTTAAGTTTTAAAAAATAGATGCGATGGTTGAAGGAAAAATCATTACATTTTCTCATGGGAGTTTTCAGTGTGCTTAGGTCTAACACACGGCAACTGCAACCCAGTGGCAAGTGGGTGTAGGGATCAATATGCTGGCAGGGTTTCCATATCTTACCTGAAATGAGAAAGTAGTAATATGATGCAGACCGTGGAATAAATTTAGAAATATACTTATTTTAACCACTAGAGAAGCCACTAAAAACTATACACACACAACACATTAGGCAGACAATCCAGCTGATAAATTAAAATGAAACACTAAAAACTCTTAAGATACTTTTCAGAAAAGCATGTAAAGAGAGAAAAACCGGGTGAAGATGGCAGCGTGGAAGGACACGGGCTCATCTCCCTCTGTGACAGCACCAGGATCACAGCCAGCTGTTGAACAAGCGTCGACAAGACAGTGCCTGAGCCCCCTAAGGAAGATACCCCACACCCGGAAGCAGAGAGGCTGCAACAGGGTGGTGTGGGGGACACAATCATGACAAAATCCAACCCCTGACCCACCAGGTAAAGTGAAAGTCTCTCTGTCGTGTCCGACTCTTTGCAACCCCAGGGACTGTACAGTCCATGGAATTCTCCAGGCAGAATTCTGGAGTGGGTATCCTATCCCTTCTCCAGGGGATCTTCCGAACCCAGGGACTGAACCCAGGCCTCCCACATTGCAGGCGGATTCTTTACCAGCTGAGCCAGCAGGGAAGCCCAAGCTACCAGGTACGCGACTCACAAACTGGAGAACAGTTGCACCAAAGAGGTTCTCCCGCTGCTGTGAAGGTTCTGAGCCCCACATCAAGCTTTCCAGCCTGGGGACGGGGCAAAGACACCCGGAATCCCCAGGGAATCTAACTTTGAAGGCCAGCGGGATTTGATTACAGGACTTCCACAGGACTGAGGGAAACAGACTCTACTCTTAGAGATCACAAACAACGTCTTGCACACGCCAGGACCCGGGGGAAAGGAGCAATGCCTCCCGGGAGACTGAACCAGCTCTGCCTGCTGGTGCTGGAGCATCTCCTGTGGAGGTGTGGGCTGGCAGTGGCTCGCTGCAGGGATGGGACACGGGCGGCAGCAATCCTGGGAGCTTCTCCTTGGCATAAGCCCTCTTGGAGGTTGCCACAAACCCTACTATAGAGCGTGCAGACTCCAAGGCTGGGTCACCTCAGCCCAGACCACTAACAGGGAGGGAGTGAGCCCCATCCATTGGATTAAAGTCTTATCGAGCGTGGCCCTTCCCACCAGAGCAAGACCCAGTTTTCCCCACTGCCAGTCCCTCCCATCAGGAAGCTTACAAAAGCCTCTTAGCTTCATCTACCAGAGGACAGTCAGAAGAAGTGAGAGGAACTAGAATCTGGCAAGAAAACCACATCACAGAAAGTTAACCAAAATGAAAGGGCAAAGGATTATGTCACAGACAAAGGGACAATATAAAATTCGGGAAAAACAACTAAATAAAGTGGAAACGGGCAACATTCCAGAAACAGAATTCAGAATGAGACTGAAGATGATCCAGGATCTCAGAAAAAGATCGGAGAATATACAAGAGATGTTAACCAAAGACCTAAAGAGCAAACAAACAGAGATGAACAACACACTGCTCAGTGGCTCAGTCATGTCTGAGCGATACACTAGAGGGAATCAAAAGCAGAGTAATGAATGAGTGGCCTGGAATACAGAACAGTCAAAATCACTGTTACAAACAGAACATATTTACAAAAATAGACGAGAAAAGGAATGAAGACAGCCTAGGAGACCTCTGTTGTTGTGTGTCCGACTCTTTGTGAGCCCTCAGAATGAAGGACACTAGGCTGCCCTGTCCCTCACCACCTCCCAGAGCTCGCTCAAACTCAGGTCCATGGATCGGACAACATTAAACGCACCAACATTCGCGCGATATGGGTCCCAGAAGGAGAAGAGAGAGAGAAAGGACTCGAGAAAATATCTGAAGAGCTAATAGCTAAAGACGTCCCTAACATGTGAAAGGAAAGAGTCAGATGAGTCCAGGAAGCACAGAGAATCCCAGGCAGGATAAACCCAAGGAGAAACACACAGAGACACATCGTCATCCAACTGACAAAAATTAAAGGCAAAAATAAAGTACTTACTCCCAGCAAGGGAAGAGTGACAAATAACATACAAAGGAATCGCGTGATACACTTAGAGCGATAAAAAGGAAGAACCTGCAACCAAGAATACCCTACCTAGCAATATTCTCATTCAGATTTGATGGCGAAATCTCAAGCTTTCCAGGTAATGAGCGAAAGCTGAGAGAATCCAGCACCACCAAACCAGCAGGCGCGGCCCAGGCCTGCCTCCTCCCGAGTTTCCCAGCGAGGCTCGGGCTTCCTACCCCTCTGGGGGCCAGGCAGCTGTCCCCTTCTCCTGAGTTTCCCAGAGAGGCTCGGGCTTCCTACCCTTCTAGGGGCCAGGCAGCTGCCTCCTTCTTCCACATTTCCCAGCGAGGCTCGGGCTCCCTCCCCACTGGGGGCCAGGCAGCAGTCTCAGGCTCACAGTGGCTCTGTTCAGGCAGCAGCTCTGCGAGGTGAGTCTGGCCCCACTTTCAGGAGAGGAGGCAGAACCCACAGGGCGGTTGTCCGGGCTCCTCTGGGCAGCCCAGCCAGGCTCTGGGGCCCCGGCCTGAGCCCGGAGCCCTGCTCCCAGCCCCATTCCTGCTGCTGCCCCGGGAGGCTTGGTTTCTGTCATCCTTTTGTCTTCTGGACCTTCTGCAGGCCGGGAGTGACCCCAGGTGTGAGGGCTACAGGCTGGCCTCCCTGCCTTGAGCTGCAGGAGGCTCTGAGGTCTTCCCCTTCTGCCTCCTCGGCCCCGGCTCTCCGCAGCTTGCGGGCTGGGCCCTACTCACTGCTCCAGGATCGCCCCTTTGCGCCTCCAAGTCACTGGCCTTTGTTTACGTGGCCTGTTCTCCATGCCCTCCCCACTTTGCCCCCTGGCCCCCAAGCCTGCATCCTGTTTGCAGGGCAGCCCCTCCCCTTGGGTACCTCTGGTCCCACACCATCTGGAAAGGCCTCCTTGACTTTCCACCAACCCACGAGAAGCCTATTCTATAATCTGGAACCACGTTCTGGGACCACTGGCCTGTGGGTCTGGCCAGGAGAGCTCCTCAGAGCAGGGGCCCTACGGGGCCAGCGTCACGTCCATGGCTCCTGGCAGCACAGGGTACGTGGGTCCGTTTCAGGGGTGCTGGTGGGTGAGGGGGGCCAGGGAATGGGCTGGATGGAGGGAGAGATGTCTGCAGTGGCCTAGCTAAAGTATGCGTCATTCTCCTATTGTGGAAATGAACGAGTCCCATTATTACTTTGTTTAATCGCAAAGGACATCAATTGGGAGAATCTCAGGGGCATAAAAGGGAAACTGAAGGATGCTACCTCGTCCCCTCGCCCCGGCAGCTGTCACAGGGGTGAGCCCTCCGGAGCCGGGGCCCACCCTCCCTCAGTCTCTCCCCTCACAGAGCTTGTGTTGTCTCAGGCAGGTTCTCTTTCTCCGCGTGTGTGGCTGTCCCCCAGGCACGACGCCCCAGCCACCTCATTCCTTTATAGTCTACAGAATGTTCCGGGAAGCTGTGTACCATGGAGAAGACTCTTGAGAGTCCCTTGGACAGCAAGGAGATCAAATCAGTCCATCCTAAAAGAAATCAACCTTGAATATTCATTGAAAGGACTGATGCTGAAGCTGAAGCTCCAATACTTTGGCCACCTGATGCAAAGAACTGACTTATTGGAAAAGACCCTGATGCTGGAAAAGATTGAAGGCAGGAGGAGAAGGGGACGACAGAGGATGAGATGGATGGATGGCATCACCGACTCAATGGACATGAGTTTGAGTAAACTCTGGGAGCTGGTGATGGACAGGGAAACCTGGCGTGCTGCAGTCCACGGGGTCGCAAAGAGTCGGACACAGTTTAGCAAGTGAACAAGAACATGACTGATTCGCCTCTTCCCTCAGAGATGGACGTTTATGTTGTCTCCAAGTATTTCATCGTTGTAAATGTTGCCAGGGGACTTCCTTGGTGGTCCAGTGGAAGGACTCTGCACTTCTACTGTGGGGGCTCAGGTTGGATCCCTGGTCAGAGAACTAAGATCTCAAAAGCCATACAGCCAAAATAGAAAAAAAAAAAAAAAGTTGTCCTGAACATCCTCTGGCAGCTTGCGACTCCTGCAGCTGTTTGGGAGAGAATGATTCCCTGAAGGGGTCTGTGCTCTCACGTGGCACTGAGGTCCATTCTTCGCTGGGCCTTTAGGCATCACTGCTTCTTATTTAAACGGCACCCCACCCTTGCAGTCCCTCCTCTGGACAGCTTCTACTTAAGTTACGGTCTGAGATTAGAACTAGCCAGAACATCCACACCCCACTTCCTCTGCCCCAGACAGAACCAAACAGCCCCAATTTCCAGCCTGCTCCAACTTCCCAGAGCAAGGCCACAGCTGGGGAACGCCTGTCCCTTCTGCTGGGGGCTGGAAGCTCTTGCAAAGGGTCTGGGTGTGGCCAGGCGGCCCTCCCTGCCTCTGGTTTCATCCCTGAGGCCAGGGCTCACAGAAGAAGACAGGCAAGGAAGCGTAGAGGCCAGCCAGTCTTGTCCACGTCCCTGGTCCCTGCAAGGCCAGGCCATAAGCTGTTTGCAGGGGGAATTAAAGACCCTGAGGATGGAGGCAAGCGGACAGACTCCCTGGGAGAGCGGCTGGGCACAGACTTCGGCCCCTGGCGTTTCCCCTGTGTCAGCTTTTCTATTTTAGGCTGGTTGCTCCTCGTCAGGGAATTCTCAGCGAGCCGTGGGAAACCCAGCGAGGCGGGTGCTGGGTCTGCCTGGCTTCTACGTGCCCTGCCGCCGCCCTGGGTCCCCTCCAGCCCCCAGGCGAGAGGCACACCTCGGGTCGGCACCCTGGCTCACCCACACGGAGGGCAGCCTTTTCCTGGGTCACGTGTCCCACCGAGAATGTTCCCATCTTGCAACCCAACTGGGCTCCTGGATCTTGGCCCACGGAAACAGGCTGCAGGCTGCAGACGCGAAACCTTGGCAACGACCCAAGCGCGGCCGTGGGAACCGGATCGAGGGCGCCTTGAGGGGCGACGCGGGAGAAGCCTGAGACGGGCACCTGGCCCGAGGGCTGGCTGCAAGGCGACTGTGGGTCCAGCCGCGGGGAAATCGCATCTGCGCGTGGAAGAGGGACACGCCGTGGACGCAAGGCCGAGGGCGGGTCCAGCCCCAGCTTTGCCGTCCACTTTGGCCTTGGGACTCTCTGAACGTCCGTCTTCCTTATCTGTGAAAATCAGAACAGTTTACCACCACGTTCGGGGTTTAAGGAGACTGTGTTCGTGATCCTCAGGCCAGGAGGACTCAGACGGGCATACAGTAGGCGCTCAGGAAGGGCAGCTGCAACGGGTTTTATAACACAGACAAATGGAAATAGTTTGACGTGACGGGGAAACAGGTGGGAAACCAACAGCCAGATTTCTATTCCTTAGAAATGGCCCCATGTGCCGCTGTTGCACAATCCACACCCGCCACCCCCACCCCCACCCCCACCCGCCAACCCGGAAAAATACTCCAAAGCCTTTGAAAAAATCTCCCGGCTCTTTGGGTCTCTGATTTCCATCTCTCCTGTCACAAGAGCCGCTTCTTTCTCTCTGGCTGGGAACCTCTCTCCACAGGAGGAGCTCCCCGGGCCAAGAGGTGGGGGGAGCGGGCGTGCAGACCATTTGCGGACTGGAACAGGTGGGGCCTGGTTGTGGAAGCAGGCGCTGCGTTCCTGGGATTCTTGCGGGCGACCCGCCCAGCCCGGCTCCAGGCCAGGCTGACGCCGGCAGCTCCCCGCTCCACCTGCAGAGGGCCCGCCCAGAGACGCCCAGGCCTGGAGGCAGGTGGAGGCTTAGGGCACAGGGCTTAGTACTGGGGACTTTCAAACTAGTTATTCCGTTCAGTGGGGTCCGACTCTGCGACCCCATGGACAGTCCATGGAATTCTCCAGGCCAGAATACTGGAGTGGGTGGCCGTTCCCTTCTCCAGGGGCTCTTCCCAACCCAGGGATCGAACCCAGGTCTCCCACATTGCAGGTGGATTCTTTACCAGCTGAGCCAAACTAGTTAGGGTGGGTTTAAATCCAACAGGAAGTGAAAGCGAAAGCATTCGTTTGAGGGTCTAGCACATAGTACGTGCCCTCCCAGTAGGCGTCTCAGCCCAGCCGGGCTTCCCTGCTCCTCTGAGCCCATAGGAGTGACAGAGGTGGGGTCGTGCTGGCGATGAGGGCTCTCAGCTCTAACACAGGACGGTGCCAGGCAAACTGGACAGCCAGTCTCCTCAGAGCGGACAAGATACAAGGCTGACCTTTGGGAGGATGGCACCTGGAGGGCGGGTGATGAAGGGATGCTTCCCAGCTGGGGGTGGAGGGTGGGGGA
Organism: Cervus elaphus; assembly: GCF_910594005.1. Taxonomy (NCBI): domain Eukaryota; kingdom Metazoa; phylum Chordata; class Mammalia; order Artiodactyla; family Cervidae; genus Cervus; species Cervus elaphus. Next base: position 2,242,608 of record NC_057825.1, on the reverse strand, counting down.
AGGGAGCCAAGGGACGAGATGTGAATTCGGGGTCCAAACCGGGCAAAGGCCATTGGAAGGAGGGAACCTGACATTAGACATCAGGAGAAACCCCACAGTCCAGCTCAAGAGCTGGCGGCTTCCTGTCTTACCTGCTCTTTCTGTGCCTGGGAACTGAGGAAGAGGACCTTCCAGGGAGTAAGCAGAGGGTGGCACAGTTAGGACTAGAAATGGCCTCTGGATATCAGGGTTGAGAGCGGCAGGCCCACCAGGCCGCAGGGATCATGGGGCCACCGCCTGTCCTGATGGACTGTGGGGGAGCTGCGGGGGAAGGGAGAGCGGAGGTCAGGGAGGGAAAAGGGGGACAGAGTCTCCCAAACCAGCTGCCCTGGCATAGTTACTAGGAGAAAAGGAGTTTTAACACAAGCCCCCCCGACCTTGGCTGCAGGAGCCTTGGGGGTGTCCAGGCAGTGTCAGCAGCTCCCTGGGATGGTGGCCCAGCAGAGGCTGGCTCCCAGTTGGGAAATCTGGTGAGCTGCGCCTGGTGGCCCTGGGCCCTGAGCATCTTCCGCCACCCTCCCTCGTCACCTGCCATGTAATCCAAGGTTTTGGGCCTGGCTGGTAAAGAGCCAATGCTCCCCACCCAGCCTGCTGCCTGCTGTGGGGAGCACCCAGCGCTCCTCCCACATCTGCCATGTCTGGTTCCTCTGTCGCCTCCCAGCAAGTCCTATCAGTTCTGTGCCTGATGAAAGACTTAGCACTAGGGAACCAAATATGGGTTTCCTGAAGCTTCAAGTTCTCCAGGAAGGTAATTTCTTAATTTCAGCTCTGCCACTTCCATAGACCCTGGCTGACCGCTCCCGCTGGCAAAGCCTGCTTTCCTGCTTCTCATCCATCCTACCATTCATCCATGGATCCATCCAGCAAGCCACCATCCATCCAACCACCCATATCCATCCATCCACCCAACCACCCACGTCCATCCATCCACCCACCATCCACCCAACCACCGACGTCCATCCATCCACCCAACCACCCACGTCCATCCATCCACCCACCATCCACCCAACCACCCACGTCCATCCATCCACCCACATCCATCCATCTACCCACGTCCATCCATCCACATCCATCCACCCATGTCCATCCATCCACCCACATCCACCCATCCACCCACGTCCACCCATCCACCCACGTCCATCCAACCACCCACCATCCACCCAACCACCCATATCCATCCATCCACCCACATCCATCCAACCAACCACCATCCATCCATCCACCCACGTCCATCCAACCACCCACGTCCATCCATCCACCCACGTCCATCCAACCACCCACGTCCATCCAACCACCCACGTCCATCCAACCACCCACGTCCATCCAACCACCCACATCAATCCATCCAACCAACCACCATCCACCCACGTCCATCCAACCACCAACGTCCATCCATCCACCCACCATCCATCCAACCACCCACCATCCATCCATCCATCCACCCACGTCCATCCAACCACCCACGTCCACCCAACCACCCACATCCATCCATCCACCCACGTCCATCCATCCACCCACGTCCATCCAACCACCCACGTCCATCCAACCACCCACGTCCATCCAACCACCCACCATCCATCCATCCACCCACATCCATCCAACCACCCACCATCCATCCAACCACCCACATCCATCCAACCACCCACCATCCATCCATCCACCCACATCCATCCAACCACCCACCATCCATCCAACCACCCACATCCATCCAACCACCCACCATCCATCCATCCACCCACATCCATCCAACGACCCACCATCCACCCAACCACCCACGTCCATCCATCCACCCAACCACCCACGTCCATCCATCCACCCACCATCCACCCAACCACCCACTTCCATCCATCCACTCACCATCCACCCAACCACCCACGTCCATCCATCCACCCACATCCATCCATCCACCCACGTCCATCCAACCACCCACCGTCCACCCATCCACCCACCATCCATCCATCCACCCACCATCCATCCATCCACCCACGTCCATCCATCCACCCACTGTCCATCCAACCACCCACGTCCATCCATCCACCCAACCACCCACGTCCATCCAACCACCCACCGTCCACCCATCCACCCACCATCCACCCATCCACCCACGTCCATCCATCCACCCACATCCATCCAACGACCCACCATCCACCCAACCACCCACGTCCATCCATCCACCCAACCACCCACGTCCATCCAACCACCCACCGTCCACCCATCCACCCACCATCCACCCATCCACCCACGTCCATCCAACCACCCACGTCCATCCAACCACCCATGTCCATCCAACCACCCACCATCCATCCATCCACCCACGTCCATCCATCCACCCACGTCCACCCATCCACCCACGTCCACCCAACCACCCACGTCCATCCAACCACCCACGTCCATCCATCCACCCACGTCCATCCAACCACCCACCATCCATCCATCCACCCACGTCCATCCATCCATCCACGTCCACCCAACCACCCACGTCCACCCAACCACCCAGCGTCCACCCAACCACCCACGTCCATCCAACCACCCACCATCCACCCAACCACCCACGTCCATCCATCCACCCACATCCATCCACCCACATCCATCCAACCACCCACCATCCATCCATCCACCCACATCCATCCATCCAGCCAGTCACCATCCACCCAACCACCCACGTCCATCCAACCACCCACGTCCATCCATCCACCCACGTCCATCCATCCACCCATGTCCATCCAACCACCCACCATCCATCCATCCACCCACATCCACCCAACCACCCACATCCATCCATCCACCCACGTCCATCTAACCATCCACGTCCATCCATCCACCCACGTCCATCCATCCACCCACGTCCATTCAACCACCCACGTCCATCCATCCACGTCCATCCATCCACCCACGTCCATCCAACCACCCACGTCCATCCATCTACCCACGTCCATCCATCCACCCACGTCCATCCAACCACCCACCATCCATCCATCCACCCACATCCATCCAACCACCCACATCCATCCAACCACCCAGCGTCCACCCAACCATCCACGTCCACCCAACCACCCAAGTACACCCATCCACCTACGTCCACCTGACCACCCACCATCTACCCGACCACCCACATCCACCCGACCACCCACGTCCACCCAACCACCCACCATCCACCCATCCTTCCATCCATCTGATAAGACCACTCAGTGTGCATTTCATAGTCTGGTGGTCGGGAGTGCGGCCTCTGCCTTCCCAGTCCTGACTTCCGTGGTTGTGCCGATTGTCTGTGTCCTTGGGTAGCATCTCAGCCTCTCTTATTCTCAACCTCAGTTTCTGCATTGTGAAAAGCCATAAAGCAACTTGCTTCTGGCTTGCTGTGAATGTGCAGAGAGGCAACATATGTAACAAACTTACTAAAGAATAAACCACACAGGTGCTTCCCCTCCTCTTATCTGGGCTACTTCCCCAGAGTGCTGAGATAGGGAACCTGACTCAGCTCAGCCAGGAGACACTGAACAAGGCATTACAAGGAAAGATGAGTGTTTCCACTGGGAAGGAGCTGGGAGCCTTGAAAACGCAGCCAGGAAGACTCACTAGGTTTGAGGGTCCGGGGAGGAAGCCCCCCCCCCCCGACTTCGGCTGTGGGGGGAGGTAAGGGAGCCCTGGGGAGCAAGACAGCCTGGTGGAGGGACCTAGGTGAGCGGAGAGGGTGCCCAGACATGCTCGTGTTGTCAGGCTGAGGGAGCAGCCCGGAGACATACTGTATTTACAAAAATTGTTCATGGAAACAGGTTCATTGGCCAATTAGTTCCTGCTGGCCAAAGCACAGTTAATGTTCTAAAAAAGAAACAAAGCTCCAAAATGTTTTCTCCCTCTCTATCTTTTATTCCTCTCTTCCATTTCCACTTGTGATTTTTCTGAGTCTGACCACATTTTGGGAAGAGTATAAAAGGATTTAAAACTTAAGACAATAAACAGATCACCTGCTTTGTTTAAATTGCTTTACCTGCTATCAATACACTATTTGGCTTCAGGATTTTAGCTATGACCACCGGATGGACTGCAAAAACACTCAAGAGATCTAGAAGATTGATTTTCTCATTTTCACTGGAAGGTTCTATCTGGGAGGGGGTGGGTGGGGTGGGGCGGTAGGGTGCCAGTGGGGAGGAGAGGAATGCAAGACCCATTTACCTGGGAACCTGGTTTGAGTCTGAGTTCTAGAGTTAGAAGTACTTTCAGCTTGGGGCTGGAATCTGGGGTGCACAGTTTGGGGGTGGCTCTAGGCTACAGGATAGAGACCAGTCTGGTAACCCCTGCCAGCAGAGACTGGATTTGGACCCGATTTGGACCCAAGAGTTTAGTTCAGACTGTGTTTCAGAGAGGTTTGGAAAAGGCCAGCTGGGATGCAGGGAAGTGGATGGCTAGGAGAGCCGTCTGAGCGGGGATGGAGGGGTATTCCTAATGGGCTCCGTTTTGGGCCCAGGCAGCCACGTGGCTGCAGATGCCCTTCTTCATCCAGAGCTGGTTTTGTTACCTTTGGTAGCCACAGACTCTGGGCCAGGCGGGGTCAGACAGGGACTTTACTGGCCTTGGCATCCTCCTTGGGAGGGGCTGGACTCCAGCCAGCTGCCAGTTAGGGCTTCTGTATCTATGACAACCACACAACTCGTGTTCCCTGGGCATTTCCATTTCAAATGCTCCGTCCTTTTGTTTGCAGGGGTTCCTGGGTCATATTCGGAGTTCCCATTTTTAGTTGGGAAATAAGAGATTGCAGGTTATTCTATCCAAGGGCCCAGGTTGGGGCCGTGGGTCTCCGGAGACCATCCACGATTCTAAGACCCACGTGGGTAGTAGAAGCAGGGCAGTGGGATGAGAATGCACAGGATTTGGGGCCAGAACATCGGCTCCCGGTTCTCCTTGGGCTGCCGAGCCCTCCGCTCCGGGCCTCCCCTTCCCCATCTGTAACCGGAGGCGATAATAATACCTGTCTGGGCCATCCCCCCGCAGACCCCAGACCAGCGGGCACGCAGAGACAGTTCGCATCTCCGCGTTGGGGGCTCAGGAGACAGCTCTCCTGACCCAGGGGCGGGAAGGCCCCGCCGACCCCGCCGCAGGTCCTGCGGGGGAGCCGGTGGGCGCAGCTCCCAGAGTCCAGGTTCTGAACCTTTCGGAGCTCAAGGTTCCTCTCTTCCAAGTTGGAAGGCCAGGGCTCCTCACAGGGGTGTCCCGAAATTAATGGAGATGCCACCCGGAGAACCGCCGGGGCCGGCCGGGAGCTGTGGACGCCGCCGCCGCTCCCCGGCTTGGGCGGCGGTGGAGAGACGCGACCCCCCAGCGCCCCGCGAATCCCGGGGACGGGGAGCTCTGCTCCTCCCTGGGGCGCCGCTGCACTCAAGGCGCGCGCAAGCACTTCCTGTAGGCATCACCATACTTCAGTATTTAGAAGGTGCAGAAGGACCGGAACTCGCCACTACCAGTTCAGTTCAGTTCAGTCGCTCAGTCGTGTCCGACTCTTTGAGACCCCATGGACTGCAGCAGGCCAGGCCTCCCTGTCCATCACCAACTGCCGGGATTTACCCAAACTCATGTCCATTGAGTCGGTGATGCCATCCAACCATCTCATCCTCTGTCGTCCCCTTCTCCTCCCGCCTTCAATCTCTCCCAGCATCATGGTGTTTTCCAAAGCGCCACTACTAGGGTTAACGCCTTAAAGCAGGGGTCGCGCGCAGCACACTGTCCCTTTAAGGCGGTGAGCCAGACCGAGGCATTCTGTTCCTCGTCGCCTCCCGTAGCTCCCTTCCGAGAGGCCGGCTTTGTGCGTTTGCCCCGCCCCGTCCGCCTCCGCCCCCCGCGCAGGCGCACGCGCACTGCCGCCCAGCCGCCTAGTCAAGCTCGGCCCGGCTCCCGCCCAGGCGGCGGCCGACGCGACGCCCGGAGCGCTCACCTCGGTCCTCCTACCGCCCCCGGCAGGTAAGCGGGGGCCACCGGGCCGGCGGGCACATCCCGGGGGGCGCGGGACTGGGGCGGACGCCGGCGCCCCCCGCGCCTCCCGCCGCCGCACGTGTTCCGGCGGCCCGGGCCGGGCCCGGGTCCAGCCCCGCCGGGCCTCGCAGCGCGGACGCCCCGCGCCGGCCGTCTCGCCTCCGGACGCCCGCGCCGCGCGCCTCCTCCCCGCCGGACGCTGGGCCCCCGGCGGCCCTCAGCCCTGACGCGAGCCCGCCGCGAACGGGCCCGCCCGGACCGCCGAGCCTCGGGGGGCCTCCCCGCCCCCAGCGGTCAGGTGACGAGCCCCCCCCCCCCGGCCCCGGGACTACGACCCCCCAGCGCAGCCGTGCACGGCGCCCCCTTTGCTTCCAGAGAGAGAGAGAGACCCCCGACCCACTGGGCCAACCCGCGCCTGGGTGCGGCGCCCGATCTGTCCTCAGCTGCAGAGACGCCCCCACCTCAGCCTGCCGCCTCCTCTCCCCGACCCCTGCCCGAGGTAGCCGGGCCCCTTTCTCCCCGGAGGGCCCGGGGCTCCGGGGATCGCGGGGCTGCCCGCGGCCACGGACAGCCCACCCCGTCTCCCGCGGTGGAGCCTCAGACCCATTGTAGCCTGGCGTGCGAGAGCCGTTCTGGGGGTGTGGAAGATGCTCCCCGGAGCCCTCTCACTCCGTTTCTTCCCGCCCAGGTTCCCTATCTCCTGAGGGAGACACTGCTTCCGAGGTTGGCGAGGCTCCATAGGAGGCAGAGAGGTAAGCCGGCGCGTCTGAGAACCCCGGTGGAGTGCCGAGATCGGGGGTCCCTGGCTCTCCGGCGGCTCGTGACCCCTCTCTCTTCCCACGGGCGGGGGCCCAGTCGCTGGAGTGGAGCCCCCAGCGTTTTGCATTTTACCGGTTGACCAAGAGCGCACTCCACCCCCAAGTCGGTTGGCTCAGCCTTGGATGGCCAGGCTCACCTGGGTGCCAACAGGGGTCTGTTGGTAATTGCTCTGGAGGCCGGCTCCACACGTTAAGAGTCAAGTGATTGTATTTGTTAAGAGTTGGGCTGGATTTCCCTGCGCTGATGTTTTGTGCAGTTAATGATTTGCTGGTGGACGGGTTGGGCAGGGGTTGAGCTGGGAGGAGTCGGGCACCTTCTCTGCGAGACCCCCTGTGTATCCCTGCTCCGCACCTGAGGGTAGCAGGTTTGCAGGGGTCAGCCTCACCTCACCTGGTGGTCTTGGCTTCCATGCTAACAGGAGCTGCTCAGGCCTCAGAGCTGCCCTTCCCATCCCAAACGGAGCCTTGTTTGGCATGGACGTGCCTTGGGCTTCCCCTCCATCAACCCTAGCTGTGGTCTGGCTCGCTCAGGGGCCGGCTTCTGTGAAACAGAGCATCCAGCTCTGGGCCTTGGCTCCTCTGCCCGCCCAGGGGAAGGCAGCACTTGGGCCCGTTGGCGGGGCCTGGCTGCACTGAGGGTGTTCACCGAGTAGCCAGCGCTTCCTGAGCCCCACACCTTGCCCCCGGGCGGGTTTACTGACCAGCCCCTGGCCTCCCCGACTCCGCTCTGGGTGCCCCCCGCGCCGTCCCTGGGCCGCGATCCTTGCAGCAGGTGGCTGGCCGGGCGCTCTGCACTGCTGTGTTGTGTGATGGTTTCTCTCCTCTCCTCCTGGAGGAGACGGGACGTGCTCTTTTGGATGGCTTCCATCCATTCCGCCTTGGTGTGACTTCAGTTTTCAGCGCCGAGCCAGAACTTACAGTGTGTGAACTCCTTGTTTCACGGTGGTGCCAGCTTCCGGACTTGGATGGCCTGCGATGCTTGTGGGGTGTCTCGGTGGTTCTGCGCTGGAATAATGCCTTCCCTGTTTCAGGGTCACCTGGCTTCTGTGACACGATCCCAGTAGCGTGTCCTCCTGGGAAAGGGGAAGCCAGGCTCTTGCTGTGTGGCTCTGCCCAGGTTCCCGTTTTCACGCTGCTGTCTCTCCATCCTCTGCAGTGAGCTGGCCTGCAGGGTGTCTGGGCGTGCTTCAGGCGAAGGCTTCTAGGAAGGCCGGGCGGTGGGGACTCCACGGGCAGGGCTGGCTCTGGGCTGTGCTTTCCAGCTGCCTGGCCGCCGCCGCACCGGGGGCAGAGCGCCTCTCGCTGTTCGCGTTCTTTAAGCGTCCCTGTGTCTGCAGCCTGCCCTCGGCGGCCTTGGAGTGCGGGAGGAGGGCCGCGGGGGCTGCGCTCCTGCTCTCGGTCGTGGCTGTTGCATCGCTGGGGGTGCTGTCAGGGGCTTGGATGCGTTCCTGCAGCTCTGGCTCCTGTCGCTCAGCATGTTTGTTTCCTGATCAAGAGATCCTCGGTTACATTTTTTATTATCATTAATACATTTATTTATTTTTGGCACTGCCGAGTCTTGCTGCATGAGCTTCTCTTGTTACAGACTCGGGCTCTAAGGTGCTCCAGTAGTGGCCGCACGTGAGCTCGGTAGTTGTGGTTCCCGGGCTCTAGAGCGCAGGCTGAGGGGTGGTGGTACGCGGGCTTTGTTGTTCCACGGCTCGTGGGCTCTTCCCGGACCAGGGATCGAACCCATGACCCTTGCATTGGCAGATGGATTCTTTACCACTGAGCCACCAGGGAAGCCCTGATTTGTTTTAAGTGTATGAGGGGATCTTTGAAGAGAATTGCCTTTTGTCTGTGTGGACTTCACTATGTTTCTGCAGACATGTGGGTAACAAAGCAGGAACCACCCCTGAAGGTGGGTCCTGGACTCTGATCCACAGGTGGGACGAGAGCAGCAGTGTCTGAAAAGGACTAGCGAGGAGGTGGGTGGAGAGGACCGTGGTTCAGAACAGCTCCTGCTGCAGGGCTCAGCAGGGTCATCCGGTGTTTTTTCTTTTTCGTGGACGTTAAGTTTTTAATATATTTTATTTATAAGTTTATTTATTTTTGGCTGGACCATGTGGCATATGGGGTCTTAGTTCCCAGATCAGGGATCAAACCTGTGGCCCCAGCCGTGGAAAAGCAGACTGTTTACCACGGGAGCACCCGGCGGGTCCCTCGAGTGCACCCGTCTTTGCAGCATGGCTTGTGTGTTGGCCTGTCCCCGCTGCAGGCTTGGATCGGCAGACACCCTCCCACGGTGCGTCCTCCACTCGGGGCCGTGACCTCTCCGCCTGGGGCGCTGCAGAGCCATGGCGACCGAGGAGAAGAAGCCGGAGACAGAGGCCGCCCGAGCACAGCCCACCCCGTCGTCCTCTGCCACACAGAGCAAGGTGCGTCCCCGAGGGCCCCGGGGAACCGCCAGGCCACGGAGGCTGTGAGATGTGCAGAAATGTTACTTTAAACGCAAAAGCCTGTTCTCCCTCCCCACTGAAATATTGCCGGTTTTTACTCCAAACCACATTCCCAGCTAGTGCTTTTTATGGCCTGTGTTGGGGATGCCCCACGTGTCACCTGGGGAGGGGACTTTGTCAACCTTTGGTCTTGATCTTAAGAGTCTCTGTGGGACCCAAACAACATCTCTTGTTAAGCTCCCCAGCTCTGGTCCCACCCTTCCCTGTGGAGGTAGCCTACAGGCAACAGGGAGGTCTGCCCAAGGGTGCAGGATTCAGGGGAGCTTGGGGAGGCCGACCTCGGGACGGGTTGGGGGCTGGTGCTGCTGGGGCTCCCAACTGCACGGAGGGGGTGGGCACTTCTGGGAGGGGTTGGCAGGGCTACGGGAGAAGCAGGACTGGTGCGGGCAGTCCGGGCTCAGGGTTAGGCACGTGTGTTCAGGCGGACGAGGGCTCTCGGAGGCACCGTTCAGAGCTTGACCTTAACCTTGGGCATAATGTCCCTACTGGCTATCAGTGGGCAGTGGGGTAACTGTGTGCTGACCAGTACTCTCTCTTTAACAGCCCACACCAGTGAAACCAAACTACGCTCTTAAATTCACCCTGGCCGGTCACACGAAAGCTGTGTCCTCCGTGAAGTTCAGCCCGAACGGGGAGTGGCTGGCGAGTTCGTGTAGGTGCTCCCACCCTGTGACCTGCTGGCTGAGACTCTGCAGGATCGGGCTGGGGCAGGGGAGCCTGGTGGCAGGGGCTGAGGACCGCGGCTCCTCGGGTGCGGCTGTGGGCAGCCCAGGTGTTGACTGGAGACCTTGATTGCCTCTCATTCCTTTCTTTCAGCTGCAGACAAACTCATTAAGATTTGGGGAGCATATGATGGGAAATTTGAGAAAACCATCTCCGGTCACAAGCTGGTAGGTCTCCGCCCCTGGACTGAAGCTGCTGCTGGGCGTGGAGGGTGCCCAACTCCCAGACCTGTCAGGTTAAGGTCGGGCCCCCGCGGGCCTCCTCCCCAGTTTTTTAGGTCGTTACCTGCCTCCCAGCTCTGACCTCCTCAGGTGCATTTGTGCCCGACTGCAGGCCTGGCAGAGCCCCAGGGAACCGGCTTCTGGGCCTGGCCTGTGGGTCCATCTGTGCAGTCCTCCCGAGCTGAGGGCGTGACGTCTGGTTATCTTCAGTTGGACGTTGGGGGTCTGACTTTGGCTGGCTAGTCCTGTTTTGTCAAGCAGTGACCGTGTGTCTCCTCCCGCAGGGCATATCCGACGTGGCCTGGTCGTCAGATTCTAACCTCCTTGTTTCCGCCTCAGATGACAAAACCCTGAAGATCTGGGACGTGAGCTCGGTAAGCCCCGGGGACGCGGTGTGGCTGGTGAGTGGCCGTGTGTCGTGGCGTAGGCGCTCTACCGCTGTTGTGGGTTGGGAGGCGCGGGTTCAACCTGACACGGGTATTTGGGGAAATAACCACCAGGAATGATGTTATTTTAGGGAAAGTGTCTGAAAACCCTGAAGGGACACAGCAACTACGTCTTTTGCTGTAACTTCAACCCCCAGTCCAACCTCATCGTCTCCGGCTCTGTAAGTGTACGGCTCCCCTGGGCGGGGGGCCCTCCCTGGGCTGCTCGTTGAGGGGCTTGGGGCCGGGGGCCCATCCCCTCTGCTCTGCCCCGCGGAACTGCTGTGACTTCTCCCTCTGCCTTCAGTTTGACGAGAGTGTGCGGATATGGGACGTGAAGACAGGGAAGTGCCTCAAGACCTTGCCGGCCCACTCGGACCCCGTCTCAGCCGTGAGTCCCGCTGCCGCCCCGACGGCAGAGACCGGGCTCGGGGACGTGTGCCCGGGGGTGGGGGGAGGCGCCCCTGCACGGGGTCTCAGGGCAGGCAGGGAGCCGGGTCCACGAGGGCCGAGCAGTGCAGGTGTGACCACCGAGGCCCTGAGTGTGGCGTGGAGGTGACCGGTGGGTGGAGCGTCCTGGGGTCGCGGTGGCCAGCTGTGAGGAGGCGGGGGGAAGGTGTCCTCCCTGCGTGGTCCACATTGGCTATTCTGGGCTCCCCTGTGCGTGGGGTGAGTGTGCAAGGCTTACACTACCCACGTGTTATGTGGGTACCCATTTGTATCCATGTACAAATTAGGCAAAGTGTCTTTTTGTCAACAAAGAGCCAGAAATCGTTTTTTAGCCAAGTTTACTTTTTAAAAAGTAGAAGGAATCGTGTATAAACAGGTTGTCTGTTGTTGTCGAGTGTTTGGTCCTTTTCAGATTCTGAAGTCCTATAGGTGAGCGATTTTAAGCGTTCTTAGCCGTGGAAGGCCTTTGTCCCGCTGATGCTGTGCCCAGAGCCTTGACCTTTCAGGGACACGTAATGAGCTGGTTATTGTCACCCTGCTTATTTAATTTAACATGCAGAGTGCATCATGATAAATGCTGGGCTGGATGGAGCACAAGCTGGAATCAAGATTGCCGGGAGAAGTATCAATAACCTCAGATATGCAGATGACACCACCCTTATGGCAGAAAGTGAAGAAGAACTAAAGAGCCTCTTGATGAAAGTGAAGTAGGATAGTGAAAAAGTTGGCTTAAAACTCAACATTCAGAAAACTGAGATCATGGCATCCAGTCCCATCACTTCATGACAAATAGATGGGGAAACAGTGGAAACAGTATCAGACTTTATTTTTCTGTGCTCCAAGATCACTGCAGATGGTGATTGCAGCCATGAAATTAAAAGACGCTTGGTCCTTGGAAGAAAAATTGTGACCAACCTAGACAGCACATTAAAGAACAGAGACATTACTTTGCTAACAAAGGTCCGTCTGGTCAAGGCTATGGTTTTTCCAGTAGTCATGTATGGATGTGAGAGTTGGACTATAAAGAAAGCCGAGCACTGAAGAATTGATGCTTTTGAACTGTGGTGTTGGAGAAGACTCTTGAGAGTCCCTTGGACTGCAAGGAGATCCAACCAGTCCATCCTAAAGGAGATCAGTCCTGGGTGTTCATTGGAAGCACTGATGCTGAAGCTGAAACTCCAATACTTTGGCCACCTGATGGGAAGAGCTGACTTATTTGAAAAGACCGTGATGCTGGGGAAATTGAAAGCAGGAGAAGGGGCCGGCAGAGGATGAGATGGCTGGATGGCATCACCGACTCGATGGACATGGGTTTGAGTAAACTCTGGGAGTTGCCTGGCGGTCCGTGGGGTTGCGTAGAGTTGGACGCGCCTGAGCGACTGCGCTGAGTGAGCTGGTTGGAGCCGCCTGGCATGGTGCTGGCCCGCTCTCCTGCCTCGTGCCTGGGGCTGCAAGGAGGGTGCTCGCCGCAGTTTTTAAATTCGTGTTCTCCAGTGCACCCCTCCTGTTGGAGGGAGGGGTGCTGTGAGTCAGGGTGTCCTGCTCCAGCTTTCCCCGCTTGGGTGCGGGTCTTGGGCTCCTTCTGGCTCTGTGCCTGCCGGCGGTTGACACTTTCTGCTGGCCCCCCTGACGGACACTGCCTGGCGGCTCTCACTGTGTTGAGGGGTGCAGCCCGGCTCTGGTGGACAGGCTGGGATGCGCGTGCCGCGGCGCCCGTGGGCGGGTGTTGGCAGAGCCTGGGTCTGCATGCCGTTCTGTGTGTGCCCACACTCTGGCCGTCCTGCCCTCACCCAGTGCGGGTGCAGAGGGACCCCTCGCTGCATTGCCTGGCTGTGCCCTCTGAACATGGCCAGGAGTAGGGTGGAGCGCGGCGCGAGCTTTGGGCCGGCTCAGCGTCACCTGCGCGGGGTTTCCGTCAGCTCGCGGTGTGCAGGTTCCAAGGGCTGAGTGTGCTGAGCTCAGGCGCTGTGGGTTTGAGAGGGAGGCGCTTTGGGAGGCTGAGGAGCACGTGGGGCGGGGGGGCAGGAAGCTGTCGGTGCCACGGGGGAGCCGGCCGGGCCAGCGACCATGGCTCCTGGGGCCACGTCGTCCACACAGAGGCTCCCGGCCCCCCGGGCAGCATCCCTACTGAGGTGTGAGGGAGTGTGAGGTCGCGAACCTCGGGCGTCCAGGACTTGGCACCGGAAGGGTGTCAGGTGTCTCGCTGGTAGTTTCTGACGCTGGTCGTGTGTTGAAGTGTTTCAGACGCGTGCGTGCGTGTGCACTCAGCCGCTTCAGTTGTGTCTGACTCTGTGCACCCTCACGGACTAGCCCACCAGCCTCCTCTGTCCATGGGATTCTCCAGGCAAGAATACTGGAGTGGGCTGCCATGCCCTCCAGGGGACACTGGGTGAAATGAAACACATCAGGCTCGTTCCAGCTGTTACTTCCCTGCTGCGGCGGCTGAGAAGTGGAAGGGGCGCGCACAGCCCCGTCCTGGGCCCTGGGCCGCGTGGACGGCAGTTCTCCCAGCTGCGGTCCTGGACCGGCCTCTGCCAGGAGCGTGGGAGAGACGCAGATTCTCGGGGGCCCTCTCACGGGACAGGCGCCACACGCAGCAGCGAACGTGGCGTCTCCACCAGGGTCATTTGTCGTCAAACAGCTTGTCCTGCCCAGGACTCAAACTTCTGACGTTGATTGCTCTTGCTGCTCAGCAGAGGAGTCAGTCAGAAAAAAGAAAGAGGACAAACCAAAGACCAACCAGTCAGGAGAAGGGGCTGGTCAGGTGGCTCTGGATTATCAGATGTGTCTCGCCTGTCCCTGTCGTGGGCAGGGCCAAACATTCGGGTAAAGTCCCTGCTGTGGAGACCGCCCAGGCTGGCCTCCCACCTGGAGATGGCGCCTTGTCCCGGCCACACAGTTTGGAGCAGCCTGGATTGTGTTCCCACCTTGTCTGGAAAGCTCATGCTGGCCTAGGTATCCCAGGGGTCGGTGTCTGGGCACTTGGAGCAGTGATGTGGCCGTCTCGTGGTTCTGGGGGGTGCCTGGTGGGCAGGGGCACGTGCATGAGTGGAAGCTCGCGCGCGTCTGCGAGGGCCTCTCCTGACTTTCTCTCGGATGGAAGCCGGGGTCAGGCCACTGTCATGCCCGTGTCCACAGACAGGCTCCGGCCAGCTGGGTCTCCGCGCGGAGCAGGGCGTCTGGGTGCGCCGTGTTTGTCACTTTTCCGCGGTGCACTTTGTAGTCCGTGGTTGAAATACTCCAGACGTCTCGGTTGGTTTTCTCTGTGTGGCTCAGTCTTGCGTCAGGAAACAAGCTTGCTGGAGACGCCAGGTGAGAAGGACCGTTTCATCCACGTTGCTTGTTGCGTCTGTTGAGTCTCAGGAGGTCAGGAGGACTCAGAGCTGCTCCGTCTGTGTCCTTTGTCCTGGGCTCGGTGTACGGGGGCTCGTCCGGCGAGACACGTCTGTGTTGATCTCAGACTGAGTTTCTGTTCCCCCCCCCTCCTTCATTCTCAGGTTCACTTTAATCGGGACGGATCCTTGATAGTTTCCAGTAGCTACGATGGTCTCTGGTAAGTGACAATCTCACCTGACTGAACCAGCGAGTATGTAACGGCCTTTCCTCGCACTGTTTGTGCCTCTGGGCGTCCGGCGGAAGCCTCTGCTCCCCGGGCGGGGGCCACGGGGCAGGTGGGGTGGCGGAGGCGCAGCTGTCCCGGACGAGGCTCCTTGTGGGCCCTGAACGGTGGGCGTCCTAAGCTCGTGGCCCCGGGCGGGCGGTGGAGGAAAGGTGTGCCGGCGTGCGCACCCTCGAGTGTCCCGCTGGGGACGTCAGCGTCCTGAGCAGGTGGTGAGAGCACATGTCCTACCCCCGGGGCCGTGAGGGGGAGGGGGGGGCACTGTCTCGAGAGCACGGCATCTGAGGTCAGGCCCGTGGCCTTGACACTTGCAGTGGAAGTGCTGTCTGGACGCTGGGAGATGTACGGGGAGATGCAGGGAGAATGTTTTAAGCTGACCTCAGCATGTGTGAGGGCGGAGCGTCAGGAGGTGTCTGCGTGTGCAGAGTGGCGTCACAGCGGTAACTGGAGAGATCATGGCCCACAGGGGTCTTCCTAGCTACGGGAGACAAAGACGGCGGCACTAAAAGTGTGTCCACGTTTAGCGCCAGGAACAGAGAAGCTAGAGTAACATAAGTGACGTGTGTGAGAAAGCGAGGCAGGACCGGAGCGTGCGGTGTGCGTGGCTGCGGCAGTGGGCCTGGCCGAGCCCCGCGGGAGACGCCGTCAGGTGTGGGTCAGAAGCCCTCTGCTTGTTTCCAAGAAACACATGAATCAAAGCGCGTCGGTGCAGGCTTGGGAGAGAAAGGTGGGTAGGTGAGCTGGGTGGATACGAGGCAGAGACAGGGCCTCGGCAGGGGCCGAGACCGGCGAGCAGGTGGAGGAGCAGGAGGCCGACGGGGTCAGGACCAGCCGGGGCTGCTTGGGGGCCTGGCTGCGCGGGACCGGTGTGCGCAAGCGCGCTCAGCCGTTGGCGGCTTTGCAGCAGGGCTCCTGGGGCGTGGCAGGGCTGACCGTGCCGCAGGCCGTGTGTCTCTTACGTGTGAGGGGTCGTGTGTGGCCTGTGGACAGTCCGCACACCCCCGTCTGCTTCATCACTGAGTGCAACTTGGGATTTCCAGCTAACGTGACAAGAAGAGAAAGTCATCGCGTGAGAAGGGGATCGAGGCTGATCTCTAGGTCATGGGGTGCCGTGCTGGCAGGAACCGCACACGCACTGAGGCTGGATTGGCGTGACGCCTGCATGTCCAGCCGGGGAGTATCAGCTCTTAGAACAGGCTCTCTTGTCTCCACCAGAGGCCATCCAGACAGGTGCCCGCGATGCACTGTTTGTGTGAGAAGCGCTGCCCCCGGGGCTGCGTGCTTGGCATGCTGGCGCCTGGAGAGCCTGCGGGGGTGCGGGTTGGGCAGGTGGCCGTGGGTGCGGAGCGGGCCACTCGTGCCCTCCTCCACTGTCTCCCTGTGGCGCTGAGAGAGACGGAGCGAGTGAGCAAGGCATCAGGACGGGAAGCGTGTGCGTGGGGAAGCGGGCCCCGGGCCCCGTGGTCACCGCTGTGCCTCTTGCGTTGCAGTCGGATCTGGGACACCGCCTCGGGCCAGTGCCTGAAGACGCTCATCGGTGAGTGGGGCTGGCCTGCGGGGGTGCCTCCTCTCCTGCTGTCCCCCCTCCCCCTGCTCCTTCCTGCTCAGCTCTGCTGTCCAGCCTGGCTGGGGCCCTCAGCGAGCCCCGTCTGCTGGGGGTGCAGGGGTTAGGGAGAGGGCTCCGGGGCCTCTGCAGACAGCATGGGGCTCTGCTGGGGCGGGTGGCACCAAACCGGAAGGCAGTGCGCTCTTTGCGGCCAATGGTGCCGCGAGCGGGTAGGGGAGGGGTGTGTGTGTGGCCAGAGGGTGGTGTGCGGCCCCAGGGCCTCGGGGCGGGGAGGGGCTGCTGTCGGCGAGGCTGATCTCTGAGTCCCGATGGAAGGCCTCTGCCGTGGTGGCTGAGTTGGCGGGCTCCGTGGGCCCTGGCTGTCCCTGGGCTGCCGTGGGAGCAGGCGTGGCCCTGAGGCTCCGCTCCAGCCGCGGTCACAGCACTCTGCAGGCCGGGTGGTGGCTGCAGCAGCAGAAAGCTGTCCCCACGTCCTGGAGCCCGGAGCCCACGGTCGGGGTGTGGGCAGGGCTGGCTCCGCCTCTCTGTGGCCTTCCCCGCAAGCCCTCCGTGGGCACCCCCCGCCCCGTCAGGTCACAGGACGCTGGTCAGATAGGTTTGGGCACCCCCGTGGCCCGCCCAGCCGCCTCATCTGACGTAATCCACCTCTGAGGCGTGGTCCACGGGGCCAGGCTTAGGGCGGGTGGTTGGGGAGGGCCATGGTGGCCTTTGTGGCTTTCTCGCTCTGCGAGCTCTGACTGAGACGTTGCCCCGGGTCTGGGCACGCCCACCGTGCTGTGTCCTCGTGCCTGTGGCCGAGTGAGGGCTCTTACCTGAGCTCGTGGCCTCCTCGTGGCCGCCCCACGGCTGGGCGGGAGCCGAGGCCCGAGGGTACAGACAGCCGCAGCTGCATCCTGCCCCATCTGATCTCGGCTCTGGGGCACCAGGCCCTTAGGCTGTCCTCGGACGAGCCTGTCCCAGCTGCGGGGTGGCCCTCACGCGCCCCCCTGTGCCTTTCCAGTGTCCGCCCGGCAGAGGGAGCAGCAGCCCCCCGCGCGTGGGGCACAGGCCTGGGCCCCCCGAGGTGGTAACGCGCGGGCCACCCCCGGTGCTCGGGACCCAGGGCCATGCGGCCCCTCACCAGGGTGCACTTGGGGCTCCTCCCCGGGGGGGGGGGCGGCGCAGTCACCTGGCCACATGCCTCCCAGGCCGGCCCTGCCCAGCCAGCAGCTCCGACCCGCCTCCCCAGGGTCCCCGGGGTGTGTTGGACCCCGAGTGTCAGGCGCGGGGGCGTGGGCGTGACATCGCTAGGTGGTTTCCAGGGAGAACCTGCACTGATCCACTGTAACCTTCAGGAGAACGGCCGCCACGATTCAGCGGGGCCGCTGCATCCTCAGGGCAGCTGGGTGTGGGCGAGCCCCCCTGCGAGATGGCCCCCTGAGGCCTTCTCTGTGCCCTGAGGGGACGTGGCCCCGGGGCGCTGAAGGCCCAGCCTCCTGAGGCCAACTGGCCACAGGGCCTTGGTTCCCGAAGCTCTCCTGTCCTGGGGTCACGGGGCGGAGCGGCTCTCACGCTGGCACGAGTGGTGGGCGGTGGCAGCGTGGGCACGTGTGGCGGTGACCCCGCTGGGCGGTGGTGGGGGGGCCCCCCGGCAGCCACGTCTGTGCTCCACGCAGATGACGACAACCCTCCTGTGTCCTTCGTGAAGTTCTCTCCAAACGGCAAATACATCCTGGCCGCCACCTTGGACAAGTAAGCCCATCATGCCTGCCTGGGGTGGGTGTGCAGCCAGGCCCCAGCCATGGACCGCCCCTCCCTGCCGGGACCACACTGGAGGCCTGTCCATGCAGCCGGGGCTCAGATCCTTGGCTCCGTGGTCACTGGGGACCCTCCTGTCCGCGGGGTGGTGGGCACGGTGGCCTTCCGTTGCTCCCTTCTCTACTGGGCACGCTGCTTCTCTCCGACAAGCTGCGGGCGGGGTCGCCGGCCGTCAGCGCCTCCTGGGGGCCGTTGGGGCCCAGCCTCCTGCGCACGGCGGGCTGCATGCGGGCGGGCTCGCAGGGTCCGCCCCCTGGGAGGGGGATGGACTGTTGCTGAAACCTGTGCTGGACAGGGCTTCCCATGCGCCTTCTTAGGGACAGTGAGGGTCCCTTATCGGCTTAACACTCAGTGGCCTCCGAAAAAAACGCCGCTGAGCCACAGGTGCCTGGGGCTCCACGCTCCGCCCGGGCGTCCTCACGCCCCTGGCCACGTGCGCTGACCCGCCCCTTCTGCCTTGCAGCACGCTGAAGCTCTGGGACTACAGCAAAGGCAAGGTGCGTGACTACGTCTAGGGGCTCCTGAGGGTCCTGGGCTCGCCGCACGGTGCAGAGTGTGACTTTGTGGCGTTGGTTTGGTGCAGATGTCCCCACGATGCGGGTTAAAGCTTGGCCTGGGCGGGCTGTGGTGTGGGGCTCATGGTGCTCACAGAGCCGTCCAGTCATGGCTGGGGGGTCACCTGGGACGCAGGGCAGCCGTGACTGAGCGGCGGCCCCGGCCGTTTCAGTGCCTGAAGACGTACACAGGCCACAAGAACGAGAAGTACTGCATATTCGCCAACTTCTCCGTCACCGGCGGGAAGGTGAGTCGCCGGCCAGCCCGTCCTCTCACCCACAGGACAAGCGGGAGTCTTCTGGGTGTAACCAGTGTGAAGGCCCCTCTGCAGGCTGCTCGTTTAGGGACGTCCTGCCCCCTCTGCCTGGGCCCCAGTGGCACCCGCCCGACCCTCAGGCTCAGACAGGAGCCTTGTGACGAGCAGCTGGGCCGTGACTGACGGCCAGCGTCCCGGAATCCACCCCAAGGCGAGCGGCAGGCGGTGGGATGGCGTCTGGATGGGAGTAGTCCGGGGACTGCACGCCCTGCTGGGGCCATGGGCCGTGGGCACAGGGCGTAGTCCGGCCGCTCGGGTGCCCTGACCCGGCTCTCTCCCCGCGCCCCTGCCCTCTGCTGCATCCAGTGGATCGTGTCGGGCTCGGAGGACAACCTGGTCTACATTTGGAACCTGCAGACCAAGGAGATTGTGCAGAAGCTTCAGGGCCACACAGGTGAGCAGGGCGTCTGCTGCCGCCGTCACTGCCCGGCGCCCGGGACACCCACTCCAGCTGCTCTGGGAGCCCCTCCTCGTCTGCAGGTGACAGGGTGGCGCCTCCCGATGCAGGGCTGTGGGGGATGGTCTGACACTTCCCCTTGCGGGGCTGTCGGGGGACGGTCTGGCTCTGGCTTTAACCACTCCTTCCCAGCAGCCAGCTGCCCAGCTCTGAAGTCCCTGCGGCCCGTGGCCTCCTGGGAGTGGCCGGGGCCCCGTGTGGAGATGACACCATCGACCCGGGCTCCTCCCGGGCCCCACCCTCCTTGCTCCTCTCCCCAGCGCTCAGGGGCCAGCAGTGTGGAGCCCTTAGAGATCTGCCCAGGGCGACACCTTCTCCCTAAGGACGCACGTGACCCAGGAGCAGGGCCCACCCCTGCCCCTTGCCTTCGGCCTCCGCAGTCGGCTTGTGGCTTCTGTGTGTGCAGGATGCTCAGAGGCTCACTTGAGGCCACCCCGGCCGGAGGGAAAATGCTGGGGTCCCGTTTCCTGAAAAGCTACGAACGCACTGACCTGCCTGATGCCGGGGGCAGCTCACGACGGGATCTGCTGTCCCCGCCCTGGGTGGGCTTACAGAGCCCCCCCGACGGAGCCTCAGGGCCCACGCTGGTCCGGGGGCAGCCCTGGCCCAGGTGTGGGGGGTGTGACGTCCACCCTGCGAGCTTGGCGGCGGCGCCGGCGTGCCTCTGGCTCGTGGGGTGGCCCTCGCCTCGCCGGGGTCTGGGCGGGGCTCCGCTGTCCTCCCCCCGGACGCCAGCTGTGTGTGCTGGGCGCAGGGCGGGCGGCTCCGCGAGGAGGGACGGGCCCACGGGGAGAGCCGACGCGGACCGTCTGTTTGCAGACGTTGTCATCTCGACGGCATGCCACCCGACGGAGAACATCATCGCCTCGGCCGCCCTGGAGAATGACAAGACCATCAAGCTCTGGAAGAGCGACTGCTAGGCCCGAGGGGCTGGGCCCTGCCGGAAGTCCACCCGGACTGGCAGCGCGGCTCTTGGAGGGGCTCCTGGTCCAGCCTGGGGACCGGTGGGGCTTGGCCTGAGCTGCCTCTGAAGACACTTGGCTGGGGCGTGTCTCCCACTTGGGGGTCTGGAAGTTGCTGGTGACGTTTTTGCCAATTCCTTTCTCACCGTCCGGGAAAGAGTTCCTAGTCTGTATTGTGTTCAGAGTCCACAGAAATATTGTGTTCAAAGAGTCCACAGAAATTTTTAATTTTTTATTACAAAAAGGTGAAGTTCAACTTATCACGAGTTGTGTTTTTTTCTGGTAACTGTTCTGTACCGTTTTTGCGATTTTATCACCCAGCGCCAGCGCTGTGACCGTCGCCACCACGGTTTCTGGCTGCCAGCCTCAGAGGGCTGTCGCCGTGCGTTCAGTCGCGCTCTGGTGACGGCGTCCTGCCTGTGACCACGTGTCCTGAGTCTGTCTGGGGAGCACAGAGCACTCATTGCGTGATGTCCATGGAAAAGCCTGTGCTTTGGGGTCATTGCCCCCGTGATGCTGGTGTGGGGACCACCCTCAGTGCTTCCGTTGGTCCCGTGGCTGCTCACACCCCGAGCCATGCTGAAGGCAGCGGAGCACGCGTGTGCTCACGTGGCAGCCGAGTTCTCACCCAGCGCTTTTCTCCGCGTGGCTCTTTTGCAAGAAGTCTCACAGTCGGCAGGAGGTTGAAAGGATTTTTGACAGATCCCCGAATGATGTGTCCACTGTCTCCATCCCCGCGGAGCCCAGGACTGCAGAGAACTAGCCAGTGCCCTGCTGGCTCACGCCACGTAGGTGTGGGCCTGTGGGCAGGCAGTAGGGTTCTTAGTTGCAAAGACACCCAGGCCCCTGCAATGTCTCGAGGTCCGTGGCAGACGCTGGTGAGGGCAGAGGCGGGCAGCCCTGGTCTGGTCCCCCCACCACCAGCCTCAGGACGGATGGGCTTGGGAGCCAGCTCTCACAGGGAGATGGTGTCATCCACCCGCCTGCCCACCTGGGCTCTTGATCAGGGGTCTCTTCCTGCCAGCGGGACCGTGGGTGTGGGCGCTGACTGCAGGGCAGGGTGGTCAGGGAGCCGCTGCCATCCCCGGGGGCCCCTCCCTGCAGCAGCGGGTCCACCTGGCGCCCCGAGGCCTCTGCGGTGGAGGCGCGTCCCCTGCCCCGGGTCCGGGTGGTGAGGCCAGTCCTCGGCCTCCAGGGGGCCCTGCAGGTGGGGGAGCAGGCAGCCACCGCCCAGCAGCCGCTGTGGCACCGAGGACAGTCACAGGCGTCTGGGGACAAGCCTGCCGCTGCTTCCCCAGCCTCCCCTTCAGAAGCCAAAATGCCGGTGGCTCGGCTGTGGTAGGAATGAACCGCTCCGGCGCAGGGACCCCGAGCCTGCGGCACCTGAGCGTCTGGGCGGGACATGCGGAGGCCCCCTGGCGGCGGCGGCCTAGGTTTTTCTGGACCGAGGTTGAGGTTCTTTGGGTTTTGTTGGTTCTGGTGTCGGACTCGCCCCAGGGCAGGGGCATGAGTGCAGAGTGCCGTGTCCTTGAATATAGTTTATTTTTTCTACATTTGAATTCTCTGTTGTAGATTTATGTAAAAATGCATTCTCTTTTGAAAATAAAGAATTTCCTGTCTTGTAATTTTGTCCCCAAAGAAGCACTTAACTTTCTTAACATGTAGCTGTTACTGGAGTGGGAGGGGGCAGGAGTGGAGCGTTTGGGGCAGGAATGGCGTGAAGGCAAACAATGACTCAACCAGTGTACACTCGACGGGAGGTTTTACTTAAGTCAGTGAGGAAACCTGTCAGATGACGGGTTCAAAGGAGAGTTCTACACAGGCAACAGGAAATGGATTTGCAGATGGACACTAATGACGGACATCCCACTGGGCACAGTTTGATGTTTCTGAAGATAAGGGTCTGTGGACAGCCCACGATGACGGTTGTGAAATAGCCCTAAGACCACAGCGGGGACCTCTGCACGGCACCCTGGGCTCGACACCTGGCCATTTTACTTTGGCCTATTTCAAGGTCACATGTGTTTTCCTGACATTAGACCTGTTCATCAAAAGCCTGGGGTGCAGGGGAGCAGGGAGGGTTGAGGTGATGCTTTCGGGAGATGGTGGGAGGGCCAGAGAACGGGCTGGTGGGGGGGAGCAGACTGACCGCCCAAGAGAGTGCGGGGACGGCCCCGCCAGTCCTCAGGCCTCACTTGCCTCTGTCCAGATTCTCCTTCTAAGTGGCCTTACCAGCCTCGTGGCTTTAAACATGGCCAGTGTGCTGACGAGTTGCAGTGTTACACCCACAGGCCAGACCTGCTTCCTGGAGTCCAGGCTGAGTCTCAGGCCCCCAGCTCCCCAAACCTGCTCCTCCTGCACCTGACCCTCACTGTTAGCAAGTCCCACAGCGCTCACACGTGTCCCAAGTGAACACTTCTCGGCCCCTGGGCCAGCTGCCGGCCTTCTCCTACCCTGCCCTTGGAGCCGCCAGGCCCTGTCCCCTAGCTGTGGGAAACCCTCGTGCTGCCTGGTACCCTGGCCAGTAGCCCTTGCCCTCTGGCCGGGCGGCCAAAACCTCTGCACTTGGCTCTCCTGGTCTGGAGCATCCTCGCGGAAGTCCCCACGTCTGCTCGCTCACTCCCTTCAGTCCTGATCCCGGGTGTCTTGGGCCGCGCTTTCCCCAACCACTGCCGCCTGCTCTGCTTGCCCTCACTGAAGTGTCCAGTGAGGCCCTGGAATGGTCTAGGATGTGGGCTCCTGGGGCTGGGGTCCTCCCCTGCCTGGACCGCTGCCCACAGAGTGGGGCTGCTCAGTCACTATTTGCTCCTTGAGTGTTTGTGATGCTGAAGTGAAAGTGCAAGTGGTGTCTGACTCTTTGCCACCGCATGGACTAATACAGTCCATGGAATTCTCCAGGCCAGAATACTGGACTGGGTAGCTGTCCCCTTCTTCGGTGGATCTTCCAACCCAGGAATAGAACCCAGGTCTCCTGCGTTGCGGGTGGATTCTTTAGGAAAGGAGCCACAAGGAGAGAAACCGCCAGAGTCGCAGCCCACAGCCACCGGCAGGGCCGGCTCTGACCACCCGGCTCCTGCCTAGCCTCCCCGCCCCTGCGCCTGTGATCAGACGTACTGGCGGGAAATGGGAGCCACCGGGGTGTCCTGATGTCCGATGTCCGTCCCTGGCCGTGCCCCCAGCTCTGTGGCTGGGTGGGGATGGGGAGGTGAAACACACCTGCTCCAGGTACACGAGAGCCGTGGTCCGCTTTTTATTATGAAAAAAAGCCAAGCAGCTCAAAGAGCGGAGGGAGTGGAGTCGCATAGGTGCCTGTCCCCGCGGCACACACGTGTACCACAGACTCGTGTCACATGCCCTGCCTGTCGCGGTGTAGACGCGTGCCGCTCACACCATGTACCCACGAGCTGCACACGCCGTGTACCAACGCACAACACAAACCGTGCACCCACGTGCTGCACACGCCGTGTACCCACGCGCACCACACGCCCCTGTATGCACAGCCACGAGCCGCGCAACAACAAAAACAGTGGTTAGATGCCACGAAGTAGGTGGCAATGCCTTAACCGTATGCGTGTTGTCAGGCCCGAGAGCCTCTTCCATCCTTGTCAAGGGGAGTGCTAACCTTCTCTCCTTTCATACAACACACCACGCGTTCTGACCGCTCCCTATTTAAAGACCTAGAATCCTGCCACCTTAACTATACGGTGACTCTGGCTTCGCGCCCCTGGAGGAAGCGGCGTCCAACATGGAGGCAGGACGAAGTCCATCCTACACTGCTATTTATTTTAGCGTGAAGGAAAAACTGCTTCAGAGAAAGGGGGGGGGGGGAAATTAAAAGTCTTCGTGCTCTAATATATTCATAAAGGCAGCCAATCAGAGGCTGAGAGGAATACCCGGAAGCCCAGCGTTCCTCAAAGAAGAGAGATTCCCCCGGAAACAAAACAGGGCGGGCGCGCACTTCCTACCGCGACACGCCTCGCGGCTCGTCAGGAGATGGCGCGAAACCGACTGCGGAAACGGAAGTGGTTTGTAGCGAATCAGAGGGCGAGGAAGGAAGGGCCGCCGCACGAACTTCCGGACGCAGCCCCGCGCTTGGAACTGTGGGTGTGGGCCAGTCGGGGCGCGCTGTGCGCATGCTCCCGGGGTACGGCCCTTGGCTTCCGCGCGTGCTCGGGGTCGCAACGCTGTCTTTGGGCGGACGGTCGGCTGCCCGCTGCTCGCTGGGGTCTGCGCGGCGCCGGCCTCTGCGCTTTCTGTCCGCCCTTACCCTGTAGCTCTAAGATACCGCTCTGCAGCTTCGGCTCCTGGCCGTCCCCGGAGTGCAGACGGCGAGCGATGCCGCTCCCGGCCCGAGGCTGCGGGCGCGGGGCCGCGTGTGCGCGGGAGGCGAGCCTCCGGTAACCCACGTGTGTGTGCGTGTGCACGGGTGCACGTGCGTGCAGACACGCCCGCGTGTCCACAGTGTCCCCGCGCGCCTCGGCGCCCACACGCGCGCAGTGTCACGTCGTGTGTGTGCGCGGAGACAGCACCCGAGGGGTGGCCGGTGGGTCTAGCCAGGCGACGCCGAGCGGGTTGGGGCGGACTCGGCCTGCCGGACGCCAGCCGCGTCCCGCCGGCCAGCCGCCCCTTGAGGAGTTTCAGGTTGGCCGGTTTCCTTAGAGCTCCTCCGTCCCTGGAATTCTCCAGGCGAGAATACTGAAATGGGTTGCCATGCCCTCCTTCAGGGGATCCTCCGACCCAAGGAGTCAACCCCTGTCTCAAATCTCCCGCATTGGCAGGCAGGTTCTTTAGCACTAGCGTCACCCGTGAAGATCCCGGTTAGTTCCAGGTGGAGAGCTCACCAGGTCCTCAGGGGACAGCTGTACCTAATTTGCAGATCCTCCTGGGAGAAAATAGCCTAGACCGTGACCAGGAGACAGGCAGGCAGCCACTGGTGACTGGGTCAGCTGGGAGCGGGTGTCCGTGTGGTCTGGGCAAGGCCCTGTCCTGCCCCGTGTCTGCACTCCCCAGGTGCAGCGTGAGGCCTGGCTGTCACTCTGGAGCTGGTCAGGACAGTGGGCAGCTGCAAGAGGCATCAGCCCTGTCTTGGCCAGTGCTTTCTCCACCTGCCCGCGCAGTCCCAGCGGCCGGGCCTCCTTAGTCCTAGACCTCCGGGGCTATCGTCAAACCACTGCCAGCCGTGCTCAGTGATGTTCCGTGGCTCTTACGGGGCTGCCTGCCGGGCCTTAGCATTTCCCTTCCAGACCCTAAATGCTGCTGTCACTACCTGAAGGGCCCTGGGCCACTTCTCCAAACCTTGGCGGCGTTAGAAAGCCCTCTGTTCCTCTCTACTCTGGGCTCGCCTGGGTCCTGCCCCTGCCCAACCTGGATGCCCCCTGCCTGGGGGGTCTTTTCAGGGCAGGGTGAGTGCCCACTGGAGATGAGCCGCTGTCTTCACTCAGCACCCACTGTGTGTTGAGGCCCTGGTGGCCCCACACCACTGTCCTCCCACTTCATCCCCACCCCCACGAGAATGGTGCCATCAGCACCCGCACATGATAGCTGGCGACACTGGCCAAAGCGTGTGACGGGGACATCAGCCCTTCAGTGGGCAGCAGAGGGCTTCCAGCCAGGCTGCAGGGTGAGCAGTTAGGGGGTCTGTTGGTGCCCGATGGTCTTGCTCCACAGGCAGAACTTCTGCGCACGACCCCACAGCCTTGGGCCTCTGGTACCCTCAGGTCTGGGCACATGGGAGACGCCATCCAAAGTGGCCCAGAGCCCTGGTGACGTCATCTCCTCCCCATCGCCGGGTTCCCGGTCCCCACAGGCAGCTGACTGCGTGCAGATTCCTGGGCAGAGTCTGACTCTGGGGGTCTAGGGTCAGGCCTAGGAATCTACATTCTCAAAGCCTTTCGGGCACCCCACTCACCCCCATCTTGACATCCTACTTTTGCTCTGGATGGAGAGTGGATGACTCCACCTCATGCAAGGGACTTGGAGATGATGACACAGACCAGGGAAAACTTTGCAGAATAAGGTGAAGGCTGCCTGTGCGGGAAGGCAGCCAGAGGGCCTTCACAGGGTCTAGAGGACCAAGCAGGGAGGACCCTGGAGGCAGCAGCTCCCTCCAGGACTGGTGCAAACCGGGGTTCCTGGGCTGCGTTTACTGAGGCTGCTTCTCCTGGTGCCTGCTGGTGCCTCCAGGATGCCCAGCCCTCATCGAACCTGAGTTCCCTGGGAACGAACTCACTTGACCATCCCCAGAAGTCGTCCCTAAAGGCCCCCTCATGGAATTAGGGGCTAAGCCCAGAAAAGTCCCAGAAGTAAGAGAAGGTGAGATAGCCCAGTCCCGCCTGTTTCTTAGAAGCTTTGGGAGAGGAGTGGCTTGCGGAGTGAGCTTTACCCCCTCCACCTGTTGTTGCCTGGGTTGTTGGGAGGGGGGTACCCAGACCCGGAGGGTGAGAAGTGTGGGGTCCCCTCCAGCCCTGGTGAAGCCTGGGGCCTCTATGAGTCTTTCCCCTGCAAATGTCGTGGTGGAATTGCTAAATACCGGACTCTGATTGGATTGGAATCTCAGATAAAAGATGCGTGCTTAAAAGTGTAAGGATGCCTCAAACATTTTTTAGGAGGTGCGTATTCATTGTTTCTGTGATACTGTCCTGGGTTTTCCTTGCTACATTTGGCAACCGCAGGAACGGGGGGGGGGGGGGGGGGGGGGCTCTTGTCATCTGCCCAGAAACGAAGCACCTTCCAACGTGTGCTTTAGTGATGCTAGTCCTTGAGATGCCCTGTGGAAACAAGGAAGGAGCTTGTTTGGGCACTTCTGTGTTGAACAAGGGCTTCCCAGGAGGCGCTAGTGGTAAAGAACCTGCCTATCAGTGCAGAAGACACAAGAGATGGAGGTTTGATCCCTGGATCGGGAAAATCCCCTGGAGAAGGGAATGGCAACCTACTGCGGTATTTTTACCTGGAGAATCCCATGGACAGAGGAGCCTGGCAGGCTACAGTCTATAGGGTTGCAGAGTCGGACACGACTGAAGCATTAGCACACACAGCACACGTGTGTTGAACAAAGTTGCAGAACGCTTCCCCCCACCCCCTTTGAAGGGAAAGCCTGCTGGGGGGGCCGTGGAGTTTGTGAACATGAGGGCTTCTTGAGGGGGTGGGCATTGAGTCATCCATGGCGGCTCTGCAGGTCTGCACAGGACGCGGAAGAGAAGGTCCAGGGGAGGGAAGAAAGTGGCAGAGAAGGGCCAAGGACAGAGGAGAGGAGGCCAGGGCCTCAGCAGCCCTTGGGCCCACCCGGACTAGCTGGCATCCACGCCAGGCACGGCCCTGTCCAGTCCCCGAGTCCACTTCTGGTGCCCAGAGGCGCTCCACCGCAGGGACTGCGGACCACATCGGGCTGGGTGGGAGCCTCAGCCCTGATGCTGCCCTGACTGCAGAGCCTTCCCTGCAGGCCAGGTGGCTCTGGAGAGCCTCCGTTTTCCCGCCCTCTGGTGAGGCCTGCACCTGAGCCGGGGAACGTCAGAGTCAGGAGCCAGGCGGCTGGAGGAAGCTGAAGGCCCGTTTCCCGGGAAGCCCTCGATGTGGCGGCTCCGCCTGTCTCAGCTCGGGCTTCTAGGCCCCTGCAGGTGGGGCCGTGCCGCAGGTGGAGTGCTCTTCCCTCCCCCAGCCCCGTCCCGCGGAGGCCGGGCCTTGGTGGGGCGAGAACTCAGGCCGGACTCAGGACCGGTCTTGGAGACATTGGCGGGCTGCCTGGGGCCGGGCGGGCGGCCGTGGGCCGGCCTAACCTCTGCCCCCCTCCCCTCCAGCTCCCCAGACCTCCATTTGCCTGCTGACCAGCTGGCCCCTGCGGCCCTTCCAGTTTCCTGGGAGGTCCTCGGTTGGGCAGTGGAGAGTGGTGACATTCCCAGCAATGGTGACAGGCCCCGAGCACCCATTACTTTTTGGGGACGGAAGGCCTTGGTGACCCGGGAACCTCCTGGGGCCATCATGAGCATTTCAGAGGCAGTGCCGGGGTTCTGAGAGTCGGCTTCAAGGCCACTGCTCACTGCCACCCCTCAGACAAGTGGCCTTCGGGACCCAGCAGGCCCCAGCCAGTGGAGACCCCTGTTGGCTGGCTCCCATCCTCCTGGCCTTGAAGTGGCCGGCAGGTCGTCCTGGGTGGGCGGCTCCGGCCCCTTGGCTGTGCTTTGCTGTCTGTCCTGAGCGCCAGGAGGAGGGGGCGCGGGCTGTCTCCTCCACCAGGGGGCGGGGTTGCTCCTCTCCGGCGTGGACGGCCTGCGTCCCACCTCCTGGTAAACCTGGGAAGCGGAGCCTTCCTGCTTGTCCAGGCTGGCTCTCCGGGGCCCTGGGTAGGTCACCTAATGGCCAAGCCTCAGTTTCCTCCCCGACGGGACTGGAGCTTGGAGCTTGGCTCCCAGGGAGGGCTCAGTAGAGGGTGACTGTTACTGTCCGCTTTTCCAGATAGACAAACGAGGTTCAGGGTGTTTCCCGAGTGCCTGCAGGTGGTATCCCAGGTGCGGTGGGCAGCAGGTTCTGGAGCCCAGGTTCCTGGACCCCAGAGGCACCAGGAGTTTCCAGAGGACGTTGGGGGCTGGTGGCCATGCCGGGGGGCGGGAAAGCATCAGATTTGTGGGGTTCCTGACACAAAATCTCTACCCAGGTGTAGCCTGGACGCTTTTCCTGGAGTTAATTCTTTCAAAAGTCCATTTTTTCCCCATAATACATGGAAAACCTCCTCATTGCATGTGCATTTAAAACCACACAGGAGCAAAGTAACCCTACTTTTGCCAACCACCCATTCTGATCAGCACACTTTTTTGCATTTTTGCTGATTTCATATTTCCTATTAATTGCTACATGTGAAATGGCTTCTCAATGACTGGAGGGGTGCCCTGGGCAGGACCAGCAGTAATTTTTTTTTTTTTTGCAAATTTCAGTCTCGCACGACTTTTCCTGGCAATAAGGACTCGTCTAGAGGTTTGCTGCGCAGGGGAGGAGGGAAGGTCCGGGTGAGTGACTGAATTTCCGGGGTTTTCTCTGAGTGTTAATGTCCCAGATGGTTTCAGACAGGATGTTCTGTGTGGCTCTGAGACCCTGTCCCTCTCGGCTTCGCGTTTCTGAGGATGGGGCATGTCACTCTGCCAAAGTGCAGAGTGAGTGCAGTTTCTTTTTGCCCCCAAGAGCTGTTACGAAATTGCTGCCGTCTTGCAGTTGATGGCGGGAGGAAGGAACCCTGCTTTTCCCTCTGCTGGGTCCGGAGCGCTGGGCAGGCAGGGTGGCCGTGTGCCCTGGCCATCCCTCCCGGGGATGCCCCCAGGTCGCCCAGCCTAGCCCGCAGCAAGGGTGATGCCGGTCCAGAGCGGGGGTGACCTCTCCTCAGGGGCTGCTATTAATAAAGTGACCGCTGACCCCGGACGTGCGGAGAGCAGAGGGGACCGCACGTTCCCAGGGCTGGTGCTTGGCCCGAGGCCGTTGTGCGTGACCGGCCGGCCTCTCGGTTGCTCTGGTTCTGCCCCGGCCCCCATGGCCCCGATGGACAGGAAGCGCCTCGTGGGCCAAGCACGGGGCTGCCCTTCCTCCCGGATATAAATATCCCGGGACCAGCTCCCTGCGAGCGTCCTGAGGCCCTGAGGGAGGGAGCCAGGCAGGACCCGGACACAGGTCCTCTGCTCTCCACGGGCCGGCTCATGGCTGCTCCAGAACGTTCTCAGGCTGCCCCGCCGCCAGCTCTGCGCGTAGGCCGCAGAAGCAGCCGGGCAGAGGCTCCTGCTCTGCTTCTCCTCAGTCACCTGTGGGACGGAAGGGGGGATGGTGCCCGCCTCCCAGGAGTCCTGCCGTTGGCTGGAGGGGCAGGGAGGACGTGACGGGGGTGTCTTTGTGTCTCGTGTCCTCTGCATCCGGGCCCGAGCCCTCGGGCTCCAGAAGGGGGAGACAAACGTTCAGACAAGTCACTGCCAGGCCGGCCTGTCCAGCGAGCGGCCGTGCGGGCACCCTTGTCCGGTTCCCGCGGTGCTGGGCGCTGTGCCTCATCCCCTCGCTGGTCCAGGCACAGCCCCACCGCCCCCGCGCCCCCGGGGCCCGCGGCCGCCCCTGCGGCCCTGGCTGGGCACCCGGCTCCTCCCCAAAGGCTGCAGGGGTGAGGCCCCAGAACCTGGGAGGGAACACAGGCCCCCTAGTTCTGGGCCCTGGTGGGTCCGGTTTGGCAGGGATGCTGAGGGACTCAGAATGATCAAACATCTACATGCCCTTTGCGTGGGGGCACCAAAACTCGCCCTATCAGTGAGACTGGAAAGAATTTAGTTTAAAAAAAAGGCTGCCAGACAGAGCAGGGCTGAGCCAGGCGTAGGGGGAGCCGCCTGCTCCCTGCCCCTCTTCTCAGGCGCATCGAAGCCGCCCCCGCCTCTGCGTGCAGCTGCAGCCAGGAGCGACACAGAGGATTTCCGCCCTGGGACCTGGGCTTTGCTGTCTCCAGGTGACAGAGGAGAAAGCTGAGGCTCAGAGAAGACCCCAGCCAGAAGGGAATAGAGAGGAATTTAAAGCCAGCTTTGGGCTTGCCTGGTGGCTCAGACGGTAAAGAATCCGCCTGCAATGCAGCAGACCCGGGTTCAATCCCTAGTTTGGGAAAATCCCCTGGAAAAGGGAGTGGTTACCCACTCCAGTATCCTTGCCTGGAGAATCCCGTGGGCAGAGGAGCCTGGTGGGCTACATACAGTCCGTGGGGTCGCAGAGCCGGACACGACTGAGCAACCAACACGCTTGCGGAACTGCACAGCCCGGGTTAGGCTCTGCTGTCTACCAGGGAACCGAGGTGACCCTCCGCAGGGGTTCAGAAACACCCCCGTGTGAAGTTCTGCTTATAGTTTTCCCCCAAGGCCAGTGTGTGGAAGGCCTAAAAGCTTTAAGTCCTGCGAGAAAGAATTCTGCTCCCCCCTCACCCTCCCAGTAGAGACTCTGCCTGCAATGCAGCAGACCCAGGTTCAGCCCCTGGGTCGGGAAGGTTCCCTGGAGAAGGGCATGGCAACCCACTCCAGTATTCTTGCCTGGAGAACTCCATGGACAGCGGAGCCTGGCAGGCTACAGTTCATGGGGTCGCAAAGAGTTGGACACGACTGAGTGACTAACGCTTTGACCCGCTCGGCACTTCCCAAACCCCCATCACCCTGGAGCAGTGCCCGCAGCCCCCGTGGAGCTACAGTTGCACAGACACTCACTTAGAGAAGTGCTGCCCTGTGGAGGGGAGGGCGTGAGTGGACCGGTCTCTCCTGCTGCAGGTCCATTCCCGGGCAGACCGGTGAGGACGGGTGTCGCGCTGGGATCCCCAGTGGCGTTGCCCCGGAACGTCCAGCCCCGTCCTGTAGGAGGTTCAGGGCCTGGGGCGAGACGGTCCCCTCTCTAATCTCTCTTCTCAGCTGTGGGTGGGGACCCAGGGGAAGACCTCACCCTTCATTCAGGCTACCAGTGCTTGCTGAAGTGTCTTCCCTGACCCAGCCCCGCTAGAAGACATTCCCCAAAGACATGTGGCCCTACACTCTTGGAGCTCTAGGTAGGCCTGGGTGGGGGCCAGGGAGCCGGCAGAGAACAAATGATTCCTGGGTTAGGTTCACGAGAGCCTCAGGGGTTGAGGGACCTTGTCTGGGGAGTGGGCAGGGAAGGACAAGACCTGAAGCTGGAGTCAGAGTTCGCCCAAGAAAGGAGGGGAGGGCTCTAGGAGGAAGACACAGCCTGTGCAGAGGCCCTGGGGCAGGAAGGAGCAGGGCCCCCCGGCAGGACTGGATGGGAGGAGATGGAGCCTGGGCGGCTGCAGAGGCATCCGGGGAGGGGCTGGGGGCTGGGTCGGATCCCTCAGGGCGTGAGTGGGCTGCGTGGAGGCCCTGGCCCCCTGGGTCACTGCAGTCAGTGGGATGTGGGGCTGGCCTGCTCTGGGAAGAGCGGCCTCTCCGCCTCAGTGCTCCTCCTGGGGCTGTCCGTCCGTCCGTCCTTGTCCAGGGCTCCGGCTGCTGCACTTAAGGAGGCTGGCGGGCGCTCTGCCCGTGTGTCTCCGTGGCGAAGGGCCGGTCCAGAGCCCGCTCGTGCTAGTGGACCCCACTGGCCCCAGATGTGGGAGATGCTGTGCTGGAGAGAAGCGCGTGTTGGAAATTTGGACACGCAGTTCTGGGTACGCGCGCTGGATGGCGGAGCCCAGGCTTGGGCCCCCACTGTGCCTGGCTTGGAGGGGGCTGGGGGGTCCCCTCGGGGTGACGAGCACGAGGTGTCTCCCTGGGGCTGCCCTGGGTGACGGAGGTGGGGAGGGTCACCGTTGTTGCTTTGCCCCACTTCCGGCATCTCCCTCCGCCCAGGCTGGGGTGGTAACGGCAGCGCCCACACACGGGGCTGGTTCTGTCCCATCTCGGGCCTCCCCAGAACCCCGAGGTCGGAGTGTCCTCCCCTTTGAGGATGAGGCAGCAAGCCCCGGAGCGGGGAGTCACGGTAGAGCGGGGGTGGGTGTTGTCCTTGGGGTCACGTGCCCCAGCCTGGACTTTGCGTGCAGAGTGAGGGCTCTGCCCGGAGGTAGGCGTGAC
The DNA here is from genome assembly GCF_910594005.1 of Cervus elaphus. Lineage (NCBI taxonomy): Eukaryota > Metazoa > Chordata > Mammalia > Artiodactyla > Cervidae > Cervus > Cervus elaphus. The sequence goes on along the minus strand of NC_057825.1, from coordinate 2,209,652 downwards.
TGAGGAGGTCCCACGGGGGCTGGGGTAGGGGGTGGTGGTAGGGGGCGCCCGGATGCTGCTGGCCCCAGCCTGGCTCCCTGAAGCCTCCTGCCCTGACCCAACGACCCCGCCGTTGCCCCAGCGGCCTCTGCTATTTCCGGCCTCTCTGAGCCTCAGCCTGATCACGTCCCTGGCTCCCTGCAGGCTCCACACTCAGCCTGCTGCCCGCAGAGGCGACGAGAGCCACTCTGAGCCCCTGGGCTTGCTGCAAAGGCAGGGAGGTAGTCCCTGGGTACCTCCCGCTTAGCTGGGCTGGACGCTGGAGGGTGGCCGGAGCCTAAGTAAAGGCAGGAGTGCCCGGTCCTTCTCTCTGGGGCTGTCTGTCCAGGGGGGTGCACGCCTGCCTTCAGCTCAGACTCTGGGGTCCCACCCACCGGCCTGAATCTCTGTTTTGTCCTCGGGGGCAAGCGAAGCTGTGTTCCTGGGCTCCGGCAGCTGCTGTAACAAGGCCGCACAGACCAGGGGCCTGAACACCACGGAAGCGTACCCTCTCCCGGTCCCGGAGGCCTGAGGTCTGAGATCCAGGTGTCACAAGGCATCGCTCCTCCAGGGGCTTCCGGGCAGGGTCCTTCCCGCCTCTTCCAGCTGCTGGCGGCTGCAGCTGTCCTTGGCTTGTGGCCGCATCTCCTCCTCCATCTCCACGTGGCCCCTCCTCTTGTCTCTCGTAAGGACGCCAGTCATTGGTTGTAGGCCCCCTTCTTCCCCCCATCTCCCTGGAAATCCAGGATGATTCGTTTTGAGATCCTTAACGTAGTTATATCTGTGCAGACCCTTTCCCCCGATAAGATCACGTGTGTCCCCAAGATTCCAGGGGACACATCTTTGTGGGGCCGTCCGTCACCCCACTACCCTCTCCAGCCTCAGTTTCTGCATCTGTGAATGGGCCCCTCATGAAGATCGGGTGCGGCCGAGTAGAGCCTGGACCCCTCCCGTCCCCGCGGAGCGCTGGGGCCCTCCGGGGAAGCAGCTCCTCCTCGGGGGTCTGGATCTGGGCTCTGGCCCCGCTCTGTCCCCCCAGACCTTGGGGAAGCTGCTCCTGCATCTTTGAGACGGCAAGGTTCCGGCTCGGGGTTCGTGTCATCGGCCTTTCAGACTCTGAGACAAGCCTGTTTCCCAGAAGAATGGAGCTACGTTTCCGGTTCCAGGGGCGCAAAGCTCCACAGAATCTGGGTTCATTTTGTGCTTTCCGTCGGGCCCAGAAGGACACGAGGCTGGAAAGGCTGTGTGGGCAGCTAGGCCCCCAGCACCACCTCCCCCAGGTCAGCTGGGGGGGCAGAATGGCCCTGCAGCCCCTCTGAAGGGCTGCGCCTGGAGAAGAGGGCAGACACCGCCCGAGGGTCCGTCTTCCGGTCTGAGGGCAGGACAGAAGGGGCCGGAGCCAGGCAGCCGTCCCCCAGGGCCCCTCGGCCCTGAAGTGGTTACCATGGGCCTTGTCCTTGACAGCAGGCAGCTTCCCCAGCCCGCAGCCCCTTGGCCAGAGTGAACCCCACAGTTCTGCCTACGTCCCCGCAGGCCTGGCTCCTGGGCCCGCAGGTCAGCTAGCTGACGTGCCGTATCCACGCGTCCCTTCCTGCCCCGTCCTCTTGTTTATTTAGCCTGGAGTAACCCTGGTGTTGCCTCTGCTCGACTGGGGAGCGGCATCCTCCGCACTTGGCCCATGACCTTGGGATGCTGGGCCCAGTTCTCCTCTTCCATTCTGGGCTGGTGGCCAGAGTGGGCCCGGGGGACCCGAACACGCGGCCCTGGGCTGACCGCGGCTGCCAGCAGAGCATGGACTGAGCGTGGCTGGGCACGCCTCTGTTAAAGGGGGTGACCCCACTGGATGTGTGCACAAGAGGTGTGATCCTGAGGGTGGCAGGCACTTCTGTGGGAGTGAGGGTGCATCTCGGGATCTGGGGCGTGGGTGGGCCCTCAGCTGGGAGCTCTTGAGGTGAGTGGACATCTGGCATGGGTGGGTGCGCCATCATCTAGAAGGAGGAGGCTGGTCATAACACGTGGACAGATGAGGCAGGGACGCGGGGCAGGCGGTGTCGGGGGCCGACTTCAGCTGGGAGGTCAGGGAAGGTGTCTCGGGGTTCGCTTCCATCTGGCAATCAGGGCGGAGCCAGACATCAGGGCCTTGGAGAAAACGAATCCAGACCCCGGCTGGCACGTGCTAAGGCCCTGCGGCGGGATGAGCATGCCGGATGGAGAGAGGCCGAGGCTGGAGTGGGGAGTCGGGAGCTGCTGCCTCAGCCTGCCCTGACCCCAGCCCTGAGCTCTGAGCCCCTCGGCCCCCATGCTGGGCTCTGGCATCTGCCATGTGGCCCTGAGTCTGTCCGTCTCTCTGGCCCTCAGGCCCCCAGCTCAGCTTCTCAGTCCAGGGTGAAGGTTGGATGGACTCTTGCCGCCCGGCGGCCCTGCCCCGCACCCTGCCCGGGTCAGTCCTGCGGGGTCCGCTCGCTGACGGCCGCCCCGTCAGGCCACCTCCCCCGATGCATCCCCCCCTTCACGGCTCTGTCGTTCCTGCAGCGCTGTCCTCCGCCCCTCTGCCTGCCGCCCTGCCCCTCTGTTCCGCGGACCCGGGTCCTCTTGCCGCCCTTGGCCCCGGACCTGTGTGCCCAGGAAGCCCTCCCCTGCTGCCTGCGGGGTCCGGCCGCGTGGCGGGGCGATTGACGCGTGAGGCTCCAGCCCCAGGTCCCCCCTGACGGGCCGTTCAGGCGCTGAGAAGCCGCTCGGTCACCTGGAGGTTTCAGAGTCCACCGCCCGTAACTGAGCCGGCGACGCGGCCTCTGCTCCGGGAGACCAAGTCATAGCTGTGCTCCAGTTTCACCCTCAGCGACCCCAAGCGGGGGGCTCAGGTGTCACCCCCTTCCCAGCTGCGATCTGAGGCCAGTGACCTGCTGAAGTTCAAGCGGTCAGCTGCAGGCCGGGGGACTTTCTGTGGCTCCTTCCTGGGTTCTGTGGAGAGCTTTGGGAAGAGGCAAGTTTTAGAGTTTAGTTGTGGGGAAAAAACTCAGGTTGTGCAAAAGATGGAACCAAAAGAAGAGAAAAGTGAGGAGAGAAGGTCGATTCTGCCCCCCAGAGACAGCGCACTTTGGCTCAGGCGTTTGTGCCTTTCCCGTGTGTGTGTGTGCATGTGTGTGTGTGTGTGTGTGTGTGTGTGCGCGCGTGTGTGTATCACATATCTGCACTGAAGTGTCGTTAGGACCGTGCCCTTCTACTGTGTCCGTCTTGTGTTTCCTTGTATCCATGCTGAGCTCTACCACAGGCATTTAAATAACCACGAGGTATCACGTTGTATGGGCTTCCCTAGTGACTCTGCAGTGAAGAATCCTTCTGCCAGTGCAGGAGATGTGGGCTTGATCCCTGGGTCGGGAAGGTCCCTGGAGGGCACAGCAACCCACTCCAGTATTCTTGCCTGGAGAATCCCCATGGACAGAGGAGCCTGGCGGGCTACAGCCCATGGGGTCGCAAAGAGACGGGCACGACTGAGCGACTAAACCATTATCACTGTCACACTATATAAAAACACCATAATTTATTTACCTCTGCCCCAACCCTTGATTTGTTTTGACTGTTTTTGCCGTAACAAAGGCCAGAATTAATTCAGATAGCCTAAGGACCCACTCCAGTGGAGCGAGCCAGAAGTGAGGTGTGAGTCAGCCGGTGCCCACACGTGACGTGTGAGATGGTGTGTGTGTATGTGTGTGAGACGGTGTGTGAGTGAGATGGGGGGTGTGTGTGTGTGAGACAGTGTGTGTGTGTGAGGCGGTGTGTGTGTGTGAGACTGTGTATGTGTACGTGTGTGAGATGGTATGTGTGTGTGTGTGTGTGAGATGGTGTGTGTGTGACATGGTGTGTGAGTGAGATGGGGTGTGTGTGTGTGAGTGAGATGGTGTGTGTGTGTGTGTGTGTGTGTGTGTGAAAATTGCCCTGTTTCTTTCCAGGACAATAAATAGGAAACCTGAGTACCTTTTCCCTCCATCTTATTAGTTTTAGGTGTTAAAACAGTCATGCGGATTTGTGAGGGGTAAAGAGATGGATTTTTTAACGTTTGCATCTTGTGAACTTACACACTTTGAAGTGCTTGTTGATTGTAAGTGAATAGGTATTTGTGTCCTTTGCCCATTTTTCTCTGATGGGCTAACAGTCTTCATAATGTGCTTGTAGGACTCTTTTCTTTCTTTCGGGTTTTTTTTTTTTTTTTTAATGAACTGGAGTGTGCATTTTGTTTTTGTATTTACTTATCTTTGGCCGTGCCTGGAGGCAGTGGGCTCTTAGTTCCCTGACCAGGGATTGAACCTGTGCCCTCTGCATGGGAAGTGCAGAGTCTTAACCACTGGACCACTAGGGAAGTCCCTGCCCCTCTTCTGTACTAATAGAGAAGCTTTCCCAGCTGTACCTACAGCAAGTGTTTCTCCAAGTTTGTTTTTCTTTTGTCCTTTGGGTTTGTCTATAACTTGTCTTTCGCGTTTGAACATTAATGTTTCTGGACCCACTCAAGTGGCTCTCTCTTCAATAGTGGTTACTGGGGGCTTTCAGCGAGTGGGAGGATGCCCCCGTGTCATCAAGCTCTTCCTGGAAGTGCATTTCGTGGTGCAGTCTGGGGTCATCCCTCTTGGCTCTCGTCAACCTAAACAGGACATTCTGTGCAGTAACAGAGATTATACTTTGTTTGTTTGTGGGAAAGTCAGAGATATGTGAATAGGCGTGCATGTGCAAGCCTGTGTAAGGAAATGGGGCAAGACTTACCCAATTAGCAAGTTTAAAAAATGCCCTTTGACCAGTCTTAAAAATCCACTTCCTTTTCAGCACAGAGCATGGCCTGGCCCTTCCCTGAGCCCTGAGCCCTCCCGAGTCATGGGGGAGCCCCTGGAGGGGGAGGCAGCCAGCCAGGGCAGGGTTGACTGAGGGCAGCACATGGGTGTCTAAGGCCTCCAGGCTTCCCCCAGCACCCGGGGGCTCCCCAAAGGCGGGTGAGGACAGGAGTCCTTGAGCCCTTTCCATCTCATTGCATCAAGTGGGGCAGAGGTCGCATTTGCTCCAGACCAAGCCTATCCTGGCGGGCAGGCTCCCCAGCACAGTGCCCTGGGTGGTGGCCGCTGCCAGTGTTTCTCTCCAGGCCCGCTTCACAGATGGGGAAGCTGAGGCCTGGGGATGACTGTGCGGGAGGCAGACACCCTCTCGCTGCCCCGCTGTGGTTTTGCCCCTGGGAGACACAGGGCAGAGGCGTTCAGGCACCAGGGCCTCAAAACAGAGCCCTGGCCCTGGGGTCCTGAGGCCACTTTCTGGTCCTGGCACATGTTCTCCAGCCTCAGTCTTCTCTTCTGTAAGATGGGTCTGTATCCCTCCCGATCAGTGAGAGGCAGGCAGACTCGGTGTCTGCACCAGCCCTACAGACGCAGAGTGTCCGGTCACTTCCCTGCACATCCCACCTGCCACTTCCTTGTTCTCCCGTGCCCCAGAGGTCAACTGATGCTCCTGGAACCATCAGAGAGCCTGGGCCTTGGATTTCTGGACCCAGAAGGCGCACCCTCCGGATTTACGGCCGGCCATCTCGAATGGGCGCGAGCTGGCTCTGAGACCCTCGCGCCCGCCTCATTCCTACCAGCCCAACCAGCAGACGGGGAGCTCCAGGCCAGCCCAGAGGCTTTCTGGTGAGGGGTGCTGGGCGGAGGCCCCGTCGGCACTGGCCGTGGGACCACGTGCTGCCCACCTGGCCTGGTGGCCTGACTTCTGGCGGGGTCAGACCCGGCCAGGTGGGCAGTGGAGGGGGCACTGTGAGGCAGAGATGTGCCCTGGTCCAGCCTTCTCAGACAGGAAGGGGGTCACCCCCAAACCCTCCAGGGAGTCAGAAGTTCTGGCCCCCAGCTGGTGCTGGAGGCGGTGAGAGGGCCCCGAGCCCAGCCCCCCAGACGCTCCGCAGGCTGGGCAGGGGTGGGGGGACAGGGCCCGCCCGTGTGCGGAGCTCTCAGGCACTCAGGGTGCTCGATCCCCCCACTCCCCCCGCTCCCAGCTTGGAGTCCAATTAATCAATAGAAGAATTCTCTGCTGTCTCACCTCTCTGAGCCCCGCAGGCTCCTACAAGATTGATTAACACAAACATCAATTTCTCGGGCTGCACGCCTCCGAAAACACGGCACTTTTTCAGATTGAATTGCTACTGTGTGCCCGGTGTAAATAGAGGAGAGGGCGTAGAGTGGAGGATTTGTGGCTGTCCCTGCCGCTGCGCCCTCTCAGGCGGCTGTTACTGCGGGGGCGGGGGTTGGGGGGAGAGGAGGGGGAGGGAGGAGGGGAGGGGGAGAGGCGCTCAGGAGCCGGCAAGACCCAGGAGGTGCGGCGGGGTCGTGGGTCGGGGTCGTGGGTCAGAGTTGTGGGTCGGGATTGTAGGTCGTGGATTGGGGTCGGGGTTGTGGGTTGTGGGTCACAGGTCGGGGTTGTGGGTCGGGGTCAGGGTCGTGGGTTGTGGGTCGGGGTCGTGGGTTGGGGTCGTGGTTCGGGGTCAGGGTCGTGAGTCGGGGTTGTGGGTTGGGGTTGGAGCCGTGGGTCATGGGTTATGTGTTGGGGTTGTGGGTCGGGGTCGGGGTCGTGGGTTGTGGGTCGTGGGTCGGGCAGAAGTGCTGTTTGTTGGCTTCTGGCAGTCTGCCCTGGGAGGGATGGCAGCCCCGAGGGGCACTCTAGCCTTGTGGTCACTGGGGGGGTGGCCTGGACCCTGGCACCGGGCTCCCGCGCCCGCCCTGCTTCCTGCCCGCCCCCCCCCTGCAAAGCAGGCCTTTGGAACCGTGGGCTGGGCCCCAGGGGCGCAGGCCCTGCGCCTCGGGCACTGGGGCTGAAGACCCAGAGCCTGGGAAGCTGCTTCACGCGGTTTGGTGCCCCCGGCCCCAGGCGTGCCCTCTCGCTCCAGCCGGGTCCTCAGCCTGGATCAAGCACAGCTCCCCAGTCTGCTCCGCGCCTCTGGGCTCCTTGTCCCAGCGGTGGGGACACCACGGGACCCAGCATGGGACTTACAAACGTGATTTTAGATTTCCAGCAGCTGCATGAAAAACAACAACAAAAAAAGCTGGTGACATTAGCTTCAATGTATGCTTTACGTAACCCAAGTTACCTCATACTTCTCAGGTGGCACAGCGGTAAAGAATTTGCCTGCCAATGCAGGAGACGCAGGAGACTCGGGTTCGATTCCTCGGTTGGGGAGACCTCCCTGGAGGAGGAAATAGCAACCCACTCCAGTGTTCTTGCCTGGAGAATCCCGTGGACAGAGGAGCCTGGCAGGCTACAGTCCAGGGGGTCGCACAGAGTCGGACACGACTGAGCACATATGCGTTACCCCATAGACGTCATCTCAATGTGTTTTCAACACGGGACGACTCGGAAACGGCAACTGGTGGGCCTGTTGTTTGGACTTGGTCTCTGGGCAGGTCAGGCTTCGCCTCTCACCCAGCGTCCGTCTCCTGGCCGGCCCGTGGCAGATGCTCAGTGGCCAGCGTGACGAGGGCCGTGGTGGACGCTGCGGCTCTGGCCCGTGGCCTTGGCCTCCCAAGAGTGGGTGCCCCACTTGGTTATGGCAACAGCAGGTCAGGGAGCTGGTGGGTCCCCCTTCACAGATGAGGGGCGGGCCCAATGCCCAGCTTTGGGGTGGGTGGCGAGTCTTTTGTTGAGGGAAGGTAGGAGGCTTGTGCAGGGAGAACCCAAGTTCAAGGTTGGAATTCTGTCGCTAGTCAGCTCCAGGCCGGCCTCCTACGCCCCAGCCTGGGGGCTCTGTGTCCTTGGAGGGATGGAGAGCAGGGCTGGCAATCAGGTGTCAGGGGTGGGGGGTTATGTTTATCTTTGTTGTGGTTATTTTGTTGCTGCCCTTAGAATCTACCTGAAATCCCCAAGGTGACCCCCAGCCCCCTCAAGTAGAGCTCAAGGCCCTCCCCTCACCGCCTGGATTCTGAAGGGTGGCTTGGCTTCCATTTCACCTGTGGGCTGTCCCTCCTGCTCCAAAGACGGGCTCTTGCTGTCCCCTCAGGACCTGGCTTCCTAACAGTCTGGTGACGTTCACTGAGGGCGCGCTGGGCGCTGGGGGCGCCCTGGGAGCTTCAGATCTGGGGGTCCTGCCTTCCTCCCAGAGGCCCTACTCTGCTGACAGGTGGGGCTCCCTGGGTTCCCCAAGGACCTGCCTGCTTGGCCCCTGCATGTTGGGAGCTGCAGGAATACGTGCCCATCAGGAATCCAAGGAACTGGGAATCTTGACTCGAGTTAGAAAGTGTGGGGAGGGATGTGGGCGGGCGGGGGAGCTTACTACTGGGAGTCCATGCCCTCCCCACCTCACCCTCCCACTCACCAGATGTCTCCTGAGTACTGCCCTGTGACGAGGGGACATGTGTGTTGGCTGTGCCCAAGGTAGCTGTCAGGACAGACCAGGGAGCGTGTGATGACAGGACTGGGTGAGGGCTGAGCTCGTATAAGGGCTGGGTCTGGGGAGCACCCTGGCAGGCTTCCTGGAGGAGGTGACTCCTGAGGGTTGGGTGTGCGTTACCTGGGGGAAGGAACCAGGCCCAGGAACTCACAGGTGAGAAGCAAGGGGACTGGGGCTGCAGGCCAGCGGATGGGGGACTGGAGGCCACAGAGGTGGATACCCAAGAGTGGCGTGGCCTGGACCAGGGGGAGGAGGAAGCAGGAGGAATGGTCAGGGCAGGGGCTGGCCCGCGAGGGGAATGGCAGGAAGGGGGCCAGCGCTTCCTCTGCCCCGTGAGGAGTCCCTCACTGCGTGCCCCGTGGTGTGGACCTTCCGAGGGAGAACCTTCCGGCCGTCTCCCTGCGTCTGTTTTCCCTTGTCCCAAGGCAACTTGAAGCCCCCGCACCCCAACTCTGCTCTTAGCTGAAGAGAAGGGCCAGGGACCAAGCGGACTTGAGTCCTTGGCGACGGCCACCTGAGGGCCCAGGGCAGCTTCTGCTGCTGAGTTTCCCGTTATAATTGAGGTCAACGGGCTCTTGAGAGTCCCCAGCGGGTGGCGAGCCCAGAACCTAGGGTGATGCGCCTTTGCTGTCAGCACGGGGGCTTCTGGGGGCTTCCTGGAATCAGGGGGCCTGTGGCCTAGGGACCTGAGGGCCCCCGTTACGCCCCCTTGGCCCCGCGGGGCTGCCTGAGCAGAGGATGCTCTCAGTTTTTCCTGGAATTTTGGTTGCACTGGGTCTTTGTTACTGGGCGTGGGCTTTCCTCTAGCTGCGCTGAGCGGGGGCTACTTTTCGTTGTGGTGTGCGGGCATCTCATTGTGGCGGCTTCTCTTGGAATCTTCCTGGACCGGGATGGTGTCCCCTGCACTGGCAGGCAGAGTCTAATCCACTGTACCACCAGGGAAGTCCTCCCTTCGCTTAATAAAGAACACGCTCATGATGCTGAAGAGCTGCCCACGAGGGGAGGGGAGGCTCCCAGGGCCGCCCCCCTGCCCACCCCGCCCCCTGGCCCTTCCTGCCTGCACCCGTCCCCGGGGCTCTCTGGGTCCTGGAAGCGCTGGGCTTCCTGCCTGAGCAGCACCCCTAAGTCCTTGACATCCCACAGTGGGAACAACCCAAGGGGACCCAGGGTGTAGCTACGACTACAAGTACCCAGCCCCCTACGAGCCCCCAGTTCTAAACCTGCCTCCCCGACGCCCTCGAACAGGAGTGCCTGCCCTGGGAATGGAAATCGAATGAGGAAAAATGTTTATTCGTTACTGTAGTGATGGAGTTTTGTCCAGTGGGCACAAATGCTAAGCTCGGTGAGACTTTACACATTTTCTAGTATGATTTTTCAAACGGATTTTAGAACAGCCTGTCTGAGTCATCTCCGCTCTGCCAGGTGGGAAGGCAGGGTCGCCCAGGACTAGCCCCGCCCTCGGCTGCGCACTTGGCCCCCGTCCCCGCCCAGCTGTCCTCGCTGGCCGTGAGAATCGGGGTGAACAGGTGAGGGCCAGACTCAGAGACGCTGGAGTCGCGGGAGGGAGGAGACCAGACTTGGGCTCTGGACTCTCAGCCCAGTGCTCTCTGACCCAGTGCGCTGGGTCTCAGGTCCCTTCCCCAGGAGGTGCCCTGGCGACCGGGGCCGTCAGCGCCATCGCCCAGGGCATGCAGGGCCCTGTCCGCCCGCCCACGTCCATTCCTTCGTTCAGTTGTTCAACAAACACCTGGACCTGTGGTGGGGCCAGGCTGTGCCGCCTCCTAATACCCCAGTACCCAGCGGAGTGGGGATGATGGTCCCCCTGTGGTAGAAGGGGAAACCGAAGCTCAGAGACAGCAAAGGACTTGCTCTAGGACACACAGCCAGCGGGATGGGGAGGGGGCCTGAGCTTGGGCAGGTCTTCTCCCCAAACCCCCAAACCTGTTGCCTTAAACATTCCCCTCCTCTGTGGCGTGGCCCCAACCAGCGAGACCCCTGCCACTAGCTCAGAGCCATTGGAGTGAGGACAGCCGCTCGCAGAAGGAGCTGCTGGCCCGGCTGGCGGGGTCTCGCTGCAAGGGGGGCTGGGGAGACGACAGGTAGGGGGGCTGAGGGCTGCTATGTCACGTCTGTGCTCCAGAGGTCTGGTTTACCCCAAACCCGGATTCACGGAGCGGGAGCGGGCCCGGGAGGGGACTCACACTGCCCCCGAGGCACACAGCAGCTCAGCGGGGCTGGGCCTGGGGCCCAGTCATCACAGCCTGGCTGTCACAGGTGTGGGTGGGGGCGAGGGCCACCGCTGCTTGTGAACTTGCAGGGGCGCAGGTGAGTGAGTCCGGCCCGCCGCGGGCGCGGCGTGTGGGTGGGCAGGCGGGCGAGCGGCGGGCGGGCGGTGGGCACTTGAGTTAAGTGTGGCTAATTTGGTACAAGAACACGGACGCCGCTTGCGATTTCTGCATCTTGGAGAAGCAGGGAACATTGTGAGGGCTGTTCCAGGCACAGCAAGAAGTCGGGGGGGGGGTGCGGGGGGGCTGCTCTGCATGAGGTCTGCTCCGCGTGCAGGGTGGACGGAGGCGCCCAGGCCTCCCCAGCCACGTCCCCCGCCAGGGCGCAAGGCTGGGGCGCCTGCAGCCGGTGGAGGCAGACTGTCTCCGCGTGACGACGGGCCGGGTGACGGCAGAGGCCAAGGGCAGCGTGTGGCCTCGCGCGGTGTCCGCCCTGGGCCCACCCGTGCCCGGGGGGCGGGTCCTGCGCGCTCACGCTCTCTCTCTCTCTCTCCCACTCTTCTCTCCAAGGGGCCCTGGGACCCTTTGCTGCAGTGCTTGCACCCGGAAAAAGCGTCTCCTCCAGCAACAAAATACAAAGAAACTAAGGAATTAAAAACAACTGCGTGCGGGCACAGTTGAAGCAAATTGCGGACAACAAGATACAAAGAGACCAAACGCCCAGTGTCCACTTCTGAACAACCAGGAGCCAAAGCTGGGAGCAGTGCCTGCCCCCTGCACATGATACTACCAGAGCCGGGGTACCTCCCGCCGACCCCGGGACCCACCCTCAGCCTCACCCGGTATAAGGAGCCCCCTCATCCTCCTCCTGTTGTTTGTTCTTACCCCCCACCCCACCCTCCGGCTGCAGCAGGGGCCCCAGTAAAGCCTTGCCCGAATTTCCTGTCTGACCTCTAGTCAACTTCTGTAGGTTAGAGGAGGTCAAGAGCCCTGTTTGCTGACACCTGCCTTGCACGAGGAGCAACCCTGGGGCCCTGGAGCGGAGCCTGGTGTGTGACACCCCCCCCCCACCGCCGGGAGGGGCCGGCCCCGGGTGGGCGTCGGTGGCTGTGCTCAGGCCCCAGCTGGCTGCAGGGTGAAGCTGCCTGTTCAGGACTCGGCCTTTCTGCTCAGACACGTCCATGCCCTGGAATCCAGCCCATGAACAGCCACCCAGGTTCTAGGCTGGAAGGAAAGAACTAGGGCTCCTGTGGGCAGGGTGCTTCTGAGCTGTGCCGGGGAACTGACCGGGTGGTCTCGGGAGATCTCCATGAGCCGTGCAGACAAGGCCTCCAGCAGCGCAGGGTCCTGCTGGCCTGGGGACCACAAGGACTGTGGAGAAGGAACCGCAGCTCCTCTACCTTGAAAGGAGCACTGCAGACTCAGGGATGGCCAGCCTACCGTCCTGGGGTAAGTGGGGGTCTATTGCCTGCTGGCATTGTGTTTGCCCGAGCTGGTGGGTAAGGAGCCACAGAGGCGAGACGTCCCCCGCCCTGGAGCAGCGGGCAAGTGGCCCTTGGGTGCCACGTGCTGCAAGCGCATCGGGAAGGCTGAGGGGTGCCTGAGAAGGGAAGCGCAGAAGCCCGGTCTCCGAGACAGCCCGAGGAATCCAGCTCATGTTCTCCCCAATGAACAGCACTTTTGGGATTTGCCTGGGGCAGCGTAGAGTCTTAGCCTGGATACTGGACATGGGATCCCAGAGTCCCAGACGGTGGTACTGTGCTTAGGTGTCCCCCCCACACCCCTAACTCCCAGTCATCCCATTGGCCCAGGGCCACACAGCCAGTCTAGAGGGCTGGTTAAAGGGCCAGGGGAAGGACCAATCATTTTGGATCACATGAAAATTAAAACTCAACATAGCAGCTTTGTGTGATGTGGGTAAAACGATATTTAAGGGAAAAATTTACAGCTTGAATTTATTTAAGGAAAACTTAGATAAAGCAAACTTTCTTAAAGGAAATTTTAGCGCTAAATGCTTACATTGAAAAAGAAAATCAGTGATCTAAGCTTTCACCCTAAGAAACCAGTTCAGTTCAGTTCAGTTCAGTCGCTCAGTCATGTCCAACTCTTTGTGACCCCATGAACCGCAGCATGCCAGGCCTCCCTGTCCATCACCAACTCCTGGAGTCCACCCAAACCCATGTCCATTGAGTCAGTGATGCCATCCAACCATCTCATCGTCTTTCGTCCCCTTCTCCTCCCACCTTGATCTTTCCCAGCATCAGAGTCTTTTCAAATGAGTCAGCTCTCCATATCAGGTGGCCAAATTATTGGAGTTACAGCTTCAGCATCAGCCCTTCCAATGAACACCCATGACTGATCTCCTTTAGGATGGACTGGTTGGATCTCCTTGCAGTCCAAGGGTCTCTCAAGAGTCTTCTCCAACATCACAGATCAAAAGCATCAATTCTTCGGTGCTCAGCTTTCTTTATTGTCCAACTCTCTTATCCATACATGACTACTGGAAAAACCATAGCCTTGACTAAATGGACATTTGCTGACAAAGTGATGTCAGCTTTTTTAATATGCTGTCTAGGTTGGTCATAACTTTCCTTCCAAGGAGTAAGCATGTTTTAATTTCATGGCTGCAGTCACCATCTGCAGTGACTTTGGAGCCCAGAAAAATAAAGTCAGCCACTGTTTCCACTGTTAACCCATCTATTTGCCATGAAGTGATGGGACCAGATGCCATGATCTTAGTTTTCTGAGTGTTGAGCTTTAAGCCAACTTTGTCATTTTCCTCTTTGACTTTCATCAAGAGCCTCTTTAGTTCTTCTTCACTTTCTGCCATAAGGGTGGTGTCATCTGCATATCTAAGAAACTAGAAGAGGCAAAGTCAAAGCAAGCAGAAGGAAGGAAACAATAATGAGCAGAAATCAGCGAGACAGAAGACGGGAAATGGGAGAAATAATTCATGAACCAAAATTGCCTCCACAGAGAGGACTGTGCATAAATGACAAGTCTCTAGTCAGATAGACTGACCAGGAGAAAAAGTGAGAAGGGGCACATTACCAACATCAGGAATAGAAAAGGGGGCATCACTACAGATCCTACAGACATTAAAGGGATAAAGAAGAATAGTATAAGCAATGTTATGCCCCTACCTTCTGCAGCTTAGACAGAGTAGACAGATTCCTTGAAAGACAGACGTGATCAGAGCTCACACAAGAAAAAGTCTCATACATATGAGTACATGCTAAGTCTCTTCAGTTGCGTCTGACTCTTTGCAACCCTATGGACTGTGCCCCACTAGGCTCCTCTGCCCAAGGGATTCTCCAGGCAAGAATACTGGAGTGGATCATCATTTCCTCCTGCAGGGGATCTTCCTGACCCAGGGGTTGAACCAGCATCTCTATGTCTCCTGCACTGGCAGGCGGGTTCTTCTCCACTAAAACCACCTGGGAAGCATATATATATAAAAGTCACGTATATGCTAAAGAGTTAGATGTTAAACACCTCCAACAACAACAACAACCTCTAGAGTTAGAGGACTTTTCTGGCAAATCCTAACAAACACTTAAGACAAATAAGACCAGTGATATTTTCTCTTCCAGAAAATAGAAAAGCAGGGAACAATTATCAACTCTTTCTATGAGGTCAGCATTACCCTGATATGAAAACTTTACAAAGACATTACAAGAATACTATAAAACAGGCCCATATCCCTCATGATCTTGGACATAAAGATTCTAGTGAAATATTAGCAAATTAAATCTAGCAGTATCCCAAAGGGAAAATCCATCATGTGTCCTAGGAATGCAAGTCTGTTTCAACATTCAAAATATTAATCAATATAATTCACCATATCAACAGATTAAAGAAGAAAAACAATATCACTTCCATAGATACAAAAAAACACATGTGCTAAATCCAACCTCTATTCATGAATAAAAATTTTAGCAATTCGGAAAGAGAAGGGAATTTTCTCCATGTCACAAAAGGTGTCTACAAAAAAATCTATAGTTAATATCACAATTAGTTGTAAAATACTGAATAGTTAATGAAGAAACGGTCACGAAGAAAGTTAATGAAGTTAATGGCCCCCTAAGATCAGGGCTGGGCTTTCCAGGTGGCTCAGTGGTAAAGAATCTGCCTGCAACGCAGGAGTCACAGGAGACGTGGGTTCGATCCCTCGGTCGGGAAGATCCCCTGGAGGAGGGCATGGCAACCCACTCCAGTACTTTTGCCTGGAGAATCCCATGGACAGACGAGCCTGGCTGGCTACAGTCCATGGGTCGCAAAGAGTCGGACATGACTGAAGTGCCTTGGCATGCCTGCATACAAGATCAGGACCAAAGTCAGGGTATGCAGTGACATTATTCCTGTCAGTACTGTTCTAGAATAAGTATTGTCAGTGGACTAAGGCAAGTGAAAAAAAAAAAAGATATACAGATGGGCAAGGAAGACATAAAACTGCTTCTTTTTACATTCAACATGACCTGACTTTCTCTACTCAGGAAGGTGGCTTTTTGTTTTGTTTTTACTGGTTAAATCCATGCAATTGTTATAGGTGCAGGAACGGCCGAGAGGAGATACCCCATGTTCAAGGTCAGGAGCGGCGGCTGTGCTTTGCTGGAGCAGCCGTGAAGAGATACCCCACGTCCAAGGTAAGAGAAACCCAAGGAAGACAGTAGGCGCTGAGAGAGGGGATCAGAGGGCAGACAGACTGAAACCACAATCACAGAAAACCAGCCAATCTGATCACACGGACCACAATCGTGTCTAACTCAGTGAAACTAAGCCATGCTGTGTGGGGCCACCCAAGACGGACAGGTCATGGTGGAGAGGTCTGACAGAATGTGGGCCACTGGAGAAGGGAATGGCAAACCACTTCAGTATTCTTGCCTTGAGAACCCCATGAACAGTATGAAAAGGCATAAATGACAGGATACTGAAAGAGGAACTCCCCAGGTAGGTAGGTGCCCAATATGCTACACTGGAGATCAGCGGAGAAATAACTTCAGAAAGAATGAAGGGATGGAGCCAAAGCAAAAACAATACCCAGTTGTGGATGTGACTGGTGATAGAAGCAAGGTCCGATGCTGTAAAGAGCAATATTGCACAGGAACCTGGAATGTTAGGTCCATGAATCAAGGCAAATTGGAAGTGGTCAAACAGGAGATGGCAAGAGTGAACATTGACATTCTAGGAATCAACGAACTAAAATGGACTGGAATGGGTGAATTTAACTCAGATGACCATTATATCTACTACTGTGGGCAGGAATCCCTTAGAAGAAATGGAGTGGCCATCATAGTCAACAAAAGAGTCCAAATTGCAGTACTTGGATGCAATCCCAAAAACAAGAGAATGATCTCTGTTCGTTTCCAAGGCAAACCATTCAATATCACAGTAATCCAAGTCTATGCCCCGATCAGTAACGTTGAAGAAGTTGAAGTTGAACGGTTCTATGAAGACCTAAAAGACCTTTTAGAACTAACACCCAAAAAAGCGTGGAATGCAAAAGTAGGAAGTCAAGAAACACCTGGAGTAACAGGCAAATTTGGCCTTGGAGTACAGAATGAAGCAGGGCAAAGGCTAATAGAGTTTTGCCAAGAGAATGCACTGGTCATAGCAAACACCCTCTTCCAACAACACAAGAGAAGACTCTACACATGGACATCACCAGATGGTCAACACCGAAATCAGACTGATTATAGTCTTTGCGGCCAAAGATGGAGAAGCTCTATACAGTCAGCAAAAACAAGACCAGGAGCTGACTGTGGCTCAGATCATGAACTCCTTATTGCCAAATTCAGACTGAAATTGAAGAAAGTGGGGAAAACCACTAGACAATTCAGGTATAACCTAAATCAAATCCCTTATGATTATACAGTGGAAGTGAGAAATAGATTTAAGGGACTAGATCTGATAGAGTGCCTGATGAACTATGGATGGAGGTTCATGACATTGTACAGGAGACAGGGATCAAGACCATCCATGAGAAAAAGAAATGCAAAAAAGCAAAATGGCTGTCTGAGGAGGCCTTACAAATAGCTGTGAAAAGAAGAGAAGTGAAAAGCAAAGGAGAAAAGGAAAGATATTCCCATTTGAATGCAGAGTTCCAAAGAATAGCCAGTAGAGACAAGAAAGCCTTCCTCAGCGATCAATGCAAAGAAATAGAGGAAAACAACAGAATGGGAAAGACTAGAGATCTCTTCAAGAAAATTACAGATACCAAGGAAAGATTTCATGCAGAGATGGGCTCAATTAAGGACAGAAATGGTATGGACCTAACAGAAGCAGAAGATATTAAGAAGAGGTGGCTAGAATACACAGAAGAACTGTACAAAAAAGATCTTCACGACCCAGATAATCACGATGGTGTGATCACTCACCTAGAGCCAGACATCCTGGAGTGAGAAGTCAAGTGGGCCTTAGAAAGCATCACTACGAACAAAGCTAGTGGAGGTGATGGAATTCCACTTGAGCTATTTCAAATCCTAAAAGATGAGGCTGTGAAAGTGCTGCACCCAATATGCCAGCAAATTTGGAAAACTCATCAGTGGCCACAGGACTGGAAAAGGTCAGTTATCATTTCAATCCCAAAGAAAGGTAATGCCAAAGAATGCTCAAACAACCACACAGTTGCACTTATCTCACAGGCTAGTAAAGTAATGCTCAAAATTCTCCAAGCCAGGCTTCAGCAATATGCAAACCATGAACTTCCAGATGTTCAAGCTGGTTTTAGAAAAGACAGAGGAACCAGAGATCAAATTGCCAACATCCGCTGGATCATCAGAAAAGCAAGAGAGTAAAAAAAGAAAAAAAAGCAAGAGAGTTCCAGAAAAAACATCTATTTCTGCTTCATTGACTACGCCAAAGCCTTTGATTATGTGGATCACCATAAACTGTGGAAAATTCTGAAAGAGATGGGAATACCAGACCACCTGACCTGCCTCCTGAGAAACCTGTATGCAGGTCAGGAAGCAACAGTTAGAACTGGACATGGAACAACAGACTGGTTCCAAATCGGGAAAGGAGTACGTCAAGGCCGTATATTGTCACCCTGCTTATTTAACTTATATGCAGAGTGCATCATGAGAAACGCTGGGCTGGAAGAAGCACAACCTGGAATCAAGATTGCCGGGAGAAATATCAATAACCTCAGATATGCAGATGACACCACCCTTATGGCAGAAAGTGAAGAACTAAAGAGCCTCTTGATGAAAGTGAAAGAGGAGAGTAAAGTTGGCTTAAAGCTCAACATTCAGAAAACTAAGATCATGGCATCCGGTCCCATCACTTCCTGGCAAATAGATGGGGAAACAGTGGAAACAGTGTCAGACTTTATCTTTTGGGGGCTCCAAAATCACTGCAGATGGTGACTGCAGCCATGAAATTAAAAGATGCTTACTCCTTGGAAGGAAAGTTATGACCAACCTAGACAGCATATTAAAAAGCAGAGACATTCCTTTGTCAACAAAGGTCTGTCTAGTCAAGGCTATGGTTTTTCCAGTAGTCATGTATGGATATGAGAGTTGGACAATAAAGAAAGCTGAGCACAGAAGAATTGATGCTTTTGAACTGTGGTGTTGGAGAAGACTCTTGAGAGTCCCTTGGACTGCAAGGAGATCCAACAAGTCTATCTTAGAGGAGATCAGTCCTGGGTGTTCATTGGAAGGACTGATGCTGAATCTGAAACTCCAATACTTTGGCCACCTGATGTGAGGAGCTGACTCATTGGAAAAGACCCTGATGCAGGGAAAGATTGAGGGCAGGAGGAGAAGGGGAAGACAGAGGATGAGATGGTTGGATGGCATCACCGACTCAATGGACATGGGTTTGAGTAAACTCTGGGAGTTGGTGATGGACAGGGAGGCCTGGGGTGCTGCGGTCCATGGGGTCACAAAGAGTCGGACATGACTGAGCGACTGAACTGAACTGCCAGCCCCATGCCCCTAGTCCAGAGCCAGGTCTTGAGGTTGTGTCCATGGATGCTGGGGATCAGGCAGACCCAGTCCTGGAGGCAGGAGGCAGCTTGGCTCCTCGCTTCACTGCCGGGTGCCAGCCTCCCTCTGCCTCTCTGTGCCCACCTCCGCAGGCACAGCACCCTGAAGGACCCTTGGTGTGGGGGCTGCCGTGCTCTGCCCGTCTTGTTTTATGGGCCTGTGCCCCCCCCGGACTCAGGTACCTGTTCCCCACAGCAAGTTTCAGGAGTCCAGGCTCCCGACCACCCGCAGCCGTCTCTTCCTCATCTCCGGAGGTTACCGTGTTTTTGGCCCCGCCACGCCTGTTGGGCTCATCACGTGGCTTTCATCCCGGAGCGGCGGGTGGGAGAAGCGTGCTCCTGAGAGCTGGGTACACCCTTGTTCTGGGATGCAGCCGGCTCGTGTCTGTCTTGGTTTCTGCAAACTGGGGTAGAGGAGGTGGTCTTGCCCCGTGGGGCGAATCGGCCCCCGCCGCCCCAGGATGCAGACGTGGCCGTGAGTTCTGAAGTCATGTTTTCCTTCCCTCTTCGCGTGTCTCTGCTGACGCGGTTCTGCACGGGCGGCGTGTGGAGGCGGTGATAAGATCGGGGGCCTCTTTCAGCTGCCCTCAGACTCAGGGCCTCCTGGCCCCTCTCTGACCGCAGCCTTCCTCTCCCCGTCCTCCAGCGCCACGAAGCCCCTCGCCCTCCCAGTTTCAGCTCAGACGTCGCTCCTGAGAGAAGCCCCCTCCCCTCCCAGATGGGCCCTTCATTCTCCCCCACCCACGCTCCCCCTTTGGCCCCGGCTTGGCCTTGATGGCATTTGGGGGCCTTGCGGGCTCTGGGTGAACCAGCAGGGAGGCAGCAGTCGCCTGGAACACTGGCCCCCGCCCGTCCCGCTGCAGGGCCACAGTACGTCTCTCCGGCCGGAGTCTGGACGGTCCTGGCCCGGGCTCCCCTGCCTCCTCGCTGTCCTCGGGCGCTGCCTCTGGGGGCGAGAACCCCTGGGGCCGCTGATTTGGGTCCTTGTAGCCTCACCGGGCCTCTGGCCACGCGGTCTCCTCCTCCAGGACTGCTCGCAGGCGGGCCCTCTCTGCCCCTCGGAGGGGAGGCCGAGGCAGCTTCACTTGGGCGTGCGCCCTGAAGGGCTCTTTCAGGGGTCTAGGGTGACTTCCTGTTTGAAGATCTGCAAAGTTTATGGAATTTGAGAAACGCTCTGTTAATAAAGGCAGAAGCAACCTTTGACCCCCTCCCCCCCTCACATCCTGTAACAGGAAGCCAGTGATTCTGCCCCACCTACCAGAGGGCAAGAACACATCCCTGGGAGGAAGGCTGTTGCCTTTTCACCCCATCCTCTATCTGGAAAGTTCTGTGCCCTCTCCCCCGGGGAAGGGGCGTGAGTAACACAGCTGCGAGAGGCCTCAGGACTTTTAAAATAAGGGCCAGAGCCCTGCAGAGCCAGGGGGCTGGGGGTCCCTCTCTCTGGGTGGGGGTGCCCTTTAGAAGGCGAGGAGCTGGTGGGTCGGCAGGGGGCGCCCAGGAATACCTGTCTGGAAGGAAGCTCAGTTGTCTACCCAGGGTGGGGTGGGGAGCGGGGAGAGGCCATCAGTCTGAGAGTTTTATTTACCTTGAACTACTCAGGCAAGCAGACACATTATTTAGGGACTAGAATAAAAAGCTATTCACTTTACTTCAATTGACCATTTAGTTCAATTTGTGTGTTACTGCAGGTAATTACTCCAGTAATAACGTGCCGTAATCCCCGCTGATTGGGAGCTGGCCCCAGCTCCGTGTTAACACCGCGTGCAGTATACACTAATTACCCATGTGTTGCCATGGTTATTTGCATGGACGCCGTGTTAATGACACCCTGGAAACATAAAGCAATAGAGAGTTTTGAATTAAATCTTTGTGTTCTCTTAGAGCTAAAAGTGCATTTCGCATCAAATAATCATGAATAAAATGAGATCATCTTGGCGGAGTTGCCAGGAAGCTGATTAACTGAATGCAGAAATGTGACTTTACCCTGCTCGAGAATTAGCGCCTCCCAAACGTTGTCGGTTGCTAGGCAACCCCCACGATGACATCACTCACGCAGCCACGCTGCCCGCGATGTCATCTCTGCATATTTATAGCGTCTCCGTGGAGAGGCTGTGCATTATAGAAATGACATTATTTTTCTCCTGGATGATGGGTATGAGTGGGGGGCGGGTTTCCGAGGGCTATGCAGAAAGAGAGTTTGGGAACACCTGTGAACCTTTCTCTGGGCGATAGATGCTTTATTTCCAGCGGTTCACAATAAGGGGGCCAAATGAAGAGATGTGTGTCACTGCCCGTGTCTGAGAGCTCGGGCAGCGGCGGGTCCCTCTCCTACCCGTGAGCAGGCAGCTAGACGTGCGCCCAGCCTGGGGGTGCAGGGGAGGGATGGAGTCCCCCAGCTGGGACGTGCGCCCCACCCCCGGCCCTGTTGACCCTGGTTCCCTGCTCTAGCTTAGAGCCCACACCAGGAGGGAATAACCAGAGCAGGGACACGGCGCCGTGTGTGGTGCTGAGCCCCCCGTCATGGGGGACATCCAAGGGGAAGCTGGACAGTGAGAGCAGAGAGGAACAGAGAGGCTGAGGTTGGGGCGTGCAGTGGGCCCGGCTGACCCCAGCAGTCTCTCCCGCTTGCCCTGCGCTCTGGTTCTCTGGCGGCGTCTCCGAGCTCACTTCCAGGTGAGCTGGCCACACGGTCGAGGCCTCTGGGAGCTTAGGTCTGGCAGGGGGCAGAGGTGAGTGGGCCCCAGTGAGGGGTGAGCTTGACCTACCCCTTCCCAGTGGGAGGGGGAGAGCTTCCTGGAGGAGCTTTAGGAGGTCACGGCCAGAGTGCAGGTCTCCCGGGGCAGGCGGGCTCTGGACGTCATCTGAGGGTACCGGGGAGCCACGTCTCCATCCAACCTGAAAATCGGCTTGCTCCAGGGGTGGCAGTGTGAAGCTCGCTGCAGGTAGCTCCAGGCACTGAAGTGCACCTGGTCTTAAGATCTGGGCCCCGGACAGGGCTTCCCTGGTAGCTCAGCTAGTAAAGAGTCCGCCTGCAATCCAGGAGACCCTAGTTTGATTCCTGGGTCGGGAAGATCCCCTGGAGAAGGGGTCAGCTACCCACTCCAGTATTCTTGGGCTTCCCTGGTGGCCCAGCTGGTAAAGAATCTGCCTGCAATGCAGGAGACCTGGGTTTGATCCCTGGGTTGGGAAGATCCCCGGGAGGAGGGGAAGGCTACCCACTCCAGATCATTGGAAGGGCTGAAGCTGAAACTCCAATACTTTGGCCACCTAATGGGGAGAGCTGACTCATTGGAAAAGACCCTGATGCTGGGAAAGATTGAAGGCGGGCGGAGAAGGGGACGACACATGATGGGATGGTTGGATGGCATCAGGCTGGCATGCTGGAGTCCGTGGGGTCGCAGAGTCAGACACGACTGAGCGACTTTCCCTTTCACAGCTCCAACACACCGCCGTTCTTGCCTGGCCGTCAGCTGCCCTCCCTGTGGGCTCAGACTGAGCAACCTGCAACCCTGCCCCCCCCCCCGCCCCCCCAGTCTTCAAACTCGTCCTGCTAGCTTCTGTCAACCAGCCCCTCAGCAGGGAGGCTCTGCGCTCCGCCCTTGCTCCACCGTCCTCCTCCCTCTGGGCAGGGTCTTCCCCGTGTGGTCCTTCTGGCTCTATCCCCCTGGGAGCACCGGGCTCAACCCCATCACGCCCCTCCCCCAGCCCTTTAAATGCAATCCGCGTGGAGAAGGCTCCTGGCCTCCAGTGCGCCCTGAGATCCAACCACCCACTCCGCTCCCCGATAGTGTCAGCCTCTCACAACCTTGACTGTAAGATTACCTATCAGCCCTAGCAGCGCGTCCAAACCAGAAAGCTGCTCTCTTCCCCACGTCCGTCCATTCCTTAAACGCCGCTGTCCTCCTGCATCTGCCCCGCTGACGCAGCTGCCCTGGTGACCGCCCGCAGACTGCCTCACCTCACCCCCCATCCCACCCCAGGGCCTTTGCACCTGCCGTGCCCCACGGGAGCCCCCCGCGGGTGTTCTCACGGCTTCCTCCCTCCCTCCCTCACTTGTCTGCTGTGAAACACCCACCGCACTCGCGAGAAACAATATTCTTTATTCACAGAGACGCCATCTGTCTCCCTCCTGAGGGTGGCAACTCTGCCCTGCTCACGTCACAATAGGAGCTGGTGTGTTGGTGGTGGCAAGGGAGACGCCAGGATCCCAGCACAGGCTGCCTGCCAGGGCCGGGATCCCCGGGTTCGCAGAGCAAAGCATGGACGGTCATCTGGGGTCCTGCAGCGGCTCGCTTCTCCCGTCGTGGAGGGAAGACCCTCAAACAAGCAGAACAAACATGCAGCTTCCAGCTGCTGTCACCACGAGTCCATGACACAGAGGCCACCTGTCCCCACACAGAGGGACAGGGGCACGAAGTCAGAGCGGAGGACGGCCCGCCACGCGTCCTGTTCTCGCTCGTCGCCGACGGCAGAAAATGCTGGTGCCCCCGGAGCCCAGTCTGGGGACCGGGGCTCGCGAGGCCCTGGATCTAACCCGGCCTTGCAGGGGTCCTGGGAGTCGGGGTGACACCCGGGACGGCTGCCGCGGTGGTGGTCCCGCCGCTGACACTGGTGGAGCCCGTCGTCCCGGCGACGCGCAGAGATGTGCGCTCGGCCCCAAGGCCTCCGGCGGTGAGGTGGGTGTTCCCGGTGGATTTGGAGCCTGAGCCTGGACTCTGACCCCCTTTCCATCGCCACGTCGCCCATGAGCAAGTCCAGGCTGACATTCAGGGCCGTGAGA
Source organism: Cervus elaphus (assembly GCF_910594005.1). Taxonomy (NCBI): domain Eukaryota; kingdom Metazoa; phylum Chordata; class Mammalia; order Artiodactyla; family Cervidae; genus Cervus; species Cervus elaphus. The sequence continues at coordinate 2,186,235 of NC_057825.1, read as the reverse complement.
TGCTCTCCAGGGTGAGAACAAACCTGAAAATGCTGACTGTCCACTGTCTGTCTTCTTTAGAGGCAACTCCAATACTCTGGGCCAACTCTCTCCTTAAAACCTCTGTAGCTATTCACTTAGCAAGGAAAAACTTGGCCCGTGTCGCCTTACAATCAGGGCAGAGACCCCTGCAGCCCCTGCCGTGAGATCTGCGGTTCCTTGGGCTTGGGTCTCGGGCACACTCCGTGGGGGGCCTCTCCCTCCGGGACCTCTTGGGTCTCCCCTCGCTGCGTCTGAGCCAAGTTGTCCCGCTCACCGGAGATGTCCATCCGTCCCCGGCCCCTTGTCCCTGCTGCCGCAAGCCTCTCCAGCCACGTGGGCAAGCCGAGGCCGCCCTCGCTGGATGTGGTTGGGGCTGGACCGGGCGCGGTCCAAGGGCCCGTGGCAACCACGGCGGCCTGCTGGCGGGGAGGAGTTGGGACTGGCTTGGTGGATGGAGGCCTTAGAGGGTTTGCAGCAGAGTCTGGGCTTCGGGGTCTAACTCAGGAGCTGGGCCAGAGAGTGGTCCCTGAGAGAGGGCGCCAGAGGTGACCACGGAGGCGTGTGGAGAGGACGGGGATCCTCAGAGGGGTGCAGGTTTCCCAGGGTGGGGAGGTGGGCTGCCGGGCACGGGGCTCTGGATTGGGGAGAGGGCTCTGACGCCAGGAGGAGCAGAGACACCCCCGTGCCCCTTGCTTCCCCCCAGCTCAGGGGGCACACTCCTTGCTCTCCTCTGAGAGGCTCGGCCCAGGGGCTCCACACCCGAGTCCGTTCGGGCAGGAGGTGCTGGAGGGTCGGTGCCGCCCCCCCATGCATGCAGCGGCGGTGTCCCCGGCTCTGGTCCAGAGACGGCCCCGCCTGGCCGGGCGAGGGTGTGCCCCCCGGCCAAGTGGTGACTCCTCTCTGTTGGCTGCTGTGGGCAGCCGGCAGGAAGCTTCAAGGGCAAGTCCTGGACCAAACACGCAGCGTGCTCACTCGGTCGTATCTGACTCTGTGCGGCCCCGTGGATTGTGGCCCGCCAGGCTCATCTGTCCATGGGGATTCTCCAGGCGGGAATACTGGGGTAGGTGGCCATGTCCTCCTCCAGGGGATCTTCCTGACCCAGGGATCGAACCTGAGTCTCCTACGGCTCCAGCATTGCAGGTGGATTCTATACCACGGAGCCTCTGGGGAAGCCCTACAGCCTGGCAGAGGCTGCCAAAACCTTGCATTCATCAACCGAACGCAGGTGAGGGTGTCCAAGACCCACTTCGTAAATCACGTCTGCCCTGTGTGCGGGGGACAATTAACACCCCCCGGGGCTCTGGATCTGGCTGGCTGGGGCCGGGGAGGCTGGGACCCTTGCCCCCTGGCCTCGGACTTGCCCCCTGGGGCAGGCGCCGGCTGTGTTTGCGATGGGGCTCTCTGTCCTCTGATGCTTGTCGACAACCTGCCACCTGTCAGGTATCCCGGGGCTGGTGCAGCGTGGTGTAGAGAGCCAAGTGCAGAATCTTCCTCTTGCAGGCTGCAGACTCTGCTCAAGTAGTTTCACCTGGTGGAGCCTCGTTTTCCTGGTCTCTAACTGGGGAGGCCACCTGCCTCCGCGCTGCCACAGGGCTCCTGAAGGCTGTGCGAAGACGGAGCGTGAGCCGCTGGCTCGGCCAGGCCGTGGGGCCCCCGTGAGTGGCGGCTCCCGCCCCTCCCCGGCCCCGCCTGCCCCTTCTCCGTGGGCCCCGGGAACTCGTGGGTGCCTGGTCTCCAGCCCTCCTGTAGGGAGCAGTCTCTCTGTGGCTCCATAAGTTATCTAGTAGGTCAGCATTTTTGAGTATCTACTGCATGCGGTTTTCCAGGAGAAAGAAAGAAAGAGACCACAAAGATGCCGGTTCCAGGGACGTATCACCTTCAGGGAGGAGGTGGGACCGTCCGAGCCTTCTTATGGGGGTGAGGGCACAGGCTGCGTGGGTGAGGGGTCCCCAGCGATGGTCGGGGGTGTGGAGTGTGAGTGTCGTAGATCCAGCAGGCACCCTTCAGGCGGCAGGGTGCCAAGGGAACTCTTCAGGCCTCAGTATTCCCATCAGGGGAATGGCAATGGAGTTGCGTGTCTTGTTCACAAAGACTGGGAAAACAGGAAAAAGGCAGGTGGGAGGGGTTTACCCTCATGGCCTGTGTGATGATGGTCAAGGGCATGGATTCTGGGACTGGCCCCACACCCCGGGAGATGTGTGGCCTTGGGCTAAGGCGCTTTATCTCTTTGTGCCTCTGTGTTCTGGCTTGGAAAACCAGGGCTGACGATAAGCCCTGCACCCTGGGGTTGCTGTGGGGGTCAGGCTCTTCACAGACCTTTGACCCTCAGGGAGTCCAGGCCCCCAGGGAGGACCCGGGCCTGTTGGCCATCACCACCGGGGGTTTTGTGGCAGCTACAAACTGGCACTTACCAAGAGCATCGCCAGTGACTGAGCAGCAAAGGCCTTTGCCATCGGCCTCTCTGGAGACTGAACCCCGGGCTGCTATAGCTGTTGACCTTCAACAACCCCGAGGTAGTTCAGAGTGGAGTGAGATGCTCTGGGCTCCAGGGAATCTGGTGGGACGGGTTAGATAGTTGGATGTCCTTAGGAACAGATTTTATGATCTCAATCCTTGCATCTCCTCATATCTAGAGAAGCACTAAATCCCTTCATGGTGACATCAGACCCTCATGACTAACAAAAAACCTTTTGTAAACTGAGTGCTTCATGGCATTAAATTCCCCCTTCACCAAAATCTTGTCTATTGGCCTTCCCCCACTGCTGCTTTGCAGCAGACTCTCAGAGCTACCTGAGACGCTGTCTCCCCGGCTGCAGTCCTCATTTCGCCCCAAATAAAACTTAGCTCACCACTCTCAGGTTGAGCGTCGTTTTTTAGTCAACATTTGTCTCCTCTCTGCTCTCAGAGCGGGACCGACGGTCCCCAGGGAAGCCGCCCAGGTGCACGCACGCTCAGGGAGTGGGGCCGCTTGGAGTGAGGAGGAGGCAGCAGGCTGCAGGGCAGTGGCCCTTCTGGGCTGCGCTTGGAGCAGGTGAATCTGAGCGCTCTGTCTGCCGAATCCCGGGAGAGGCCGAGGAAGGGTGAGTACAGAACAAAGACGCAGCAGGAGGGGCTGAGCCAGGGTTTCCCGTGATTTCCTCCGGTGGCTGGCCTGGTTCGTCATCGCCCGTCCATCAGCCCAGGAGGGTGGGAGGGGGCGCACTGGAGGAGAGGGTTCAGCCCAGGAGAGGCCCAGCCCAGAGAAGCTGCAGAGTCGTGTCCCAGGTGCGCCGGTGATACTGTCTGCCTCCGGGGATGCTCTGGGAAGGGGCGTAGAGGGGAGGAAGGTCCCCCAGCCCAGCCCGGCCAGGAGAGTGGGCGCGGGCCCCCCTGCTGGGGACCCTCTCCTGGAGGCTCCGCCCTGCTCGAGGTTGGCCTGGGAGCCCTCTGGGCTACACCAGGGTCAGCCGGGGCCTCTGTGTTTTCCCTGTGTTTGTAGGGGTGTGGCTGCCCGGGGTGGGGAGAGGGCCTTCTGAGAGGGGCGGGGGCCCCAGGGAAGATGACAGATTCTGCCCTTGGCCTGGACTCTCTGTGGGCCCAGAGGTGGGTGCAGACAGAGCAGGGCTGGGCAGAGCGCCCTCCCGCCTGCCCCCTGGAGGGGCTGGCTTGGGTTCAGAGATGGGCGGTGAGGGGGCGGGGCCTGGCGTTGAGCCTGAGCTCCTAGGGGAGAGCTTGGGGTGTGAGCGGTCCCCCTGCCTCGGCCCAGGCAGAGGGGCTGCACCCTGGTGCTGTGCTCACCTTTGTCGTACAATCTGGGGGGTGGTCACTCCAGTTTCCTCATCTGAAAATGGGGTGTCGACGGCCTGGGGTCATGGGCTGCTGGGGGGGCAGTGGGCACGCATGGCAGGTCTTCACTGAAGCTGATGGTTCTTCCTGGGGGAGCCAGAGGGGCCAAGCTATTCCAGGTGGGGAAACCGAGGCTGGGAGTGGGTGGCCAGTGGGCACCTTGGCCCAGGCTGGACGGAGTGGCCTGGCACGCTGAGGACAACCCTGAGGGGCTCCCTTACCCCCCGAAGTATCAGCTGTTGTTGATCTCCCCTCCCCAACTCCACCGAGGTCCCCAGATGTGTCCCCAGCTCCTCATCACAGCTTGGACCCAAGGTCCCTGGCCGTGGGGATCTCTGTCCCTTCAGGGCTCCCCGGCCCCATCACGAGAGGTCCAGCGTGGCCGGCTGGCCCACGGTGGGGGCAGGGTGGCCTGCAGCTGGCGTGGACAGATGGACGGAGGGCCACCACACAGGGCCCTCCCCCTCTCCCCCGCTGCAAGCCACAGCCATTCCCCAGCTCCTTGATTTTTCATTAAAACAGCCACGGGCTCCGAGCTGCCAAGGTCACGGGGCTGCCAGGGGAGCTGAATTCGGGCCATTACGCTGGCCGCTAATGTCCTTGAGGCAGCGGCTGCTGGCGCGATCAGGCACCGGGGACACTCCAGTCTCCTCCTGTCCCGCAGCGATGGTATCGGGGCCTGAGTGATCTCCCCACGGGCAGCCCTCCCTGGGGAGCAAAGGGATGCTCGTGGGCTGCTGGTCGGTCTGAGAGGCTGAGAAAGGGGCCTCTCCCCGTGGTCCTCCCCACCTCGCCCGGCCGAGTTCACGCTCAGTTCATTGGCTGCTGGGAAACATCATTCATTCCATCGTCTTCTGGCTGGAAGGCCTGGGCCAGGGCGGGCACGGCCCCTGCGTGCTGCCCGCCCGAGGTGGTGGTGGGGGAGTTGGGGGGCGCCGCGGGGCAGCAGCCCGCCCTTAGGCCTTCTCAGGGCCTGGGATCCCATCACCTCATTTACAAAGGGCTGAGATTCTAGGCGGCCCTGTAGCCACCGCAACTGGCCAAGTAAAGGGGCGTGCAGGGGCCAGGGTCCTACAGCCCCCCAGCTGGAAACTCGGGGTCCCCAAGCCTCACTGCCCACCCCAGGGATTCTCACGGTGGCCCACATGTCAGCACACAGTGGTCCATGTGCAAGGGGCTCTGTTCTGGAGCCGGGGGCCGTGAAGCCTGTTCTGGGCTGAGAAACCGTTTCAGATTTTGGCTGAGCAAAAGCTAGAGAAAGTCCCCGTCTGGGGAGCGGATCGCCGGAGGCCAGGCCAGCGGGGAGCGCCTCCGAGCAGCGAAGAGGCTGCAGGGTCGAGTCCAGCCTCTGGTGCCCGCTGGGCCCCGAGGACCACGCGCTGTCCAGTTCCACTCATGGGGCCGCCCGCCGGGCAGAGAGGGCGGTGACCCGCCTCCAGCAGCTGGGGTGGGGCAGGCTGACCTTAAAGGGCGCAGGCCAGCCTGCGGGTGTTGGCTGGGGCTAGAGCTGGACGCTCACACGGCCGCACAGACGTGTCCCGGCTCTCAGAAGGGTGCACAGGAAAGGGTGCGTTTCTCTGCATGTAAATTACACCCGAACCGAACGACGAGAAAGCTCCCTTCCAGACACAGTCGGCACCCGGGGTGGGTCCAGGCGGGACACCCTGCTCGGAAACCAGCCACAGCGGAGCAGGGACCGTCTGTTCGCCCCTTGGTCCCCGCTCTGGGCGCGGAGCTGCTGCTCCTTGGGAGGCTGGGAGGGCTCCTGGGGCGAAGGTGGCTTGGCTGCCAGGCCGGTGGGAATGGGCCTCAGTGGCCCGCCTCCCAGTTTCTGGTTCCTCCCCGGGCTGGGAGAGAGGGGTATCTGGGAGAGAGAAGGTGGAGCTCTTCTGGGGACATGCCTTCCTCCTGCAAAAGCAGAACCCTGGGGTTTCACCAAATAGGCAGACAGACCACCCCAGAGGAGTCCAGGTGTAGGGAGGGGTGGGCAGAGCTGGGATGGGGTCTCAAAGCCACTCAGCTCCTGGGTTTTCTTTCCGATCAGATGGTGGAGAAGCTAATAGGCTCATGAAGCCTCAGGAGCTCTCTTGGGGAGGGGGCTCCCCTTTTCTCCTGTTTAATTGACACTTCTCGGCCTTTTGGCTAAGACCAAATGTCGTAAGGGGGTTTTCCAGGTGGCTCAGCCGCTAAGGAGGACCCGTCTGCCATTGCAGGAGACGCCAGAGACACAGGTCTGATCCCTGGTTGGGAAGATCCCCTGGAGAAGGAAATGGCAACTGACTCCAGTCTTCTTGCCTGGAGGATCCCATGGACAGAGGAGCCTGGCGGGCTACAGTCCATGTGGTCGCACAGAGTCGGACACGCCTGAGCACACAACGGGGAGGGCTTTGTCCTTCTCCCTGTCTCCATCTCAGGACGGGTCACGGCCCCTCTGTCTCTCCCCTCCCCTGACAGCCCCCCATGGGGCATTCTGTGCTGCAGAAAATAGCTCCTGGGAGTGGGTCTCCCTTCCATCCTGCCTCGGAGTCATGAAGCTTCTCCTGGGCCGGATAACACACAGGTACTTTCATGGGGTCCAGCATCTTTGATACTGTGTTATCCTATCAGCCAGCCTGATGCTGGGAGAGACTGAGGGCAGGAGGAGAAGGGGACGACAGAAGATGAGCTGGTTGGATGGCATCACCAAGTCAGTGGACATGATCTGAGCAGACTCCGGGAGATGGTGAGGGACAGCGAAGCCGGGCGTGCTGCGGTCCGTGGGGTCGCGAAGAGTCGGACACGACAGCGCGTGAACAACAGCAACATCAAGGAAAAGGAATCTGGAAAAGAATAAATGTGTGTGTGTGTGTGTAACTGAATCACCCTGCAGTGTACCTGAAACTAACATTGTCCACCAACTGCGCCTCAGTTTAAAGACGAGTTTAGAATCTCCATCCCCCAAATGCCTTGGCCACCTGTGCCGTCCGCTCTTGGGGAGCCGTCATTCGGGCCGAGCAGGATCACGCCCGGTTGCCACTCCTGGCAGCACACGTCTGGGCGTCCTCACCTGGGCTGGAACTCTCCAGGTGTGTGTTCTCGGAGTCCAGACCTGGCAGCCGCGGGCAGAGGGACACAGCCCTGCTCCAGGCCCCTCACCGGGGATGCTGAGTCTCAGCCGGAGCCGGGGTCCTTCCTGCCCAGGCCGGAGCCCCTCTGACCCTCAGAGTGAGACCTTCCTGTGCCCTGCCGCTGCCACTGGGAGCCGAGCGGCCAGCTTCTGCCCACGCCGCCCGCGTAATCCGTCTGGCTGGACCCGCCGCCCTGTCCTCGCCGCGGTGATTGCATTCGCACCGACTGGCTCAGATTCACTGGGTTATTGGCTCGTTTTTCATTTTGCATCTGTGGTAACCAGACTTGGAAATAAAAAGCAGGGCAGGGCCTAAGCCTGATGGGGAAGGGCTGCGCGTGGACGCCTGGAAACGGGGTGAGGGCTTTCCATGGTGGTGGTGCAGGGGAGGGCGGCCGGCTTCCCACTCAGGCCCACCTAGGGTCTGGCCCCGGCCTGGTCTCACCGCTGGGCCGGCGTGGTTGTGGTTTTCCTGGCTGCAAAGTGGGAGAGTAAGACCCACCTTGGGAGCTTCACGGCACATAGTAGGTGTTCAATAAGTGCAGTTGTTATGATGATGGCTATAGGATGTTACGACATTGTTTTAGAAGTCCTGAAAGAATAGAAGTGTTTCACTGGGGGCTGTTTTAGAAAACGTAGATACGGGAATGAGCCGTGGAACGGCTGACCTGACGAGCTGCCTCTCTGATATTCAGTTATCCTCCCCTCGCCCCCGCGCTCCGCCTGTGATTTGATTATTTCAGTGCCCAGGAGGCACTGCTGTCCACACGTTGGAGGAGTTAGCTGCAGCTCTTCTCTTCGGGGTGGGGCTGGCCTCCAGACCGCCTAAAAAATCCTTTCGTTCTTGAGATTCGCGGGCAGGCAGACTGATGGTCTGTGCATCTCGGTGTCTCGCTGTCCATTTTATGGACAAGAAGGACGAAATGACCAGCTCAACCAAGGTCACAATACAGCAGCCGGGCTGGGGTTCAGACTCAGGTGTCTGGATCTCAAGCGTTTGCTGTTTCGCGATCCAGCCCTCATTCAACACTTACCTCCCTCGGAGCTCGGTGCTCGGCAGACACAGCGGGGAAGGCGTCAGGCCCCACAGAGGCTGGGGCAGAGCACAGAACGGAGTGACTGGACAGCTGCTGGGGGCTCTGAGGGTGGGCCTTGGGGGGCGCCCCTGTGTCCAGGGTCGGGGGGCCTCTGCAGGTGGGACGGTCTCAAGGCGGTGACCTAGAGATGGGACGGAGCCTGCAGGCTCTGGACGGGGAGGCAGCGAGGCCTGGGGAGGGCGGTGGGCCAGCGGGCTGCTGCTGCCGCCGGAGCTGTGTGTAAGGTCGCCGCGGGCCTGACCGGTGGGGTCTGTCCGGGTGTGCGAGCCGGGCACCGGGACTTGGGGCAGGGCCAACCGGGGTGCAGTGCCCAAGCTGGGCCGTCCAGCCCCGTGCTTCAGCGGCCTGGTCTCACGGTCTTGGGCATCCGGGTTTAATGGAACCCGCTTCTTGGAGAAAATGGCAAGCCCACCCCAAGAAAAGCCAGGTTCTCAGCAAATCTGTCTTCTCCTACCGTGCGGGTAATCATGGGCCGGGAGGGATCGTAAGCACTTTTCTGTGACACTTGCTTGCTTTTCAGGGGTCATGGACCCGTTAGAGCCTTTGTGAATTTGAAGATTTTGTAGGTTCCTTGGTATGTATGTGTATTGCTGGTCAAGTGACATCGCAGATCCTGGGCGACTCCCAGCTTGGTCTGGGCAGACCTGGGCACCTGTGGCTCACGGCCTCCCTGAGCCCTGGGTCTCACCAGGCAGTGTGGTTGGTCAGGCCGCGCCTCACCCGGCTGAGTGCCCACGTGGTCCTCGGCACCTGAGTTCCGAGTGACAGCATTGCCCTTCCCCCCACATGGATGCTCCCCTCTGCCAGGAGGCACGTGGCCTCTTTTCATCCTTTACCCCGGTGGCCAGAAGCCCAGGAGGCTGTCCGGGGAGTGGGGCCCTGGCGGGGGGGGACGCCCAGCACTGCCTCCATGTCAGCCGCCCGTGGCCGGTGATTTCTCCGCGGGTGCCTGGCTGGGCCGCCTTCTCCCCAGGCACGTGGGCTCACACTGTGTCCAGGCTGCCTGTGGGGTGGGGGGGGGGTCACAGCACAGAGACCCTCAGCCCCAGCTCCCTGTCCCCGCTTGGTGGGATTGGGACGGGAAATCTGGAGGGATCCAGAGGAGCCAGGATCGGGGCTTGGCTGGGGGGTGGGCAGAGGAGCAGCGCGCCCCCAGGGGCTGGGGCAGGTGAGGCAGGGAGTCCCCACTGCCTGTGGCCCCCAGGTAGGGGCCTCCTGGCAGGCATAGCGCGTGTGCCTTAAGGCGAGTATGTCTCTCTCTCTAGTGAGCCCCCGTAACTCACACCTTTCCTGTGCGGTAGCCCTTCCAGCAGTCCTGGACACAGGCCTCTCCAGCGCCCTCCCTGGGGCAGCTGACGGGCACCCGCCCCAGTGCCGGCTGAGTCCAGGCTCCTCCTGGTGCTGCTAGCCGGGCTGCAGGTTCCCAGGGCCGGGGAGGGGTTGGGGGGGGAGACGTGGCCTCTCCCCCTTCACAGGCTGAAGGAGCGTGTCTTCACGGGGGGCAGCGTGTCTGGGGTCTGGCCCGGCGATCTTTCCACCCCTCAGGTTTGTCAACACGCATTCCTTTCTTTCAGAGCAATTTTTGTCGAGGTGAAATTCACCTACCGTAAAATGAACCGCTGCCAAGCAGGCCGTCCGGGGGCGTTTGGCCTGTTCACGGTGCTGTGTTCCCAGCCCTCTATCTGGCTCCAGAACCTGTCATCACCCCACGGGAAACTGCCCCTCCGAGCTCCTGGCAACCCCCAGTCCGGTTTCTGTCTCCAGGGATGTCCTCATGCCGCACACTTCCCGGCCACACGTGGCCGTTCACGTCTGCCTTCTCTCGCCTGGGAGCGTGTCTTTGAGGTTCATCCACATTGTTTTCCCCGAACTTCCTTCTTGTCGCTGATGTGTCTGAAGCCCCAGTTCTGGCCAGCATTCCACACGCTTCACTTGCTATTACCCTGACACTGGCCCTGAGAGGTAGGTGTTAACCGTGTGATCCCCACTTGAAAGACACGGAAGCTGAGGCTCCCTGAGGTCGGGCAACACTGCCCAGGGGGGCAACGGGGACTCCAGGCTCTCCTGTCCTTCGGACCCCGCTTCTGGCTCCTGCTCATTCCGGGAGCCCCGGTCCCACCTCCGCTGCCTCCCAGAAGCCTTCAGCAGGGCCGCCTGGGTACAGAGCCTGGTTAATCTGCCAAAGGCAAGCTCCTTGCAGGCAGTGAATTCGTGTCCTTGCCCTTTGTGGGCCCCCCTGGACCACCACACGGTGGGCGCTTTATCAATTAGCAGGTAGTGCCTCTTAATGGGCTCCCCGGGTTGGGGCTGAGCCCGGGACACGACCGTGGCCTGGATAGACTTCTGGGGCTCCGCGGCCGCCCAGGGGGCCCTGCGCCTGCCGGGGCGTTCCTTCTGTGAACTGTGGGTCAGCTGCTTTCTCGAACCTCTTTTTGACTTGAAGGAAAATCATGTGTTTGGAACATAGGATGCTGCCAGGAGGGCCCAAATCTCTCACCTCCCTTCTAGAAAAATAGATCGTTATTTCCCTTCCCTTTTCTTTCCGCCCATAGTGGAGCAGATGTTAACTTTCCAATAAACAGGGGAAAAAATAGATGAGAGACATTTAGCAAACTATCATCGTGCAGGCCAGAGTTATCACTCTGATTTCAACTGGGACTATAAAATTTTATGAGCTATTAAATTGTCCTAAAGCTCCTTTAACATACAAACTTGAGTGTCTGAGATTACCCATTAAGAAAAAGTGGGTTACATCAGGAGAACTTTTACTGCTAACTCACAATTGTGTTCAATCAATAAAACTTTTAACTAGCCGTGTTGCTCTGGGCGGATTACACGGGTCCTGCTGGGGACGGGCCAGCCGGTGGTCTTAGACCCATCCTTGAGCATGGCCTTGGCTGAAGAGCGGGACTCTGAGCCAAGCCTGTCACCTCTGAGCATTCCAGAAGGTTCTGCTTCCTGCTGGGGCGTCTGTGATCAAGCGGTAGCTTGAGCTGGGAGGTGGGCTTGGAGGCCAGCATGTCCTGGGGGTTCCCACCAAGAACTTGGCAGGGAGCCCAAGCGCCAGGCCCCACTGTGGGTGGGAGCTACGACTCTCGATGGTGGGGAACTGGGGGCTCCTTGGCTGTGGAGGCGGCGCCTCCTCTGGCGTTGACCCCTCAGCCAGAGGAATGTGTGAAAGGAGCCATTGCTACCGAGACGGTGTCCCTGAATCCAGGCGGGACCCCGACCTCAAAAGAGGGGACGGGGGCCCAGGAGGCACTTTCACTGCGGGTCTCCCCGGCCCTCGGTCCTCTGGCAGGGCTGTGTCTGCTCCGGCTGGGGCTGGGCCATCCTGGGCTGGGCTGCTCAGAGATGCGAGGCCCGAGGGGCTGCCCTACTGGACCGATGGGCAGCGCAACCTTGGAAGGAGGAGGAGGGAGGCGGAAGGGCTTGAACCGGGGGCCCTGTGGTCCTGGCTGGACCCTTCCCCCCTTCCTCACCCTAGGATGGGGCGGGAACTGCTGCTTCCTGGAGGGTCCAGGGAGTGAGATGGCCTCCCACCTATTGTAAAGTGCTCAGTAAACCGTGGTTGGACCAAAAAAGAAATCAGATTCTGAAGAACAAAAGGAGGGATTTGGTAAACGCCTGTAGAAGGAATGGGGTTGCTTTGCCCCCTGCCTGGGGAGGTGGGGCGGGGTGGGTGGATGGGGCCCTGGCTGCCCCGTGTGACCGGCAGGTGAGGCCGGGGCGCATGGCCTCCCAGAGTCTGGTGAGCCCTGAGGGCACATGCTGGGGCAAATTTAAGGCCCCTTCTGCTGGCAGCATGATCAGCTGCCCACCCCCGCCCCAGGGTCCACAGGACGGAAGAGGGCAGGGCTACAGAGGGCCGGGAGTGGGTTGAGGAGCCCAGCTGGGCCAGGGCTGTGGAGCTGCAGCCAGGGCCCATGGTTGTCAGGCGTGGGCCTGGGTCTTCCGTGTTTCCTGGGGGCAGGTGGGGGCATCTTGGACTGTCCTGGGATGAGAATGGTCAGCCCTAAGCCGCTGCTGCCCCAGAGGGCTGATTCCCGCCCCTCACCTCCCAGCCACAGACTGCAGGGCTCAGGGCCCAGGGACGCTGGCCTTTCCCCGTGCCGGCAGCCACTGTCCCTGCACCCTAGGTGCTCAGGGCAGCCGGGAGGCCCGGCCCGGGCAGCCGTCTGCAGGGCTGACCCTGGAATCCTAGCCCATTGCAACAGTCCAGTTGGGCAATTCCCGGGGGAGAGCTCTGCCCGGAGCCGGCTTCCCATCCCCGCATCTGGGTCAGAGCAGACGCATCTTCCTATCAGTGTTTACGAGCCGCCTATAATCTCCCCTGCACGCCTCCGGAGCCCGCCTCTGTCTCCGGCTGGCTTCGCTGCAATGCTCTGGCCCCGAGGTCAGGGAGACACACCTCCCAGGCCCAGAGCCCAGCCACCGTGGTGCCTGCTGGCTGGGAGAGCGCCCGGTCAGCGGCTTCCTGGGGCGGCCCCGGCAGTCGGGTTTGGGGGGGTGGTCAGCGCACAGACCTGGCAGGAAAGCAGGCTGGGGTTGAGGAGTGCGCTCTGCCAGACGCCAATTAGCCTGGAATTCGGGGCCTGTGGCCTCCCCCCGCCTGCCTGGTGGTGGGGCCTGAGATCCACTCCCCCCACCAGACCCTTCCTCTGGGACCCCTCTCTGGTTCCTGGAGTCCCACGGCCCAGGGGCACATCCGGGATCAGAGGGCCCTAAGCCTCAGGATGGGGATGGGGGGATCTGGAGTGCAGGCCAGACCCCTGCCAGCCTGATCCAGTCCTGCTGCCGGCTCCAGGAGGGGCCCAGCAAGGTGCTGGCCATGGTGGGCCTTGGGAACAAGGGGAGCAGGAGAGTGCCCCCCAACTTGAAATCTAAACTTCCGGGCCTTTGGCTCAAGGGTGACTTCTAGGAGCTCCACATAAACAGTAATGTGTTTCCAGAGCAAATTCACCCCGAAGCCACTTTTAGCTCATTCCACTCTAGTATGAATGAGCTTTGCAGACCAGCTTGAATGCAGAGCTGGGAGGGGCTGGGCACTGTGCTCGGGCCTCTGTGAAGAGGGGAGTGGGGCAGACCGGGAGGTGCCTCCTGGCAAAACTGGACATCCCGAGGGCCCCCAGGAAGAAGGCCCAGGAGGAGGAGGAGGTGTGACCTCAGTGAGGGGAGCTGAGCTGGGAAGGAGAGGCTGGCACGGGGAGCGATGAGAACAGTCGTGCGGGGGTAATGGGGAGCCAAGGAGGGTTGTGTAGTGAGGGAGTGGACCACTAGCCGCGTATTTGGGGAGGTGATGCCGGAAAGTAGCGTGAGGGCTGCAGGTGGGCGGCATGCAGGTGGGACCTGGAGCTCTTAAATGTCCACTGAACCCGGTGAGAAATGCCCAGCAGGGAGGGTGAAGGTGGGGACTTGGGCTCTCCCAGCCCTTTAGCCAAACTGGCTGTTTGACTTGGTGGCTTTGTCTTATGGAGTGGCCCCCAAACCCTCAAGGACCCCCTGCCCCAGAAGATGAAGCTCTGTTTTCCCTTGGGAGTGGGGGAAATGCCCAGCTGCCCCAAGGCTTCTGGAAGCTTTTCCAGGAACACGGACTCTGTGAGGTGTTAATGGGGTCCCGGGGGAAGGGCTGTGGGGTATGGAGGTCTCGGGCATCCAGTTCAGCTCAGTTCAGTTCAGTCGCTCAATCGTGTCCAACCCTTTGCGACCCCATGGACCGCAGCACGCCAGGCCTCCCTGTCCATCACCAACTCCCGGAGTATACCCAAACTCATGTCCATCGAGTCGCTGATGCCATCTGGGTTCAGGTCAAACCCTACATCCACTGCGGGTTGTCCAGCCTCAGTCGGTATCTCCCGGCCCCCCGAGCCCTGTACTGGGCAGGCCGTGGTCCTCAAACGTGCACACAGCAGGGCCCTGCCAAGCCCCCCTGGTCAACGCTGCCATGTCCTCTGGACCCCGAGGGTGGAGGGGCAGGTATGCCAGGCGTTGGCGGGGAGGGAAGGCCTGGAGCTGCTGGCTGGGGGGTGTTGACGCCCCTCCCCTGGGCAGAGTGACTGACCACTCCAGCTGGGGGATCACAGCCCCGACTGCCCGGCCTGTGACCCAGCCTTCAGTCCTCGGGAGCAGGGGCAGACCTGGGCTCACGTCCCTCTGTCCATCCACTGACCGTGTGGCCTTGGACGCATTAGGTGACCTTCCACAGCCTTCTTGGGGGACGTGAGGCTCCCCACTGCCCAGCGTCTGTGGCCTTCAGGACAGTGATGGTAGATCCCATATGGACACTCTCGGAGACCCAGCCTGGCCCTGGGGAGAGCGGTCAGCGCGGGAGGAAGGCCGCCACGGTTCGGGGCGTGGTCCTGAGAGGCCAGCATGGCTCCTCACCCTGGCTTCGCCTCGGCCCCTCCGGCTGGGACGACACTTTGTGGCTTCGTCCCCCTCCTGACACATGGGGCGTGCACGGGGCTTCAGCAGGCCGCTGAGGCCAGCACCAGCGCAGGACCTACAGAGGGGTCCTGGACACGTGGCCTGCCGCCCATGTGCCCGGGTGCCGAGCACTGGGGGCCGCTCAGGGTGTGCCCCCCCGCCCTCTGCCGCCCCAGCTCTCCCGGGCTGGGCGGGGGGAACAGAACGCTGGTGTCCCCCTCTCTCTCCCGGGCACTTGAGAAAGTGGCTTCGTTGGGCCTGCGGTTGTGGCGTGGCTCGGCTTGCAGGTGGCCGGAGGCCCGGCCCGCCAGGGAGTGCCCCGCCAGCAGAGGGGCGGAGGGCCTGGCGGCGCTGGCATTGGCTGGCAGCCCCCGCGGCCCCTCCCTGCTGCCCGGCTCCCAGATGGGCCTCCTGGCCGGGACTCTGCCCGCGGCAGCCAGGCTGGGGGATGCTCCCCGGCCCCCGGGGCCACCCCGCGGGTTCGGGCAGGAATTCAGGGCCTTGGCTGCTCCCGTGCTGCCTGGCTCCCGCGACGAGGACAGAGAGGCTGCTGGCGAGGAGCCCTGCGCCTCGGGAGGCTGTTGCAACCCTCTGAGACACACGAGTGGGCGGTGGGGGTACCCCCTCACTGGGCACCGAGCCTGGGAGCACCAGTCTCTTGGGCAAGGAGGACTGAGCCGCGGGGCCAGGCGCACAGACCGCGCGACTTAGAGGGACCCACGCCGTGGGCGTCTGTCCTCTCCTGCCTCACGGGCTGTGCTCAGTCCCCCACCAGGCATTCACTGAGCACCTACTGTGTGCGGCCTGCAGTCCCAGCCCGTTCTCCGGTCTACCTGCCTTTCCCCTGGCCCCCCTACCCGCCGCCTGGTCCTCCACTGCAGAGCCTCCGCCGTCCGCCCCAAGGCCGCCGTGTCGCCCCTGCCCTTCAGTGCGTGCACTGCCCTGGTTGGTGCTCGTCTGGGGCCAGCCAGCCCGCGTGGGGCGCCGTCCCTCCAGGGCCCAGTCCTGAGTCGGGCCGACAGCCAGCCCTCGCGGCTCCTGAGCGGGGAGGGTGGTGGACTTGGCGGTGATGGGGGGAGGTGATTCCTTCCCAGGGTGAGGCTGATGGTCCCAGGCAGTCCAGGGCCAGGGCCCCACCTGGCCGCCTTCCTCCCGTCCACGGTGCAGAGGTGGGACAGGGCAGGGGTGGGGAGGGGTGGGGGCAGGTGTCTCTGCTGCGGGCGCCTCGCCCCTACATGGGCTCTCATCTCTGTCTTGGGACGGAGGTGGTGTCCTCCCCATTTTACTGATGAGAAGATGGAGACCCAGGTGGACCGAGTGGGGAGGGGCTGAGCTGGGCGGGGTCCTGCTCTTTGCCAGGAAAGTCAGCCTTTGGAGTCTGAGGCCACACGTGCCCGGCACCCGGGGGCGCCCGTTGGGAGCTTCTAGGCCCTCAGCACCATCATTACTGCGTAAAACGCTCCCGGAGGAGCCGAGAGACCAGCGGAGGAGCTGAGAGACCAGCGGCGGAGCAGGTCTGGCCCTGGAGCATGCCTTCCCGCCAGGCTCGCCTCCCGCCCGAGTCTCACCTTCAGACGCCAGGTCTCCCTGAATTAGCTCCCCGGGGAGCCAGGCTCCCTGCTTCCTTCCGAGGGTGGCGCTAACCTGGGTCTCCTCCAGCTGGGTTCCTCGGGAAGGGCTGGGGTGAGCCAGGGAGCTCACACGCACAGACACGGGGGCACGCCCACGGGCACAGAATACCCACAGGTGTTGACACGCTCTGTGTTCCTTCCCAGAGCTGCGTATAGACTCACACCCTCCCAGTGAGGCCTCCATGCAGCCCCGCGTCTGCACAAGCAGGCCGTGGCCCGGGGCACGGGCTGGCAGGGGACCGGCCCCTCGAGGCGCCCAGAGCGGGTGGGGGGCCGCCTGGAGGCCATCCTCCTGCCCACGTTTCCCACCGCCCCCACCCCCAGCCCAGCAGCTGGCCCTTCTTTTGCAATTCTTGCATTTACTTCACAGTCCTTTATGTCGGCAGCAGCTTTCAAAACACTTTAGGCTTGTTTACTGAGCTGTGCAAGAACATTTTGTCTCCTTTCCAGCTCAGCCTTCCAGAAGGACCAGGAGCGTGCCCGTCTCTGGCGGGGCCAGCTGTGCGCTGTGCCAGGAGCGGCCCCCTCTGCTTAAAGGGCCAGCTGGGCTCCCCCTCTGTGCCGGACGGTGCCCACTCGGACCCGGGGCTGCCGAGTGCCGGTGAAACAGGGCGTTACAACCCTGAGACTGGGGACCAGCGAGGGGCCGGGGATCGTGCTACTGATGGAACAGGCCCCAGTTCCTCACCAATGACCTTGTAACCCAGTTTGGGAAAGACCCCCGGCTGGGAGCCGGCGTTCCTGAAGAATCTACCTGCAATGCGGGAAACCCAGATTCACTCCCTGGGGTGGGAAGATCCCCTGGAGGAGGGCATGGCAACCCACTCCAGTATTCTTGCGTGGAGAATCCCATGGACAGAGGAGTCTGGCGGGCCACAGTTCATGGGGTCGCAAAGAGTCGGACACGACTGAGTGACTAACACTTTCGTATTTTTTTCCTGTCTGGAAACGGTCACTTGGCCGCTCCCTGAAACAAGGTTGGGACAATGGGGACAGCAAGGCTCTCTTTTCTGTTCCCGTCTGGAGGCTGAGGCCAGCTGTCCCCCCACCGTGACCCGGGGCCAGGCACTGTCCCCTGGACCCGCCCTCCAGATGGCTGCAGAGGAGGCTCTGGACTCCATGGGGCCGGGGGTCCTGGATGCTGGGGGTCCCAGTTGGAAAGAAAAGCAGAGCCGTCCTGTCCTGTAGAGGGTGGGTGGGCCCCTGGGGACCAGCTCCCCACTGCCCACCCCCCCACTTGGCTGTTGGTAATTTAAAGACTGCTGCTTATCTTCGTTTTCTCGCCAGACCTCAGACACCCAGCACCCAGACCTGCTCCCACAGGACCCATGCCCGCCTGAGCTCGTGTGGGGCCTTTTGGACATCAGCCTCGCTGGCGGACATAGCTCCTCTGTCTGCACATTTAAGCAAATGAAACCTGGGTCCACCTCCCTCTCCTAAAGTCTGAGGAGGTCTGCCGGGGCACACGCGTGTCAGGGAACACAGACAGGACAGGGGAAGGCAATGCTGACCCTGGAGGGCGGGGTCTGGGGGGGAGCAAGCAGAGTGACCGTGTGGATGGCCCAGACTGCAGTGTTGAGCTTCCTGGCAGCCAGGGCAAAAGGGAACTAGGACGGAAGAGAGCCTTCCTGAGCGAGAGGGAAGACGTTTAACTGTGAAGCTCTTAAAGGGAATGCATCAGAGAGTGTAATTTGGCCTGGCAGGGAGGCAAGAAAGGAAGAGAGAGGGAGGGAAAGATGACACAGGTCACGAAAAACAATACTCATAAAATATAAAATTCTTCCATGATTATTTTAAATTCTTTGCGGCCAAAGATGGAGAAGCTCTATACAGTCAAGCAAAAACAAGACTGGGAGCTGACTGTGGCTCAGATCATGAACTCCTTATTGCCAAATTCAGACTGAAATTGAAGAAAGTAGGGAAAACCACTAGACCATCCAGGTATGACCTAAATCAAATCCCTTACTATTATACAGTGAAAGTGACAAATAGATTCAAGGGATTGGATCTGATAGGTAGATGACATTGTACAGGAGGCAGTGGTCAAGACCATCCCCAAGAAAAAGAAATGCAAAAAGGCAAAATGGTTGTCTGAGGAGGCCTTACAAATAGCTGAGAAAAGAAGAGAAGCTAAAGGCAAAGGAGAAAAGGAAAGATATTCCCATTTGAGTGCAGAGTTCTAAAGAATAGCAAGGAGAGATAAGAAAGCCTTCCTCAGTGATCAATGCAAAGAAATAGAGGAAACAATAGAATGGGAAAGACAAGAGATCTCTTCAAGAAAATTAGAGCTACCAAGGGATCATTTCATGCAAAGGTGGGCACAATAAAGAACAGAAATGGTAGGGACCCAACAGAAGCAGAAGATATTAAGAAAGGTGGCAAGAATACACAGAAAAACTATGCAGAAAAATCTTCATGACCCAGATAATCACGATGGTGTGATCATTCACTTAGAGCCAGACATCCTGGAACGTGAAGTCGAGTGGGCCTTAGGAAGCATCACTACAAACAAAGGTAGTGGAGGTGATGGAATTCCAGTTGAGCTATTTCAAATCCTGAAAGATGATGCTGTGAAAGTGCTGCACTCAATATGCCAGCAAATTTGGAAAACTCAGCAGTGGCCACAGGACTGGAAAAGGTCAGTTTTCATTCCTTTCCCAAAGAAAGGCAATGCCAAAGAATGCTCAAACTACACACAGTTGCACTGATCTCACAGGCTAGCAAAGTAACACTCAAAATTCTCCAAGCCAGGCTTCAGCAATACGTGAACCGTGAACTTCCAGATGTTCAAGCTGGTTTTAGAAAAGGCAGAGGAACCAGAGATCAAATTGCCAACATCCGTTGGATCATTGAAAAAGCACCAGAGTCCCAGAAAAACATCTATCTCTGCTTTATTGACTGTGCTAAAGCCTTTGTGTGGATCACAACAAACTGGAAAGTTGTGAAAGAGATGGGAATACCAGAACACCTGACCTGCCTCCTGAGAAACCTGTATGCAGGTCAGGAAGCAACAGTTAGAACTGGACATGGAACAACAGACTGGTTCCCAATAGGAAAAGGAGTATGTCAAGGCTGTATATTGTCACCCTGCTTATTTAACTTATATGCAGAGTACATCATGAGAAATGCCAGATTGGATGAAGCACAAGCTGGAATCAAGATTGCCGGGAGAAATATCAGTCACCTCAGATATGCAGATGACACCACCTTTATGGAAGAAAGTGAAGAGGAAACTAAAGTTCCTCTTGATGAAAGTGAAAGAGGAGAGTGAAAAAGCTGGCTTAAAACTCAACATTCAGAAAACTAAGATCATGGCATCTGGCCCCATCACTTCATGGCAAATAGATGGGGAAACAGTGGAAACAAGGACAGACTTTATTTTCTTGGGCTCCAAGATCACTGCAGATGGTGACTGCAGCCATAAAATTAAAAGTCCTTTGCTCCTTGGAAGAAAATCTGTGATCAACCTAGACAGCTTATTAAAAAGCAGAGACATTACTTTGCTAACAAAGGTCCATCTAGTCAAAGCTATGATTTTTCCAGTAGTCATGTATGGATGTGAGAGTTGGACTATAAAGAAAGCTGAGCGCTGAAAAATTGATGCTTTTGAACTGTGGTGTTGGAGAAGGCTCCTGAGAGTCCCTTGGACTGCAAGGAGATCCAACCAGTCCATCCTAAAGGAGATCAGTCCTGGGTGTTCATTGGAAGGACTGATGCTGAAACTGAAACTCCAATACTTTGGCTGCCTGATGTGAAGAGCTGACTCATTGGAAAAGACCCTGATGCTGGGAAAGATTGAAGGCAGGAGGAGAAGGGGACGACAGAGGGTGAGATGGTTGGTTGGCATCATGGACTCATCAGACTTGAGTTTGGGTATACTCCAGGAGTTGGTGATGGACAGGGAGGCCTGGCGTGCTGCAGTCCATGGGGTCACAAAGAGTCGGACACGACTGAGCGACTGAACTGAACTGAAAAGATAAAAAAAGTTAAATTAGATCTCGTCAGAATTTAAACATTTGCTCATTAGGTATGGAGGCAATAGTCACGAAAGGTGGATCTGACAGAGAAATACTATCCAGGATCTAGGAAGATCCTGTACAGTTCCATAATAAAAATACCAACAATATCATGCAACAAAATGGGCAAAAAGTTTGAGCAGACACTTCACAAAGAAGATACACAAGTTGCCAAAAAACAAAAAAACAAGAAAAAAGTGTTCAATATAATAAGAAATGAGAGAGAGGCTTTTTAAGACCTGGTGTGCGGAAGGTCCTTCCGTCTAGGCCTGGAGGGCCAGGTGTTCTGGGAGAAGACACAGGAACTTTACTTCTGGGGCTCTGCCCCCGGTGGCCATGAGGGGCCGTGGCCGAGGGCCCCGGTTTTGAGTCTGCACTTCAGCAGAGAGAAGCCTGGAAGCTCAGCCTCAGCCTCAGAGCAACATGGAGATCCCAGTTGGAAGGGTTGGGGCTGAACGCACTTGAGGAAGAAGGTCCTTGGGGCCCCGAATCCACAGATCCTGGGTGTGCCAAGGCCCTGCCCCGGGGAGGGGGCCCTGGGCCTGCAGAGGAGCCCAGCGCCATGCAGCTCTGGCCCACCTGGGGGGCGCGGCGCGGACTGCCGGACCACTGGTGGTCAGAGGGCCATGCCCGCTCCCCACGACCACGGCAGGCAGGCTTCTGACCTCGAATTGGATGCTTGTTCACTGCGAGGCCTCTGACGATGCCCGTCCCATCTGGGTGTCTGCGTCCCTCACCCCGGCCCACCCTGCCCTGTGCCCGGGAACCCAGGGCTCTGCCTGCCCAGATGGCCTCCATCCGCCTCTTCGCCCACCTCCACTTCCTCCTTTCCCGGGGCCCCCGCCCCGTGCAGGTGGGAAGGGACCAGGTTCTGCCAGGGGTGCTTATGCAAGAGGGCACCCAGCCCCAGCGGGGCATGGCCTTAGCGCCTTAGCCCACGCCGTGATGCTGGGCGCACGAGGCCCAGAAGCCCGCCGGGCCTCCTCCTCCACACCCCGCCCCGGCTCCGGGCCCTAAGAGTCCGCCTGCCTGCCCGAGCCCTCACGCTGCTATCCTCTTGGTTCACAAGAAGGTTTTCTCTTTTAAAATTGCCCCATGGCTTCCCCGGAAAGGAAGCAGCTTCGGTGTGTGTTGGGCAGGGGCCGGAGGGTCTCGGGACACTCCCAGCGCCCCCCACCCCCTGGGAAGGGGCCGAGGCTCTGCTCTCCGGCCCAGCTGTCCAGGCGCCCCCCGCCCTGCTCCCTGGAGTGTGGTGTGACTCCGGCTTGTCCCGGGAGCAGGGGGCTGGCCTGCCCAGCTCCAGGGGCCCTGGTCAGTGTCAGTCCTGGAGGCAGGACCTCTGAGCTAGGGGCCGATGTCTGTGGGGGCTGGCGCCCACCTGAACCCACCGGCCGCTCCTCCGGGCTGCGGCGTGGGGCCCGCACGGCGTTGATGTGGGGAGCCCGGGGCCTCGGGGCAGACGGGCCTGTGTAGCCACAGGGGGCTGCTCCCTGCACCTCGGTTTCCTCGCTGGAGGGGCAGTGGCCGCCCAGCGGGGCCCAGGGTTGGGGCAGGCACTCAGAGGAGGCTCGGCTGAAGACTCCCGCAACACTTCGCTGGCGAGGCCGGCGGGCTTCCTCCTCGGAGGTGGAGGACACGGGCGAACACAGCCCACCCCCAGACGGCAGGCCCGCAGCTGCCCGCCCGGGTGCCCGTGTCTGGGGCTCCGGGACCAGCGGGAGGGGCAGCGGTTCTGCACAGGCCTCCTTCCTGACCCCCGGGGGTCAGGGCTGCCCTCCCTCCGGGCCCCCCACACACGGCTCCCTCTTGCGCTGCTCAGCATCCCCTCCCCCAGCTGGTGGGCGCTGTGCCCGGACCCGTTTCCTGGGTGGGGCGCCACGGGATGCCCGGCTTCGGACCTGGCACGTGGATCCTTTTGGGGCCTGTAGAGAACTGGAAAAGCAGGACCCCTGCGGACCCTTCCCCACCTCTGGGGCCTCTCACGGAGGGGGGGGTCCCGTCTAGGGCAGGAGAGCTCCATCCTCTCGTCCCAGTGACCCTGATAACCCCCGCTAACTAAGGAGGAAGGGTCCTCTGAACGCTGACTGCTCGGCCTCCTCAGCTCTGCCCCAAGGACCCGTCAGCTCCAGCAGTCACTAGCCTTTGGCTGCCCCTTCCCGTCCTTCCCACTGTGGCTGGAGGCTCTTTCTAGAATGCAGATCTGGCTGCACCCCTCAGAGCCTCCATTTCTGCCCCCCGCCCTCTGAGGACATGCGGAGGCCCCCGGGACCCAGCTGAGCGCACCCCCTGCCTCCTTTTGCACCCCTCTGCCCTGGGCATGACCCCTGAGGGGGCGCCTACCTCCCCTGCCCAGCGGACTGTGTCCCCCTCCTCGCCCGGCTTGGTGGTCTCCTGCCCAGGGCGCCCGCCCTGAGAGGCCCCGTGCCTGGCTGCTGCTCACCTCCAGGGCGCCCAGTCGGGGTCCACTCCCCAGCTCCCACTTACTCCCGGGGCCTGGGTGTCCGAACCACCTGGGGCTTCCTGCCCCTCACGGACTCCCCCACTGTAGTCTGGTCTCTCTGGGTGTGGCCCTGGGCGGGGGACGGAGGCAGGGTCGGGGGGCCTCAGGCCAAGGTCGTGGGGGCCTGGGGCTCAGCCTACCCCAGAGGAGCCCGGTGGTGCAGTCGTATCCGCTCCCCTGGCCTCCATCTCCTGGGGTGTGAAGTGGAGCTGGAATCGGGGCCCGAGGGGTCCCGGGGCATCCAGGGGCCGAGGTCGGGCAGCGCTTAGTGAGGCACGTGCTGGGTCCACACGTGTGGACCACCACCACCTTGATCCCGCCTCCAGAGGCCCTGGGACCGCGGAAAACCCTTCAGAGGCCCCGTGTTCCGGGGCCTGGGTCCTGCATGAGGCCCACTGAGGCCTCCAGCTGCCGTTCTCATCAGTCTTAGAGGTGGGGCTGCGACCCGGCCATGGGTGAGGGGCGAGCCCGCTGCGAGCTGCCGAGGGCCAGTGTGGCTCTGCCCCCCTAAAACCCTGCCCCCACGTGGCCCTGTCCCCCACGTGGCCCTGTCCCCCACGTGACACTGTCCCCCACGTGACCCTGTCCCCCACATGGCCCTGTCCCCCACGTGGCCCTGTCCCCCACGTGACCCTGTCCCCCACGTGACCCTGTCCCCCACGTGGCTGCCCCCAACGTGGCCCTGCCCCCACGTGACCCTGTCCCCCATGTGGGCCTCCCAGGTCCCAGAAACTGGCAGGGCCCTCAGTGATGGTCACTCTTGGGCCAGGGTGGGCACTGTCTTCCCAGCATCTGGGATCCACTTGTTACTAATCTCAACGGGCTCTTCATAGCCTGCTGTAGACATCTGTCTGTCCCTGTTCCTGTGGTGGGTCCTGGGATGTTCTGGGAGGGTCTGGGCTCCCCGCTCCTGGGCTGTAGCTCCCCCCAACGCCTCTCCTTGGCACCGGGGGCCCAGGGCCTGGGCCAGGGTGGGGAGTGTGTCCGGTGTCCCGAGGGATGGGCTGTGGTTCCGGGCCGGACTCTGGCCCTGCTTTTGGCTTCTTGACCCCGTTTCCTTGGCAGCACAGCCCCCAAGACCTGCCCCTGGCTCTCGCCCCAACTCCCCAGCACCCTCTGCCCGCACCCCTCTCTGTCCTCCCCTCCACCTTGCCCGCCTGCCTGGTGCCCCGGACGCGCCCCTGCCCCAGCTGTGCGCGGCTGCGGGACTAGTGACCTGGAGCGAGGGCCCGTCTCGGCCAGGCCGGGGGCGCATCTTCCACCCACCTTGCGCTCGCCCTGCCGGCCAGTGGACAAAGAGCCGTGCAGGCGGGGGCACCCAGGAGGGTGAGGGGCGGCCGCTCTTGGCCATGCCGACACAGGCAGCCCCAAACGGCGGGCTTTCCGAGTCACTGACTCGCCGCGATGCAGGAGAGACAGGCTCGTGGCCAGTCCACGGGGCCGAGCACTGTGAGGAAAGTCAGTGACACTGAGGTCCCCAACGAGCCAGACACCCACACCCCGAGGCTGGCCTCCTGCGCGCCCCCGGGGCTGTTCCAGCAACTGCTGGTGCTTCCACTAGACGGGCAGGTGAACCAAGGCCCAGCGCGCTCCCAGGAGAGGGTGAGGGCTGCAGCCGCGCCAGCCTTGGCTTGGGCCTCGGGCGCCCGTGTGTCCTCGACGGTGACTCAGGCCGTGGGCACCTTGGGCCTTGTTGGCTGCACACCCTCCTGCCCTGGGCTCCGCCTGCAGGCTGCTGAGTCCCCAGAATGAGTTCAGTCTGTGGGGTCCCCGGGGAGCTTTATTCCGGAACCAGAGTCCGCCCTTCACACATTTCCCCCAAATGTCCATACCCTGGCGTCGTGGTGAAACTGTGGCGGTATTTCCTCCGCCTGCTTCTGGTTTATTCACACGAAGCTCATCCGAGCTGGCACTGTCGCTGTGGGGATGGGCCTCTCGGAGGTATTTATCTTGGCAACAGGAAGCTGTGAATTTGGTCAGAAGAAAACGAAGGAAGGCGCCTCAGGCCCTGTCCCTCAAAGCCGACCTGTGGGTTCAAGCGGCCTCGAGATCAGACTTGGGGCCTCTCCTGCCCCAGCTCCCCAGAACTGGGGGATCAGGGAGTGGGGGTGTGCCCAGGGCAGAGGTCAGAGCCTGGGCTCAGAGGAGGCCGGGCTTCTCCGGGCTGGAGCCCTTGCTGGGCCTCGGTTTCCCCATCCATACGAGCCGGGGGGGATGGGGTTACCGGGCCCAAAGCAGGATGAAGCCTGGGGACTCACCCGCTCTGCAGCTTGTGTCCCTGGCGTGGGGGCCGTGTCCATCTCTCTGCGGGTTCGCTGGGTGTTGCCATGTGCGCCCCCAGAGCGGGGCCTCAAGGGGGGCCGGGGGCAGGGGTCCTCGGGTCTCAGCCCACTGGTGCGGAGCCGGGGAGCAGATGGGGACGAGAGTTGGGGGCAGCGAGGGGACCTGAGCCAGGCTCCAGCGCAGCCCGCACTTGTCCCGCAGGACTGCCCCTCCCAGAAGAGGGGGCCGTGTGCTGGAAGGGCTCCCGGGGGCTGGGGATGTCCCCCGGGGGGAGGGCCTGGGGCTGCCCTCTGCGGGGACCAGGAGAAGGGGCTGTCCTGGCCTCACTTCCTGCCCCCACGCCCCCCGCGTTTCGCGGCCACTCTGCCCCGGGGGGCTGCACCCTGGGCTTGGGACTAAAATCCCATTGGACTTCTCTCCCCGTGCCCGCGGACTGGCTGGCTGCCGCTGCCCTTCTGCGGAAGGACGTGGGCTCAGAGAGGCTGGGGGTCCAGCTCAGGGTCCCCCGCAGCCCATGGTAGGGGTGGGCTTGCCCGTCTGGAGCACTGCCGGCCCCCTCCTGCCCTCCCACCTTGCCCCCTCAGGCCCAGACTCCCTGACAGCGGCCACAGAGACCCTCTCTGGCCCGTGGGCGTCCAGGAGAGACGCGGGCCAGTGTGACTCGCACCTGGGGGGCAGCGAGGGGCTGCGGTTCTGGCCAGGCCTCCCCCCGGGGGAGCCCTCCCCCACCCCATCCCGCCGGGCAGCCTGCCCCTCCCTGTGACCTCCTAGAGCGGGCGGCTCTGGTCAGGCCCCCATGGAGCCAGGCTCTGGGCTGTCGGCCATGGAGTGTAGCCGGTCTGGACATTCCTGGGGTGCGGAGCTCCCCTTCTGCATGCTGCTAGGGTCACCTCCTCCTCCTGGGGGGCAGAGCCCGAGGCTCAATCTGGGCTTGGCTCTGGGCTGGACAGATGTGGACAACTAACCAGCTGGGTTCTCTCTCTGCCTCAGTTTCCCCTGTAACATGGGGGTCGCCGTCTGAGCTGCCTTCAGTCCCGCCCGAGGCCAGGTCACCTCCCAGTCCAGTGAGCACCTGCCTATGAGCCACCAGCGGGCCACGGCCATGGCCGGCCTGTGGCCGTCAGCACGGTCCCTGTTTTGGAGGAACTTATCTTTAAAACCCGCAGTGAGCATGATGGGCACAGTGTCGAAGCTTTAGGGGTAGGACCTGCGGCAGTAACTGGAGCCCCCGCAGCGGGGTGGAGACTTTAGGGGTAACTGAGGCAGTAGCTGGAGGCCCCGAGCCGGGTGACCCTGCAGAAGGCACACAGGTGTGACGGCGTGGAGGCAGCGTCACCCCAGGTGGGGCCGTCAGGGGGCCTCGGGCAGCCCTCGTGTACCTGCTGGACCGGGTACGGATCTCCCGGGCACTAGGGAGCCATCGAAGGTGAAGGCGGGCAGCTCCGGGGCATTGTCAGCACTCCTCTTTGCCCCTCTCCTTCTGTGGGTGAGGTTGGCTGGTGTCCCCTGAATTATGCCCTTAAAGAGACCCCCCTGCAGCTCATGAAATAAGAGAGTTCAAGGAGACCCCCGGGGGAGCCCCACCCCTCTCCTGGCCTGGACGAGTGGAGTGGGGGCTTCTGTCCAAACCACCTGAGGGAGGCCCCTCCCATGCTGCTTAGGGCAAGCCCATCCCTGTTCTCTGAGTGGTAAAGAACCTGTTTGCATGCAGGAGATGTGGGCTTGATCGCTGGGTTGGGAATATCCCTGGAGAAGCAAATAGCAACCTACTCCAGCATTCCTACCCGGAAAAATCCCATGGATGGAGGAGCCTGGAGGGCTACAGTCCCTGGGGCCACAAATGAGTTGGATACAGACGCTAAACAATCGTAACATCCCCCACCCTGCCTGGACCTGCCCCATGCCAGGATGCACAGCTCACCAGGACTGGCAAAGCCCCTCCCTCTTTCCACCGGACGTGTTCTGGCTTCTGCTCGGTTATGGCAATGAGGGGCTTCCCCACTCGCTGGGCGGGGCTGGTGTCCCCCTGTGCAGGTGGGGCCCGGTGCAGGCTTCGTCCCTCTCTGAACCTCTGCAGTCACTGGGGAGGGGGTTTGTGCAGCTTGGACGGGGGCTCGCCGCAGGCTCACAGGCTGCGCTGATGGACTTTTGTGGACCCCAGGCCATGGAAAACAGAGCCAGCCGGAGTAGGGAAGGCGCTGAGGGCTCCAGAGTCCCAGGGCCCTGGGGCTGCGGGGCGGAGCGGGGGCGGTCCTGGCCACGGGCGTCACCCCTCACTGGCTCATGGGGATCTCTGTGTGCCGGGGCGACTGTGAGGTCCACGTGGGGCTGAGAACAGGGCGTCTGTGGGCGAGCCGGATGCCCCTCAGCTGGGGCTGCGCTTCCCCTGGGTGGGCAGAGAGGCTGGGAGGGGGGGCCTTGGGAGCTCCCCAAGTTGTGGGCAAGCGAGCCAACGAGACAGGCTCGAGGGAGCAGCTGAGCCTAATTAGACCGCAAGCTGAGAGGGACTCCAATCAAGGATCAAGGGAAAACTTCACTCCTAATGAGGCTGACAGCGGGGGTTTCATCTCCCTGCCCCATTCGGCTCAGAGACGGTTAATTAGGCACCTACTGTGTGCCAGGCTCGAACGGGCTTGGCATTGCCATAGTGCACCGTTCTGTAGGGCGGCCCCAAGACAGGGGCCCTGGGGGGGTCTAAGAGTGCAAACGGAGGGGAAAGGACCCTGCAGGGGGGATGGGGCCTCTGCCTGGGGCCAAGGTCACGAGTCCCGGCGGCAGCAGGCTCCCCCGGTAGGACGGCTGAAACGGGCACCCCACCCCTGCGGTCTCCCTCCCCAAGCCCATCACCCACCCCAGTCTCACCACGAGACACCCCAGTTAAGGGACATTCTACAAAAACCTGATCAGCCTCCCTCAAAACTGCTAAATTCACGAGAACAAGGCAAGTCCGAGAAGCTGTCCCTGCCCAGAGGAGCCCAGGGAGACGTGGTGACCCTGTGGGGTCCCTGATGGGGTCCAGGGGCAGAGATGGATGTCAGGCGAAAAATAAGAAAGCAGAATAAAGAATGATTCTAGTTAACAACGTATCAGTATCAGTTGATTAATTGTAGCCAACGCCCCACACAGATGTAAGAGGCTAATAATTAGGAAAACTGGGGGCGGGGAGATGGGAACTCTACAAACATCTCAGTTTTGCTGCAAATCTTAAACTATTCTGAAAAAAAGGCAGATCCAGAACCGAGAACAAAGGGGTGGAGGGTGAGACCCTGGGGCCTGGAGGGGTTCTGTGCTGAAGGCCCAGTCTCACTTTGCCTGACCCCCAAGTCCCACCTGCATTTGCCTGCGGAACGCCTTCCCCATGCGGGACCTCCATGCCAGCAGACAGCCGCTTCTCTGAGCCGTGATCTGTGAGGAGCCCTGGACAGTGCACTGGAGCCTCGTGACCGGCAGGGCCCCCCTCCCCAGGCCCAAACCTTCCCTGGTGGGCAGAAGGATGAGCCGCCCCTCAGGGGTCAGCCCTGCCCTCCCCTCCCTCCTCTGCACTCCTGGGCACGACAGACGAGGGTGGGGTCAGGACGGAGGGTTTTGGACTCGAACTGGAATCTCAGAAGAGACCTTGGCAAATGCCCGGCTCTCTGTTTAGCATTTTAGCTGCATCCACACATTGAATGAAATTAAAAGACGCTTGCTCCTTGGAATAAAAGCCATGACAAATCTAGACAGCATATTAAAAAGCAGAGACATCTCTTTGCCCACAAAATTCCGTCTAGTCAACACTGTGGTTTTTCTAGTAGTCATGCGTGGATGTGAGAGGTGGGTCATAAAGAAGGCTGAGGGTCAAAGAATTGATGCTTTTGACTTGTGGTGTTAGTGAAGACTCTTAAGAGTCCCTTGGACTGCAAGGAGATCAAACCAGTCAATCTTAAAGGAAATCAACCCTGAATATTCGTTGGAAGGACTGATCCTGCAACTGAAACTCCTATACTTTGGCCGCCTGATGGGAAGAGCCGATTCACTGGAAAAGACCTTGGTTCTGGGAAAGATTGAATGTGGGAGGAGAAGGGGACGACAGAGGATGAGATGATTGGATGGCATCATTGACTCAATGATCATGAGTTTGAGCAAACTCCGGGAGATAGTGAAGGACAGGGAAGCCTGGCGTGCTGCAGTCCATGGGGTTGCAAAGAGTTGGACACGACCTTGCAAGCGAACAACAACATTAGCACTTTGAATTCTCGTGCCCTAGCGAGGCCGGTGTGACTGTCTTCACCTTACAGGTTTGCAAAGGTACAGAAGTGGTGGCAGGGCTGGGAGTCCCAGGCAGGTCCCTCTGACTTGAAAGCCCAGGTTCTTACTCAGCTCTCCCTGCCCTGCTTGGCGGCTGCAGAAACAGCATCTTTCCAGGCGCAGTGAAAACCTCAGTGGCCACATGCCCGTGTGTTAACTGGACCCTCTCCAGAGCTTGGGGCTTGGTGGGGCAATGACACTCTGTAATTCACACACTATGACTTGCTCAAACTTACTTGTTTATATTTTCACAGTGAGCATGTATTTCCTTTATCATGTGAAGAAGTCGTTCCACTGAGGGAAGGATGTTTGAGTCAGCCCAGGGCAGTGGGGAGAGAGGGAGGAAGGAGGCCTCTTTCCATCTCCCTCCCTGCAGGAGGGTTTCAGAAGTCCGCCCCCTGGAATTTCTCTCCTTTGGGGGAAGCTTGAAACCCAACAAGGGCATCTTTGTCCCTCCAGGCTGGCCGCCAGCGCAGCCTCTCTGGGGCACGGGGCAGCGGGTGTGATTCCCACACACCCATCCAAGAGGGATAAAGAAGGATAAAGCCACCTCGCCATCAGGCGTCAGCTCCTCTCTGCATGCTGCTCTTGACTGTCCAAGTGTTTAAGATTGGTTCTCCAGGCCATCGGATGCCCCAGTGGCACGTGGAGGTCTGCATTGGTGACCTTCCTCGGGGGCTGAGGAAGCCAGGGCAAGGCAAGAGAGCCCCCAGGCTGGGGGGCAGGGGGCCTGGGTTCTGATCTCATCCTGCTGAAAACTTGCGGGGTGACGCTGCGTAAACACATCCGTGTTGACGGGGTCTCAGCAGTGGACTGAGCTGTGACCTAGTTATGGGCAGAGCCCATGTCAGGATGGCTGAGCAGAGAGTTTAGTGTGGGGAACAAGCCCCACGGGTGCTGGAAGGGCAGACAGCCCAGACAAGAGGGGGAGGCAACACAGAGTAGCACCAGTAGGGGCTGGGGTGTCCCTGGGGTTCCCCGGGGTGTCCCTGGGGTGTCCCTGGGGTTCCCCGGGGCCCCCGGAAGGAGAAGGGACCGCCCGGCAGCAGCTGAATGGCAGGAGTGGGTGTCCCGACGCAGGCCCAGGCCTGCGCCTCAGGAGTTCCCGTTCTGCACGCTGCCGGCAGCGGGGCCTGCTGACGGTTTGCAGCTGAGCGCGTCTCCAGAATTGCCTCGCCCGAAGCAGGCTGCCTCGCCCCAGTTTAGGTCTGCATCCAAGCCTGGTGGGCATGGGAGCATGGAGTCCCAGCCTCTTGCTTTGACCGTGGACATCTCTAAAGGGGCTATCCCCGCCCCAGAGCCTCCCACGAGGTCAACCGCGGCCTCCGTTGCAGCCTGCTCTCTGCCCCGTCCTGCGTCCCTCCGTCTCTCACAGGTCTTCTCCCTTGCGTGCAAATCTCCACCTTGGAGTCTGTCTCCTGGAGAGCCCGACTGAAGACTGTTTGTACTGAGAGTGGCGCTAGGGAGAAAATTTTAAAATGGGATTTTGGAGCCGGGCAGTAGGCGATGGGTGAAGACTCCGGCAGGTGGCCGTGGTGTGACTGTTAAAATGTTATCCGGTGGGGGGCTGGGCTGGCGTCCTGCACTGGTGCATGCAATACCTCAAGTGTTTGCCGTCTGGGGAGAGAGAGTCAGCATAAGGACTGCGGAATCCGGTGCTATTACTGGCTGTGGTCAGTGGATGGGAGAAAGAGTGACAACCTGATTGCTCATCAATTTAAGATGAAGTCCGGGATGATGGCAGCAAAAGTTGTGGCTGAGGAACTCTGAATTCTGTAGAACAATTAAAAAGGGGCGAAAACTGTTAAAATCTACTTTTTCATCCCCCCAGAACTTTGGAAATTAACCAAAGGCTTACAGCAATTGAGGGATTTACTTAAGAAAAATAGCTGATTCTCAGTCAAATCAATTCATTTGATAGTCTCCCCCCGCCCCTTCAGCTCAGTGGTAGCTCGCGTTGCAATACTGGTAAATGTGGAACAGACCTCATTCCCAAAGAATCGTGATCAGTTATTTGTTCTGACTTGTCCTGTGTTCTCTGGAAGGCCAGCCCAGAGGTTTGTTTGTGTTTCATCTAACTCAGAGTTGGCCTCGAGCTCAGGCAGCACACAGGGTGTGTGCTGAAAGCATTAGCTGACGGCTGCTGGAGGTGATAACCGTGGGGGAAGCAATACACTCATCACAAAGTTTGGGAGGAAAGGCTAGAAATGAGATGTCCTTGCTGTCCAGACACTCAGTCGTGTCTGACTCTGTGTGACCCCATGGACTGCAGCACGCCTGGCTTCCCTGTCCTTCACCATCTCCCGGAGTTTGCGCGAACTCGTGCCCATGGAGCCGTCCAACCCTCTCACCGTCTGCTGCCCCTTCTCCTCCGGCCCTCAGTCTTTCCCAGCATCAGGGTCTTTCCCAGTGAGATGTCCTTAGGGCTTTGGAAAGCTTGGAGGTGTTCCCAGGCGCCTGGAGGGCGGAGCGCACATCCTCCCGAGAGAAGAGCAGGCCCTGAGCCCTCACCTGCTGACACTGCCTTGGCAGCAGCAGGAAGCGAAGCCGAAGGCTGAGCGGGAAGCCGCCGGCTCGGCCCTGAAGGCTCGGCCCTAAACACGCAGAGCCCCTTGCCAAGGACTGGAATTCCGATCCTTCAGGGAAATCTCTGTCCAATCAGTACCGGACCATAAGCCAACAAAACAGAGCTTTCAGGGTCTACACATGGCAAATAATATAGACTCTACAGAAAGGTTTCTTAAAAAAATCCCAACTACAAGAAGGGACAGCAACGACAAGTCTTGGGGAAGGGAGAGAGTCTGTTTTCCAGAGTTGCCACGTTATAACACTCTGTCCGGTTTTCACATAAAAACTACAAGGCCTGCGAAGAAAAAAGAAAGTATGGCTCATATGCGGGAAAAAACGACATCATTATACTCGATGGCTGAGTAAGCCTAGATATTAGACTTTTTAGACAAAGACTCTATATCCGCAATTTAAATATGTTGGATCAGCTAAGGGAAACTGTGTCTAAAGAAGAGAGGACAGGGACCTCCCTGGCGGCCCAGTGGTAAAGAATCTGCTTTGCCCTGAGGGGATTGGGTTCAGTCCCTGGTCGGGAACCGGTCCCACCTGTGCTGGAGCACTAAGCCCAGCCCGTGTGACGGAGTGTGTGCTCCCGAGCCCGTGTCCCACACCCGGGAGTCATGTCCTTGTCCTGTCGCTCCCTGGGGTCCGACTCTCTGTAAACCCATGGTCTGCAACACGTCAGGCTTCCCTGTCCTCCACCAGCTCCCAGCGTTTGCTCTGACTCATGTCCGTCCAGTCGGTGATGCCATCCAACCATCTCATCCTCTGTCACCCCCTCTCCTCCTGCCCTCAGTCTTTCCCAGCATCAGGGTCTTTTCCATCAGGCGGCCAAAGTATTAGAGCTTCAGCTTCAGCATCAGTCCTTCCAATGAATCTTCAGGACTGATTTCCTCTAGGATGGACTGGTTGGATCTCCTAGCAGTCCAAGGGACTCTCAAGAGTCTCCTCCAACACCACAGTTCAAAGGCCTGCACTTCGAAGTGCCTTTAGCACTTAGCTTTCTTTATAGTCCAACTCTCATATCCATACATGACTAGTGGAAAAACCATAGCTTTGATTATACAGACCTTTATAGAGATAAAGAAGAGCGACTTTAGTATATGATCAAAAATAAGTTGTTATTAATCCAAACCGGTTTGTTATAAATTATGATACTGATTATAATTCATAGGGCAACCACAAGAAAATAATTCAAAAATGAAGTGAAAGAGATTACAATGGCATTAAAATAATACTCTAGAAAATATTTAACATAAAAATAAGCTGTGATGGAGGAACTGAGGGACAAAAAAAGATGTGGAGAAAACAAATCGCCAAATGACAGAAGTTGGTTCTTTATTATAAATAATTAGATTAAATGTAAACAGATTTAAACTCTTTAATTAAAAGATGGAGATTAGTAAACTGGATAAAATAACATGACCAATGATGTGCTGTCTCTGATAGACTCATTTTATTTATTTATTTATGGTGGTGAAGCAGAGAAGAATAGCTTTACTGTTTTACCGGGCAAAAGGGGGCCACAGCAGGTTGATGCCCTCAGAACTGTGTGTCCCAACCTAGAGAGAGTAGTGAGAAGTTTTATAGTAATTGTTCTAAGAGGGTGTTTTCAGCTCCTGGACATTCTTCTGATGAGTTGGTGGTGAGGCAAGTAGGAGTTGAATGTGAAAGTGAAAGTTGCTCAGTTGTGTCCGACTCTTTGCAACCCTACAGACTATACAGTCCATGGAGTTCTCCAGGCCAGGATACTGGAGTGGGTAGCCTTTCCCTTCTCCAGCGGATCTTCCCGACCCAGGAATCGAACCGGGGTCTCCTGTTTGCAGGCGGATTCTTTACCAACTGGGCTACCAGGGAGTTACCATCATCCATCTGCAGGTTCCAACCAGCCTGGGGTCTACATGCTCGTGGGCAGCAAACAGTTACCTTCCCTCGCCGGCTGGGAGTTTCGGTGAGCAGACTCACTTTAGAACCAGACACTAATAGGCTGAACCTAAAAGGATGGAGACACGTAGCTCATGAAAACCGTATTCAAAAGAGGGTTGGAGCGGCTACACTAACATCAGACAAAAGGGTCGTTACTAGAGACAAAGAAGGACAAAAAATGGTGAAAGCCTCAATCCATGAAAAAGTCAACAATTGCAGACATATATGCACCTGGAAACAGAGCCCCAAAAACATGAAGCAAAAAAAAAAAGACCAAACTGAGAGAAGTAGAGAGTTCAACTATAGTCGTTGGAAACGTCAATACTCCACTTTCAATAATGGACTTAACAGTTAGACAGAAAATCAGCAAGGAAATTAAAAACTTCAAGAAAACCATCTAGCAGAGTAGCCCAACAGATATCTATAGAACAACCCATCCTATAGCAGCAGGATACACATTCTTCTCAAGGGCACATGGAGCATTCTCCAGGACAGACCATATATTACAGCATACGTGTGTCTCAGTCCATTTAAGAAGATTGAAATCATACAAAATATGTGCTCTGACCACAATGGAATGAAATTAGAAATTAATATATAGCAGAAGGAAATTTGGAAAAGTCACAGTTTTGTGGGCATTAAATAAAACACTCTTAAATAGCCAATGGATCAAAGAAGAACAAGGGAAATAAGAAAACGCTTTGAGGAGAATGGAGACAAAAACACAGCAAAGCAAAACCATAAGGGATATAATTAAAGCAACGCCAGCAGGGAAGTGTAGAGCTGTAAGTGTCTGCCTTAAAAAGGATCGCAAATCGATAACCTCACCTTCCACCTTAAGAAACCAGAAAAAGAAGAACAAACTTTATGACCTAGGCGGTCTGGCAGATGCTGGCCCGGGCAAGAGATGGGCCAGCCAGGCACAGCCGGTCCTGGCCTGGGGAAGTTACCTGTGACGATGAAGGGCATCTTCCAGGGCGATCCTGGGCCCCAGCCGGGCAGAGTCCTGGGTCTGGGGTCACCATCACTCCCAGGGACCTACTTGGGAAATTTGTCTTCTCCATCCCCACCATTCCAGGCTGTGGTCCATGAGTCCTGCCTCCCAGAGGGGAACACTTCCACTGGGGGACACCATGAGAATCTCATAAAACATGAACTCCTGCCTGCCACCAGGCACTTCAGCTCCTTTTGTGCCAAGAGACTATCCCGGCAGGGGTATCCAATCTAGAGCATCAGGAGGCAGTGCGGCTGCTTTGACACTCCTGTTCCTGTTCAGTCACTCATTCGTGTCTGACTCTTTGCCACCCCGGGGACCGCAGGACGCCAGGCTTCCCTGTCCTTCACCATCTCCAGGAATTTACTCAAATTTGTGCCCATTGAGTCAGTGATGCCATCCAACCATCTCAACCTCTGTCTCCCCCTTCTCCTGCCCTCAGTCTTTCTCAGCATCAGGATCTTTTCCAGTGAGGTGGCTCTTTGCATCAGGTGGTCAAAGTACAGGAGTTTCAGCTTTCAGCTTCAGCATCAGTCTTTCCAATGAATATTCAGGGTTGATTTCCTTTAGGATTGACAGGAAAAATACCTTTAGCACTGGAGGCATCTCTTGGTATTTCTCTGCCTAATTCTGACAGCAAGCAGACAAAACCAGCAGTCACAGCAGAAGGAGGAACAGCAAACAGGAGCTCAGAATGCTCGGGGATGTTCTGAGAGGCTGGATCAGCCCAAGTAAGCCGCCGGGATCAGCAGAGGGGCTAGCCCGGGATGCGGGAACCTGGAGGATGCAGAAGGTGAGCCTGACCATGTTGCTTTGAGAACAGCCTGGAGGACAGGGGCTAGAGGAAGAAAGTGATAGAATAGATTCCTTTAAAATGAAGAATTCTGTTCATCGAAAGACACAACTGGGAGATGAAAAGGCAAGCCACAGAGTTGGAGAACGTATTTGCCATATATTCATGTGACTTAAGACCCACGTCCAGGACACTCCTACAATCAATAAGATAAAGACAGCCAGTGGAAAAGTGGGGGCGGAATTCTTGAACAGTCCTTATTTAAAATGGATTTCCAAGTAGCGCCTAAGCAGATGAAAAGCTCCCCAAGCTCAAGATTCATGAAGGAAAAAGGCAAATAAAACTTCAGGTGGGCACTACTGGACTCCCACCAGAAAGGCTAAAATTCAAGACCCTGACGATTGCTTGTGCTGGCAAGGATGTGAAGCAGCTGGAACGCTCCGCATGCTGGCGGGGGTGTGTCCACCCACCTTGGAAAACCACTCGGTGTTATCTCCAAAGCCGGGCACCCTGTTCCCTGCGTGTGTGCTCAACTGTGTGTCTGACTCTGTGACCCCATGGACGGTAGCCTCCAGGCTCCTCCGGTCATGGAATTTTCAAGGCAAGGATACTAGTGTGGGTTGCCATTTCCTTCTTCAGGGCATCTTCCTGACCCAGGGATCCAACCCTTGCTTCCTGCGTGTCTGGCATTGGCAGGCAGATTCTTTACCACTGAGCACCCGGGAAGTGCACGCCGGTTCCAAAGACCCCAGCGATTCCACCACCGAGTGTGTGAACCACCCAGAGCGATACACAGAGCGAGCCGTTTGCTCTGTTTGAACGAGCTGAAAAGCTAGCAGCTGCCCGAATGTCCGTTGTAGGTAGAAAGGATAAGCTAACCGCGTGGGTCCATGCCACATACAGAGCCCTGATGGTATTAATAACAGACTGCAAACTGCAGGCCACAGCGTGGGCGCCTCTCAGGGTGCGGAGCCCAAGGAGCCAGACGAGAAAGAGCACATTCCATTGACAGGGATTTCAACACAAGCAAACCTAGCCCGTGACTCTGGAAGTCAGGGCTGTGGTTACCAGGTGGTGGGCTGCAGGGGAGAGGTTCGTAACTGAAGGGGTGTGGGGCTTGATGCCTGGGGGCTTGATCGGTGGTGGATCTCCATGCGGGAACCCATGGAGATATGCACTTTGGTATGCGTGGTAAGGGGTGCTCAGGGTTATCTGGTTAATGGTTAGTGATCTGTGTGCTTCTGTACTCCGTTACCCGGTTCTGTCCGGCCCCAGTCACCCACCCGTCTGTAATCCATCCACGTGGTCCTGGGTCTGGGCCTAATGTGTGGTTTCTGGCTTCTGGTCGGGGGTTTCCTGGCCTCAGAGTCTTGTGATGAATGACCCTGGTGGTCGAGACTCCTCACCTCCTGTTTAGCAGCGTCTTCCCTGATGTTCTGGGGCTGGACTGTGTCCCCCTAAATCCATGTCCTGTAGTCCTGGGCAGCCCCCAAGTGATCATATTTGGAGATACAGCCTTTAGGGGGGCAATAAAGTTAGAGGGGTGTAAGGGTGGGGCCCTGATCTGATGGATTGCTGTCCCTACAGGAAGAGGAAGAGACCCCTGTGCTCTCGGTCCCCACAGACAAGAGGCCATATGATGATGAGGACAGGAGGCGACCACCTCCAAGCCAGAAGGCGCTCTCTCACCAGAACCCACCCCCAAAGGACGGCACCTTGACCTTGGAGCTGTGGCCTCCAAAAGTGAGAAAATACATTTCTATTGTTTAAGCCACCCAGTCCGCTGTAGTTTGCTATGGACACCCAAGCCGACTAAGACACCACCGCTCAGGGCTTCCCCTGCCCCGGAGGGCTGGGTGGATTCTCTGCTCCCTCTTTGGCCTGGGGTGAGCTCCCCCCGCCCCTCAAGGGTGGAGGGTAGTGGGTACCAGGTGAGACCAAAAGTGTTGGGTTTGAAGCCTGGCTCCCCCACTTGCTGGCCTTGCTCCTCAGCCTCCTGGCGCGTCAGTCTTCCCTTCTGCTGAGGGATGGAGGTGAGGATCCGCCCCCGGAGAGTGCTGAGGACGTGGGAAACCCTCAGCAAGGGCACACGAGCAAGGGTCCGAGCCCTCCGCAGAGGCCCCGAGGAGGGGCGGGCGTTGGTCTGGAGGACCTCAGCACAAGATCTAAGCGGTGGTCAGCTTCTGCAGCGGGGAGGGCAGTCAGGAAATCTGCCTGCTTGGGGTAAGAGAGCAAAAGCTGTCCTGGGCAGAGCTACCAGGGTGCCGGGCAGACCCTTCCTGTCTCTCCGTCTTCCTGGGAGGGAGCGTTGACCGCACTGTTGCTGTTTAATTAGGGGGAGCAGTTAAAGCATGATGAAGGCTCCGTCTCCCTGGGATGAGGGTGGTGCTCTCTGACCCGGCAGGCCCCCAGGCCCCCAGCTCAGCGCCCACCGTCTGCACACCTTCCTTCCTGGTCTGGAGTCCTTCCCACCCCGGACTCCCGCCGCCCCCTGGGCTCTCCGCCTCTCCTGGTCCTGACCCCGCAGGGCCTGTGCCCCCATCCTTGCCCTCTGACCCCGGACCCACGAACACTCAGCCTGCTTCTCTTCTCTGCAGGTTGCTGGGAAGCGTCTGGAGTTTTAGGCTTGGTAACCACAAATCTGGACTCGGTGGAGGTGCTGCAGAGACCCTGTTCTGGACCTTTTCTGCCTCCGTATTTGAAGCCCAGACCTTGACGGGCTACCGGCTTCGTATCTTCCAACAGCAAATAAATACATTGATTAGAGTCACAACTCTCAGGGAGGTTGACACAGATTATATTTGTGCACTGGGTGGAAGAGCTTCCTCGAAATTTAATTATAACTTAAGTGTAAAATATGCCTCTTCTGCGGGAGTTTCGTGCTTCGTGCATAATTACCTCCCCGCTCTCTCCCAATCACCCTCTTACGACGCCTCTGTGTGCTGTGAGCGATTAATTTATAGGCTGGTAATAGGCTAAAACAATATTTAAAGTCATTTTGCCCAATGTAGCTTTTAAGGAGGGATTGAGATAATAATTACTTAAAGACCCGTTTTATCACCCTGGAGTCGTTACTGCGGTGCTCCTCGCCGGCCCTGGCAGCCTCCTCCCGCCCCGGGACCCGTGTGCTGCTCGGCAGGAGCGCGGGCCCCCGGCGACAGCCCTCACCTGGCAGTGACCGCACTGGATAACACGTGGGCCCCGGTCGGGAGCTGGGGCGACCCCGGAGGATGGAAGCTGGGCTCCACCGGCTTCTCGTTAGCAAAGTCGGGGCAGAACTTATCAGTCACTCAGGAGGCCAGGACTCTGCAGCCCAGGTGGCCGGAGAAGATGGCCTGGTGCCCACGCTAGGCACCAGGGGGTTTTGGGGCGGCAGTGGGGACCAGACAGAGGTTGGAGGGCTGGGCTTGGGGCGAGCCCACGCTGAGCGTCCTCTCTGTTACGGCTCAGCCGTGGAGGGGAGAGAATGGTGACCACTTCTCAGGGAATCCACGCACGACCGCACAAAACCATCCCACCACGGGCAGGCGGGCGGGCGCCAGCCGCTGGGCCTCTCTCGCCCCTGGGGTGTGACTAAGGAAGGGGGTCTGAAGGAGGGGGTGTCGGGGGAGGTGGCCGAGACAAAGGGGAGCTGCTTTATCGGTGAGCACCCATGCTGCCTCCTAGGGAGCCCCTTCGCTGCCCTGACCCCTGCCCAGGCTGTCTGTGGGTGCCTGGCGGGGGGCGCGCGGCAGCCTCCCAGGGGTGGGACCTGGACTTCGGGGTCAGGTGGAGCTGGGGCCGGATTCCAGCTTTGACTCTCACCGGGGTGACTTGGAGGATCGCAGGAGACCCCTGGGCGCTGTGGCCGGGTGAGTGAGCCGGGCTCTACCTGCATCCAGGGAAGCACGAGGCGTGCTGGGCGGGCCCTGCAGGGTGACGCCCCCCAACACCACCCACGCTGCCGAGGGGGACCCGTGACTTCGCCAGGTTCTCAAAGAAACGAGGGCACCCGTGCTACAGAGGGCTGGGCGAGGGTGGACTGGGAGCCCCCAACCCCCAGGGAGTCGGGTGAGGGCCTCGCCCTCTGGAAGCCATCTCCCCACCCCACCCCCCCACCCGGTGGACGTGTGCTCTGGATTCACCCGCGCCTCTGGGGAGCTCTCACCTGCTCTGTGCTTCTTAAGGGCCGAAGTGTTCACGGTCTTAAAATCATTATAAAATGCCTGGATTTGTCATGTTTAATGTTCTGACCCTTGTTCGGCACTTCTGGTGCCATGGTTTGATGAATTCTTCAAATAGTCTATGAACAGTTAAGGGAAAGAATGAATGAATTCCCGGCATTATGTCATTTGCAAGAAATTGTCCTTTGGAGACAAAGGGTAATTTGAACTCTAGCCTTTTCTAGAGTCTGAAGCAGTGGGTGCTGGAGGGGGAGAGATGGGGCCCCCCCGCCCCTGTCAGGAGGCCGGCCTGGGGGGAGTGGGTTCAGAGGTAGGAGTGGGGCAGGACTTTTAAGCCTGTAGGTGAGAGGATTCCACGGAAAGATGTCCCGGGATGCTCCCGGGACGGCCATGGGCAGGACATGCGGTCTGCTCAGAGAGCAACAGAGGGGAACAAGTGACCCTGGGAAAGTCACCTCCCTTCCCTGGGCCTGTTTCCCCATCTGTACAGGGGGTGGTTGAGGTCGTCCCTAACTCGTCTCTACATTGTCAGATTGTCCTCCAACTCTGACATCCCAGGATCCTATGACCGGGCACGTGGTAGGTGATCAGAAACACTTGCGGTCAGTCATGCGCTCAACAAGCCTGTGTGTGTGCAAACTCCAGGCTTGGAGCGTGCAATGTGTACCTGCAGGCAGCTTAAGATGAGACCCCGGCTCCTCTGCCCGTCCTGTTGGCGGGCACACGCCAGGGCTGCGGCAGGTAGGAGCCCAGAGTAGGGTCTCTGCCCACCCTGGGAATTCTGGAAGAAATGGGGGTGGGGGACTCGGGGCTCCGTGTGGGCAGGGGAGGGAGCTGGGGTTGGGGAGAGCCCAGCAGGCAGCAGGCTCGTGGCGTGGGGGCCACAGAGGAAAAGCAGGCCTTTTAGAGCCTGTGCTCCCTGGATGAACGAGGGTCACCCTGCCCCAGCGTTGGCCCTGGGCGGGGGGCAGAGTGGAAACACTCCCGCCCCAGGGCCATCCACCTTGCCTCTCTCCTCGCTTCCTCACCCCCATCTTCCCTGTTGTCCCTGCAATGATTTTTGCAGGCCAGGCCCAGCGAGGGGGCTGGCCCCCAGAAAGTGTGGGCCGCATCCATGCGTCTTCTGCAAAGAGCCTCATAAAAGGGGCCCAGACTGGAAATCAATTCTCTAAAGTTGAAATCAATAACAATAACTAATATTAATACGGATTATCCTCCCTTTATTGCAGTTGGGTTGGGGATGGATTGTGTTTGGGGACCGGGGACGGGGCGGGGGGCAGGCTGCACCAGGGAGCCCGCAGTGTCCGCGTGCGGGGTCCGGGGACACGGAGAAGAGCCAGCCGGGGCCGGGCGTGGGGTGGCGGGCTGTGCTGTGGATGCCTCGGCTCCTGCCTCTTGGGTTGAACTTGTCCCAGGCCTGGTTTCCCCATCACGGTCCCCACGTGACTGGGCTCATCAGGTGCCCAGATTTGGGGAGGGCGGGCCGGGGCACCCGAGTCTGGAGGGGAGAAGGGGGAAGTGCATTGCACAGGAAATGGTCAGTGAGGCTCCTGGAAGTGCCCAGAACTGGGCTGGCTTTTCATGTGGTTCTCTCCGGGGTCAGCCCAGGCCCTCGGTCAGAGTCTACAGAGAGGGAACCCAGGGCCAGGAGGCGTGCGCCTCCCTGGAAAGGGATTAGGCGTGGCACTTGGGGTCTGGGCAGTGAGTCCCCCCTCCCCTTGGAGAGGAGCAGTCACTAACTCCCATGTTCCAGTTGTGTAACTGGGGGCTGGGAGGGGCCCCCGAGTCTTCCCTTTCATGGGGGTAAAGCAGGATCCAGGCCCAGGGCTTCTGCTTGCCAAGCCTCTCCTCATGCCCCAGCAG
This sequence comes from Cervus elaphus, assembly GCF_910594005.1. Taxonomy (NCBI): domain Eukaryota; kingdom Metazoa; phylum Chordata; class Mammalia; order Artiodactyla; family Cervidae; genus Cervus; species Cervus elaphus. The sequence continues at coordinate 2,144,736 of NC_057825.1, read as the reverse complement.
GATGCTGTGGGTGTTGAAAGCAGGGTAGCAGGGGTGAGTGTAATACACATGTCTTTAGAGACACAGTGAATCCAGAAGGGGGCTCAGAGGACCCTGAAGACTGCGTGTGTGCACGTCTGTGCGTGTGTGCACGCCTGTGTGTGTGTGTGTGCACGTCCGTGTGTGTGTGCACATCCGTGTGTGTGTGCACATCTGTGTGCATGTGCCAGTGTTTTGAGGACACAACTGGAAATTATTTATTCTACAAAGTTAAGTGGCTGAGTGTATACACAATTATATGTATTCTGTTTATTCATTGGGAATCTTCTGCAAAAAACATATACTAAAACTAGAACTAGAACACAGAAATGGAAGGAAAAGGTCAGGAATATTCTAGAGGGAAGAGGAAGAGAATTGTGTCTCAGGAACCAGAGAGACACTGGTCAGGTGACATGATCCCGAGCTTCCTGGTAGCCACAGCAAGGAAAGAAAGAAGATGGGTCTGCACTTCTGGCCAATGGGAGGAAGTGTTTACCCAGGGGGTGGCTAGAGTCCAACACTGGTTTATCAGAAGTTTCCTTATGAAAGGGGAAGAGGGTGGTCCACATCTTCAAAAGGCTTTTTCTGGACTTGCCAGGTGGTCCAGTGTTAAGATTCTGAGCTTCTACTGCAGGGGCATGGATTCGATCCCGGTCAGGGAAGTTCCACCGTGTGGCCAAAAACAACTGCCTTTCCTTCTACAGTCCCTCAGCAGAGGCCGAGGGATGCCGTGAGCTCTGGAGTCCACGTGGATTTGGACGGTGGTAGCCCCCACCCCAGACAGGACTAGCTCAGTGACCACACCAGGTTAATAGTTGTCAGGTGGAGGAAAGGGTGCTCACTTAGTCCCACGGGGGTGGTGGGGTCCTGGGGTAAGGGGCTAGGGTGAGCCAGGAGCGGGGCTGGGGTCTTCGGCAGGTCTGTAACTGGCTGGGCTGGGTTTCTGTTGGTCTGTGACCCTGGGGGCGGCAGCCCTGGAGGTGGGGGGTGGGCTCTTTCCTGCAGCTGGCTCGGCTCCCTGACTCCAGGCCTGGCCCCACGCTGTCCCCAGCTTCCCCTGGCTGTCCCTCACTGCCCCCGCTGCCTTTCGGCGGGTCAGCCTGCTGGGGCCATGTTTACCCGCCGTCCATCGCCTTGATGTGGGCAAACAGGATGGACGGGAGGGACAGGAGATAAGGCTGGGCCTCTGGATCAAAGGTGGTGGCACTCGCATTACTTGGCCTGTGAGCTTATTTACTGTCCCTGAACTTTCACCTGCCTGCCACGGGGCAGAGACCGAACCATGGGGTGCTTCAGAGGGCCCTGATCTCGTTCCGGGGCTCTGTGCAGTCAGTGGGGCTAATGGAGGAGTGCACGCTGAAAACTGCACAAGTAAAAATGTGTGAGCCTCCGCTCAGGCGGGCCTCTCAGCAAGCTGGGGTCACTGTCGCCCCCAGTTCACAGATGAACAAACTGAGGCTCAGAGAGGCCAAATCGCCCATCCCGGGCGCCCTCTTAGTCAAACGTCTGGATTGTTCTTTTCTCTTTTAAAAAGACTTTTTGATGTGGACCGTTTTTTAAGTCTTTATTGAATTTGTTACAATATTGCTTCTGTTTTATGTTTTCCTTTTTTTTGGCCCAAGCAAGTGCCACCTTAGCTCCGCAACCAGAGACCCAACCAAACATTGGAGGTGAAGTCCTGGCTCCTGGACTGCCAGGAAGGCCCCAGGACCGGGGTTTTAACCCATACGGCTCTGACTCTTTAGGGGGAGCCCCGTGCTGTCTCTGAGTCTAGAGGGAGTCAGGGGCTGCGGGGGCAGCGCCCTGGCCAGCAGAGGTGAGATGAGGGGACAGCCCCCGGGGCCCAGTCCACACCCTGCAGGGCTCGTCCTTACCTTCAGCAAGGCACCCACTGTGTGCCGGCCTGTCGAGGGCACAGACGCGGAGCCGAGGGAGACGCCCTGCCCGCTGGGCCCTCGTGGAGCACAGGAAGCAAACCTCGGAGGCTCACTCCGAGGGCTTGGCTCGCAGGCGGCTTGCTCCAAGCTCTGGGACCCGCTCACGGTCCGCGTTTTTCCTTGTGTATCACTTACATTCGGCCTGATTCTGCTCCATGAGGCAGAAACCAGGCTGGACGTGAGGCTCCACTGTGGGGCACTTCCTCTGGCCCTTCTTCCTGCCAGAGCTGCAGCAGGGAGGGTGGGCTCAGGAAACAGGGTTTCAGACTTCTGAGTGCATCCGCTGTGGCTGACACCCGGAGACCATCACCTGGCAGAAGCTCCCAGCAGGAGACAGGGTCTACCTGGAGCTGTCCCATGACTGCCCGGAGGGTAAGGAAACCCCAGACTGCAGAGGATTGGGGAACGACTTCACCGCCAGCTCTGCGTGAAACCCTCCCGTTCCAGGAGCAGGGATGGAGCTTGGCCTTGGCCCACATTCCAGCTGCTCATCACAGCCCCGCCGCAGAGGGCCCACCATCAGGGGACTAAGAGGCTCTCAGCAGGGTCCTGCCCAGGCTGACTCTGCCCACTCCTGAAGCATCTCTGTGACTGACCCTGCCAGGGAACCTCTTCTGAAACACTTCCCTCTGGCTAAATTTGGTCCTGGTTTAGACACTGCTTCCTCCAGGCAGTCCTCCCTGATTTCCCAGGTCATTTATATGTCTTCATCTGCGTATGCCAGCAGCCCCTGGACTGTTTACTCCCCTGAAACCCCCAACACACACACATTTTGCGTCTTCCCCAGGGTGGCCCCTGAGTGCTCAAGGTGTGCTTCCTGCAGGAGGCCAGTATACATGTGATCAGTCGTGTCCAACTCTGCAACCCCATGGCCTGTAGCCTGCCAGGCTCCTCTGTTCATGGAATTTTCCAGGCAAGAATACTGGAAGGGGTTGCCATTTCCCAATCCATGAGGTCTTCCTGACCCTGGCATCAAACCCTGAATTGGCAGGTGGGTTCTTTACCGCTAGCGCCACCAGGGAGTTCGGTTCAGTTCAGTCACTCAGTCGTGTCCGACTCTTTGTCACCCCAAGCAGGAGCTCAGAGGAGGGAGTCTGGGAGAGGCCTGTTGCAATCAGGGTCGGGGTCTGCGCTTGCACTCCCTCTCCCAGACCAGGAGCGCCTGGCGTCTTCCCCTTTGCGGCATCCTCTGGTCTGGTTGAGGTAGTAGGTGCTCAGTAAAGCTTGATGGGCTGATGTCAAGATTCCTGGCTGACGTGCACCCCGCCCCCAGCAGCCCAGTGGATCACAGCTCCGAACCAAAGGGCGGGAGTCTACACCTCTGCACCCTGGCTTGGGCATGCCCACGCTTCCCTCGGGGGCTGGCCGACCCATTTCTGGGGCTTTTGTAAATGCAGGGGCAGTTGACACGGGGGTTTTTGGAGACAGGCGGTGGACGTCGCTCCAGAAGTGACCCCCGGGCCGCGGAGCTGGGAGGGGGAGCAGAGGTCTCCCTTTGCACGCCGTCCTCCCCCTTGAAGCAGCACACGGAGGGTCAACCCCAGGATGGCTTTGGGGAGCGTCTCCTTGCAGGGCTCCCCAGCCAAGCCTGGCGGGAGGGGGGTGGGGAGGGAGAGAGGAGCGGGCCTGGACCTGGGCGCCACCTGGGCCGAGGCTCACCGCCCACCACTGGGAGCGTCTTCACTGACCCCAGTGGAGTTTCTCATGAGCCAAGGATGGTACTTTCCATCCAGTGAAGGTTCTCGAGGGACTCCGCTGGTGGCCCAATGCTTAAGGCTCTGCACTGCCAACATGCCGGGCTCGAGTTTGATCTCTGGTCAGGAAACTAGATCCTGCATGCTGCAATAAAACAGATCCCGATGGCGTAACTGGAAAAAAAAAAAAAATAGAGAGAGATCCCGCATGTGGCAACAGAGATCGAAGATGCCGCGTGCTGCCATTAAGCCCCGGAGGAGCCAAAAAAAAAAAGACTTCAGAGAATCTGGTCAGCCCAGCTGTGCTCAGGAATGCTCTCTGAGCTTCCATGTTGGTCTGTGATTGCATTCTCCAGCCCCGCACCCTCCCGTCTCATCTAGGATGGAGAGAGGGAGGGATTCCACACTGGTTGGGGGACCGTGGCAGCGGGAGACAGACCGGCTGTGCAGTGAGCTTCTGGGACACAGCCCAGGGGAAGGTGGCCTCCGTGACCGCTTCCCGCCTCTGAGCTCCGGGGCCCTCGCACAGCCGGGCTTGGGTGGCCAGAGACTCAGGGAATGTGGCTCCAAGTTCAGAGCTTATTGTGCGGCCAGCAGTCAGAACGAGCCCAGCTCTGCCTCCCACTGGGCAAGGCCACGTGTCCAGTCTGGGCCCCGTCTCCTAATCTCTAAGACGGGGGTGGCCACCTTTCCTAGCAGGGCCATCCCCCATCAGCAGGGCTAACCCAGGAGCCGAGGCCAGCGGCTGGTGGGTCCACAGTGGGCGGCAGTCGGGGGCCTTCCCACGCCCCTGACTGATGCTCTGCCTTCCTTTGGTTGCAGGCGAGCCCTGAGGGAAGTGCTGGGGAGTTAATTAAGGTCCTGGGAGTGACCTTCAAGCGGGATGTTGGTGGGTGTTGTCCCTTAGAAGGGGAAAATTCTGGGGTGCGCACCATAGCCTCATAGAGTCTCCCGGGGACTGAGCCCCCAATGCCCGCCGCAGACCACCCCCATCCCCGAGAAAGCAACTTCCTTCTTCCCCCAATCCCTGCTGTGCTTCCAGGAATCCCTGCCTGTACACACAGTCCCGTCTCCCGTCTGCTTTGAGGAAAGAGGGGTGCCGGCTCATCACCCTGATCTGCAGGCGAGTGGAGACCAGCTCGGTAAGTGTGATTCTGGCGGGAGAGTGGTGGGCTTCCTGGGGGAGGCGCCCTTCGAGCAGAATCTAAAAGTGACGGCGATGGGGAAGCCAGAACAGAGCTCTGCATCCCTGAGATCGCCTCCCCACACCCCCGGCCCACGATGCCCCCAGCCCCTGGCTGCCCAGCCACGACCCTTGTGACCAGAGGGAATGCCGTGGCCTGGCCAACGCTCGATGGGTTCCAGGTCGGCTTCTCTGAACCTTCCTATTTGTGCAGAGTTAATGTCCCATCATTAGTGGTTAGAAAGCTTGCGGGAGTTAAACATTAAGCGCTGTGTGTGCTGGGAAACATGGTCTCTTGTGCCCGGGGTTGATGGTCAAGGCCGGGGCCCTTGCTCTTGCTTTGGAGTTCTCCAACAGAGAGGCTTTCCAAGTTGTTGAAACAGACTAACTTGGGAGTCCTACCTCCCCGGGTCTCCATGGGCCTGGAGATGGGCCGGATCCTCCAGGAACCTCCCAAGTGCCGTGGTTGGCTGGGACCTCTGGGTTGGGAACGGCAGGGGTAGGGTTGGGCCAGGGGCTGGGACCTCTCCCCCAGGGCCTAGGAGAACAGTCCTCAAGGCACCTGCCAGGCCTCCCTTGAGGGTCCCCGGAGGGGTGGGAAGGCAGCCCCCGAGGCCCAGACCCTGAGACCCTGAAGACTCTGGGTGGGGGGACGGGTCACAAAGGAGGAGTCTGGCCATTCCTGCTTCCTCCCTGGTCCCCGCCCCCTGCACCTCCATCCCTCCCCCGACTTCCCTCCTTTCCTCCACAAACTCGTCTCAAAAGTATCAGTGCGGGGCCGATGCAGCCTGCACAGAGGCTGTCTCTGCAACTCCAGGGAGCCCCCGTCTTGGGGGCAGGGAGCAGACAAGCAGGCTGGGCGTAGCGTTCGTGCTCAGAGGAGCATGCGGGAGGCTGTGTCTCTGAGCCGGGCCTTGAGCGCTGGGAGGGTGGGGTGTTGGGAAAAGGCTCAGGGTGTGGCCTCTGGAACACGCAAAGGCCAGGGACCGGGGAGCGGCAGAGTGGGCTGGGAGGGTCTCGGCCGGACGCCTCCGGGAGAAGGTGCGGGACGGTGCAGCGCACAGGTCTGTGAGCTAAGCTCCATCAGCAGGCAACACCTGCACCCCTGATGCTTCTCAAAGCACCTGTTTTTGTGTCTGTCTGCCCCAGAGGCAGTCGGCACATGTGGACCCCCTGGGACTAGTGGGCAGTAGGACCAGTGGAGGGAGCTGAGTGAATTCTGAATAAGCAGATGGATGGGTGGACGTCTGAGGGGCAGGTGGATGGGTGAGCTGGTGGGCGGGGGGGTGGCGGGGTGGCTGGCTGGCTGGCTGGCTGGCTGGATACGTAGATGGGTGTGCGGGTGGTACGGTGGGTGGATGGATAGAGGGGTGGGTGGGTGGCTGCGTGGGCTGATGGGTGTGTGGATAGTAGTGAGGGCTGGCGGATGGATCCATCTCATCCACCATTTCAGTTCCCATCAGAACTTGCAGGCTTCCACAGGGGAACACCAACCTAGGAGCTGCTCACCTCTGCTGGCCCGGTCAGTTAACAGACGCTCTTTGCCTTGAGCAGAGCTGCATGGGGGCTGATCTCCAGTTACTGCTGAGGTCAGGTCTGCCAGAGTCCAGGGTCAGCCTCACCCTGCGGGGAGGAGCCCTCTCCTCGGTGGTAATGAAGTGAGGAGGGGGTGGGTGGGACCTCTCCTTCCCTGAGACCGCAGCACACCCCACCCCCGACCACCCACCCCCATCCCACCCCTACGCACAGCCCTCAGTCTGACCCGAAGCTTTGTAATCCCTCTGGCTTCAGACCCTGCAGGCTGGGGGCTTTCCTGGCCCATTAGGAATCAGGGAAGCGTCTGTGCTCTTGTCAGTGGTACCTCCTGGAACGTCAGGAGAGGGGCTACCTTCAAGAGGGGAGACCCCAGAGCTGGGCACCCAGTGGGAGGAAGAGGCCCTGCAGGCGTGCGAGCCAGCCTGGGGCTGCGCTTCTGGGCCCGGAGGGGCGGCTGGGGGCCTCTCTCCAGAAACAGACTCCTCGCCCCAGGATGGGAGAGGGCTCAGTCCTTCAGCCAGGGCCGGCCGCCTCTCAGGCCCCTCTGTCCTACTCTATCACGCGTGGCAGGGCCAGGGATCGGAAGCGAGCCCGACTCAGCCCCATCAGCTGAGGCTGGGCTGCTGGGGGGCCGCAGAGGGGCAGGAAGAGGGGGCTTCGGGTCCTCTGGGAAGAACAGGGTCGCGGGGAGCACAGGCTCGGGCGTCCTGGCTTTGCCGCGTGTGTGTGAGCTGGTCTGGGGGCCCCATCCCCCCACCTGTCGGAGGGAGGAGCCCGTGCCTCCCGGGACGGGTCAGGATGGAGAACGCCTGGCCGGCCGCGGCGCGGAGCCCGGCACGGGAGCTGCTGTCGTCAGTACTTCATCAGGACCGCCAGCCGCGGTCAAGGTCAGCCGGCCGGTCGTGACCTCGGCGACCAGCTTGCCCTGCGTATCTGAGCTCGTGGGACTGATCCTCTCGGGGACGTTGTAAACAGGAGGCTGCAGACATTCCTCTGTGCCAGGGCCTCTGTCTCCCCACCCCCGCCCCGGTCGGCCCAGCCCCGAGGGAGCCTCTCACCTCCCAGGCCCGCCCGGATGGTGGATGTCGGGCTGGGAGAGCCGAGGGTGATGGTGCACGTGGGGCGCACGTGAGATGAGAGGGGCTGGGGGGAGGCGGCCTCCGGGGACTCTTAATAAACATATGGAAACACTATCTTCAAAGCTCACGTTGCTTCTTGCAAACTTGAAACATCCCAGATGTCAATTTCGAGATGCTGGCGGGCAGCATCAACCGTCTTGGAGCTGCTTGGGCAGCAGTGCACCCCCTCCCCACAAGGGAATCTCGGGGTGTTGTGGCCATGGGGCCCAGCCATGGGAGTGGGAAGAGGCCAGACTTGGGGGCACCTCCTGGGGTGGTGATGGGAAGCTAAGGCGGGTATCCCCGCTGCTGTCAGGAAGCTTAGATCAGCAGCGCTCCTTTGAGGCCCCTCAGGCCTGGGTCCCCGCGGCTCCCCTGCACAGCTGAGGGCTCGGTGACCCCAAGTGACACCTGGGCCAGCAGCTCGGCCTCGACTGAGGGCCCCAGGTGACACGCGCGAATCAGCCCGGTTTGGGCTGTCTTTGACCTGGAGCGGCAGGCAGAGGAGAAAGCTCTCAAGACCCCTTCCCCTGGAGCCTCAGCACGGTGGCCTGGGGGCTCAGTTTCAAGACAGATTTACAATTCAGTTGTGAAATGGGATAAAATTAGGCATCCCCCTTTGGGCATCTCAAGTTTTCCTCTTTTAAAAGTTCTGTTCCTCTTAGCAAATGTATTTACTTCTAGATTAATTTTTATGTTGTGTTGACAGATGGGAGGGCAGGGTGGGGGGGTGTTTTCCTTTCCTGCTCCCAGAGAAGCTCCAGTGAGGACCCAGCGACCCCAGGAGCTGTGCCGGCTCCAGGTGGGGGCCAGGGAGCCCGACCGTGAGGAGGCCGTCCCGGTCGACTCCCAGCTTTGCCGTTGACGAGCTGTGTGGCCCTCGGCGGGATCTCAGCATCTCTGAGCCTGCCTCCCTCGAGTTGAAGTGGGAATTCAGAACACAGCAGGCAGGCTGGGGAAGGAGAGGTGTTGGAACAGACCGAGGCCAGGGTTCAAGGCCATGTGCATGTATGTGCACGCCAGCATGCGTGGTCCCGTGTCCTGGTGAGCACGCGTGTGCACGTGTGCATGTGTGTGTGTGTGTGAGTGTGTAGGGGGATCCAGGACACATGGGTGGGGAGTGTGGAACTGCCTCCAGGGAGAGAGCCATCCACGCTTTAGGGGAGACAGGTGATAAGCACGTGGACAGACAGGGCTTGGGAGCCTGGTTTGGGGAGTGGCTGGGGGAGGGGTGGCCTGGCTGTGGCCGTGCTGGGGGAGGAGGGGGCGGTGAGTGGAGCAGAGGAGAGGGGCAGACAGGGGCCTGCCCGCCCAGTCCCTGAGGCAGCTCCCGGAGGCTTCCTGGAGGAGGATGGCGCTTTCAGTGGCACTGGATTGGTTAGCAGGTTGTCTCCACGGCCCTCACTGGCCGCAGCAGCTGCCATTGAGGAGGAGGAGGGTGGGTGTCCAGGGAAGCCCCTCTGGCGGGACACCCTCACGGGCAGGAGGGGAAACCAGCCCCCTGCCCCTGGTCCCCTGCTTCTGCTTCCCACTTCCAGGCCGGGCTGGATTTGGGGTCCAGAGCAACACTGCCCTTGCCTGGAGGGAGGGAGGGAGACGGTCCCCAATTTCCTGCAGCACATTTCCCTCCAGACGGGTCTTCCCTAAACCTTGTCCCACCTTGCCGGGGTCAAGGTGCCTGGTGAAATGCTTTCCACTGGGTTTTGTTACAGAAGAGACCCGGGTTCGATCCCTGGGCCGGGAAGATCCCCTGGAGAAGGAAATGGCAACGCCACTCTGTTCTTGCCTGGAGAATCCATGGACAGAGGAGCCTGGCTGGCTACAGTCTGTGGGGTCGCAGAGTCGGACACGACTGAGGGACTTGGCACACACACCACGCACAGTGGGAGGGGCGATGGCGGGTGGGCGTGGGGGCCGGGGGAGACCCCTTGCACCCGTGCCCGTCCTCGGGCCCCCAGGACACCTTGGCTGTGATTCAGCCCAGCCTCGTCCCGGGTCTTGGCCCCGATTCACCGAGAGTCAGCACGCCCCGGCTGGTGGTGCCTCTGGGGCCCGGACGTCTCGGCACCCACGGCTGCAGACAGGTCGGCACGGCCTGCAGACGCCAGGCATCTCTGCCAGCGTGCGCCGGTGCCCGGCCCTCCCGGGGGTCTGGAGCGAGTCCCGCCCCGAAGCTGGCTTGCATTTCGTTCAGTCCTTTGCTGCCCGGGCTCCCTACATCTGTTCACTGGCTCATCCCCTCTCCTGGGCCCTCCCAGCTCTGGACTCAGAACTCCACTCACTGGGGGCTGTCGGGGCACAGCTGACGTCTCGAGAGCCCAGCCCCAGGCCTGGAACAGAGGGACGCCACGGGCCCTCAGGACAGAGTCCACAGTCCTCGCCTAGGACACTGCCTGAGCACTTCCGGCTCTGACCACGCTGGGTATCGTCAGGCCTGAGAACGGGACCCCCCTTCTTTCTGTCTGTGCCCAGTATTCCCTCCCCCTTTCCCCACCCCATTTGGACAGCTCCTCCCTTCTTTGCAGTCTCAGCTTGGATGAGACTTCTTCCAGGCAGCCCTCCCAGGTTTCCCCCATCTAGATTGAGCCTCTTAAACAAGTACACTCTGAGCTTCACTTGCCCAAGACCCTGCCACACAGAATTACGCTGCCTGGTGAAGGCCTGGGGCCAGGGCCCATTCACGCGCCCTGAGGCCCCGCTGAGTCCAGAGAGGCCTGTGTCAAATGCTCAAGGAGTCAGCACAGGGCTGAGGGAACCGGGAGGGCTGACCCGTGGCCGTAGGGCTTCCTTCTGGCCGCTGCTGAACTGCCCTAGCTGGGGTGGGGGGTTGCCCCAGTGTCTGTGTGGCCTCTGGGCTGGAGAGGGAGAGTGGGTACTTGGAGAGGTCCTGGCGCCCTGGGGAGAGACCCGTGAAGGAAGCCGGGATGTCCACCCTGACCGAGGGCGGCTCAGGGGCCTCCCGCGGCCTCCGGGGTCCTGGCTCTCACTGCAGCCTGGTCCGAGGTCATCAGACGGCCCTGGTGCCTGTCATGAGGGTCAGGTTATCTGCACCCCACTGGCATCCAGACGGGCACTTCTAAGACAGGCACCCCTCAACCCTCCTCAGCAGAGCCCCCCCTGACTTGTACCCTGGGTGGGGCTGTTGGTTTGACCCCATGAGGCTGGGTCTAGCTCTGGACCGGAGTCTGGAAACCCAGGGGCTAGCCCGGCCTGCCCAGGCTCACTGTGTGCCCTTGTCTAAGTCCCCTCTCCGGCCTCCGCCTCCCTGTCTGCGAAGGGCCCCCAGGCTGCCGCTCCTTCCTTAAAGGAAGGTGCTCCCGGGTGGAGGCGTGAACACAGGCTCAGAACCCAGGCCGACCTGGCTGCAAATCCTGCCTCGGCTGCCTGCCGCTGTGTGACCCTGGGCGGCCAGCGGAGCCTCTCGGAGCCTGTCTGCTCTGTGCCTGGGGTGAGGGCTGTTGAATGATCAGTGTGGGGCCTGGGCCATGTGGCTTCTGGCCCTGCAGGCCTTTAGTGACCATACCCAAGGCTCCTCGGCCGGACGAGAGAGCCCTCGACGTGGGGGAGCCTCTCTCTGCAGAGCCCACAGGTTTCAGTGGCCGCTCAGCCCCGGGCAGCTGGTGCTGGCCTCTCCATGAGCAAACTCACTCATCCTGAAAGTAAGACAGGCCCACGCAGGGTGAGCATCGGGGCAGAAACGCGGCAGATGCGTGGCTGAGGGGCGTCCTGGGCCACCTTGGAGGGGACACGGGGTTTGCACGTCCAGGAGTCGCTGTGGAGAGCCCCGGACACTGGACACCCACAGCAGGGCTGCAGAGGGGGTGCCTGGCCCCGGGTCCCTGGCCAGGGAAATCACGACGGCCGGGACTCGGGCCCTCACCTCGTCACCGGAGCTGCACAGTAACCCCGTGTTACGGAGGGGTCTCCTGACATGGCAAGGGGAGGCTGAGCACCCTTCACGCTCAATGGCTGCTTTCAAGGAGAAGGAGCTCCCCGCCTGGCAGAGGGAAGAAGGCAAGCCCGCCGGGCCGCAGCCCCTCCCTCCCTGGAGGGGAGTGTAGCCCCGCCCCCTGCTCGGGGGCTGGGGGGCCAGGCAGGGCCTTTGGTGACCTCAGCCTCCTGCTCTGTAGAATGGGGCCAGGGTGAAGCTCCCGGCCCTTTCCCCTCCCCACCTCAGTGACTGAGTGGTCAGTGAGACCTTCAGTGAGGCTGGCCACTCGAGCCCTTTCAACACCTAAGGCTAAAGCTTGCCCAAAATAAAACCACGTGGGCACCATGTATTTCCCATTCCCTGCCCTCCCCACGGCCAAGGGGCCCCCCTCGAACTCTCAGGGGGTCCTAGCTTCCAGGGGGTCACATGCAGGCTCCCAGCCCCACTGTGAGGGATGTTATGTGCCCCACGGACAGAGGGGTGGAGCTATGGGGCGGTGCCAGAGGAAGACTCGGAGCACATCGGAAACAGAGCCATCCCAATATGGACTGGCCGTGAGAGGCAGTGAGCTCCTTGCCAGGAGCGGTAACCAAGCAGAGATTAGAAGGCTCTGTCTCAGGGGTGTCGCATCAGAGTCAAGGAGGCCACAGGATGACCTGGGGACCCACCGCCTGGGCGCCGAGCCTGGCCCTGGGGAAGGTGGGCAGGCCCGCGTGTACACCCAGCCGCCTCCCCGCCTCCTCCACTCTAGGGAAACCTGACCCTCTGATTGCTTGAAAGATGAGAGGAACTTGGGTTTGATGTTTTGAAGAAGTGGCTTTTTATCAGAAAGTCCTCTGGGAGTCTGGGCCGCAACCAGTGAAATTATATCTGTTGTTTCAAGGAGGGGAGAAAACTTGGGCTGATGGTTATTGAGATTTATGGCTTCCCCTGAGCCTAATTGCCTCAGAATCTTTTTAACAGTTGTGCTAAGTGGTACCGAGACTGACAACAAAGCAGGCGGCCGCTCAGCTCGCCCCGCCGCCGTCTCCCATCCCGCCCCCTCCTACCGCTTTGCTCTCCGTCTTCCCTGCCCTCCCGCCTCTCCTCCCTGCCTCCCCCCACCCGTCCACACTGGGAGCTCCCTGGATGCACCACCAGGCAGCTGGTCGGGACCTCAGGCTCATCTCAGGAGAGAGGAGATGTGGAAGGCCGCTGGGGTTCAGGCCTCGGGATGAGCTTTGCTCCTCTTGCTGCTGCCCGGGGGCCCTGCAGGGGAAAGCGGGTCTCGGAGTGGGGGGTGGCGATCCTGGCAGACCACCAGGCGGCCCCGCGGTGTCTCTGCCCCTCTGAGCCTCCCCAGGCTGGCGATGGTGTCCGTGCTGTGGGCCGTGCCAGCCAGGGGGGCACAGCATCCAGCAGGTGCTCCACACAAGCTGAAGATCCAGAGGCGGGAGTGGGCCCCGGAGCACAGCTCAGACCAGGTACGGAGGAGCTCTCGCCGGCGGCCTCAGCGGGAGCGAGTCGCCCATCTCGGGGGTGTGTCAGGGGAGCTGCGTGACTCCGGGCCAGGACGCAGGAGGGGAGTCTTCTGCATCGAGGTGAGGCTGACCCAGGCTGATCCCCCTGACTGGGCGCGGGGTCCCCCTCCTCCCGCGAGGCTGCCGTGCCCCTGCCTCCCTCCCTGTTCACCTCGCAGGCAGGTTGAAAGGGCAGGGCCTCTTTCCGTGGCTGCCTCCCCAGGCGCCCAGCTGGGAGTCTAGAGCATTTAGAGGAGGGGGCATGGATGACTGAGGTTGTTGGGTAGCACCCCGGGGTGGTGAGGCAGGAGCACCCTCCTCCTGAAGGCTGGTTTGAGCTCACGGTCACGACTCCCGAGGTGAAGGCTGGCAGGGCTGGGGGGCCGCACAGACCCCTGGACAGTAGAGAGTCACCCTTGGGCTGGGTCCATGGGGCTGCCTGCCAGTCAAGGGCTCTCCTGCTGGGAGGGTGGGGCATCAGACCACCTTCCCAGCCCCACGGGCACGAGGAAGAGCCAGCCATGTCCTTCTGGGCAGGGCAGGGTGGGGTCTGCTCTGCCAAGGCCGCAAAGCTGCTGCGTTCAACTTGGTGTGGGCACTGCACGGCCTGCCTCCCTGTTCCTCCCAACGCCCAGGGATGAGGGTGGGGCCTGGACGGGGCAGCCAGCTCCTCACGCCCTCTGATGGGATTAGGGCCCCTCCCAGGCCTCCCTGGAGGTGGAGGAGCTTCCCTGCTCACTGCAGCTGGGCTGGGCCTGGGCCTGGCTCTGGCCGATGGCAAGCTGGTGGAGGTGAGCGGGCCACCTTCTGTTTCCGTGGCCTGCCTGCTCTCTTGGGCGCTGGGGATCTGCCACACCAGGAGCCGGCCCGCTGGCTCAGAGAACGCAGCCTGCAGCCTGCCCGCCCAGAAAAGCCAACCGACCCACTGAGCCACAGGCAAGGAAACCCCTGTTGGCCGTGGTAACTGAATTCTGGGTGGTGTGTTACACAGCACGAGCTGACTCATACACATAAATACTAGTATCATCTTCTGATGCCACCGATGAAGAAGCTGAGGCTCAGAGAGATTGGGTCACTCGCTTGAGGCCGCCCAGCTTGAGGAGGTGATGGAGAGTCAAGTCCAACTACCTTTTAGGCCTGGTGGGCGGCGTCAGGCAGGTGAGGGGCTTGACAGCTTTCGGGGTGCTGGGCTCAGGCCCTGAGTCTGGGGGGACACCTGGATTCGGGGGCCACAACCATCTCTACTGCTCCCTCTCTTGACCTGCGGGTTTTCTGGCCAGACACCAGGATCCAGCACATTTATCTGCCGGACGCCTTGCAGATGGACCTGGCCAGGACTGCTCTGTCTGTCCTGAACCACTGTGGTGGCCGCCAGCTTGTACCTCGGCCACTTCGAGCTTCCACCCAGCAGCTGGAGGGATGAGCCTCGATCATCAACCTGACCCTGCTACCCTCCGTGGCTCCCCAGTACCCTGAGGATCGAGTCTTGATTCACTATCACCTTATTATGACCCGAGAGGCCCTGGTGACCCGCCCCACGTGCAGCAGACCTAACTCCTCACCACACACCCCACACATTCACAACACCCTTACACACTCATGTTCACCCTCACCAATCCACTCATCCACACGTGGTCAGCCTCACTCTCAGATCCACATACACCCACACACATTCACGCTCACACATGCCCACACTCGTATCCACACTCACACACACGCTCAGTCTCCGGCCCTCTGGCCTCTGTACCTGCTCTTCCTCTGCCAGGAACGCCTCTGCCGGGCTCCCCTCACCAGCTCGGCCGCACGGCCTCCTCCAGGAAGCCCTCCCTGCCTGCACTTGGCCAGCCCCATCTTCCTGGGTCGCAGCGCATGTCCCATGCACTTTGTCATTGGCGACAGATCCCGTGAGGGCACGGCACAGGTGCTCATTCAGCATTTACCACTGCTCGCCGCAGGGGGCTGCTGGGAGGGTGTGCAGGGCCCTCCCAGCCCCAGGAGTGAAGGGTGGTCTCTCTGAGGGCGTGGGGGTCTCCCCAAGCCCAGCCTCCTAGACTTCCTGGGATCCTCTAGGCTTCTGGGCCCCGGGGCTGTGATGGTGTGGGGTCTGATCTCGGGGTCTCTGGTCCCACCAGCCCAGTCTGGTGCCCCCACCCTGTGCTCCCACCTCCTCCTCCCCACGAGATCCCGAAACTGGATGGAGCCGGGACACCCCGGCCATACTGCCCTGCAGCCAGCTGTGAACCCAATAACCTAACGGTCAGCTTGGCTGCTGAAAGCCCAGGTCTGTGCGATGGGGGACCAGGGCCGTTCCCACGGAGGCCACAGAACACGAGATGCTGTCCGTGAAGTACCCATCCAGGGCTAATTAAACCTTCCGTGCGGGGATCCGACCCCCTCCTTCCCAGAGACATTGTCTAGGCCTGGCCCCCCACCTGCAGCGCTGACCTGCTCCCAGGAGCCCCACGGACGCCCCCACCCCACACGGAGGCTCCGAGTCACCCTCGCTCCCCGGCCCCCACCTGCCACAAGGTGCAGAGGCCTCGGTGTGGGTGGGGCTGGAGGGCGGAGTGCCATCTCAGGGAGCGGGCCCGGGGGCGGGGCACGGAGGGCCCCAGGGACGGGCGGGCTGCCTTTCCTCGAAGCCTGAGTCACCAGTCTCGGAATCCTGGCCTGACCTTGGGTGCTGGGGTCAAGCCTCCTTGTTTGGGGGCCCCACCCTCCCAGCCGGAGGACCTGCAGGGACCCTGTGGGCCACCTCGGCGAGGATGCCGGCCGGCTGGGGCGGGCGGTGACGTGACCTCTGGGCAGATGGCAGCGGAGCCGCGTGCAGGGGAGCCGAGGTCCGGAGGACTCGGGGTCCCTGTGTGTGGTGCGGATCCTGCAAATCTACCCTTTCCCCACACGCGTGCCGACCCGGCGCTGATGGTGAAACCGAGCGGGACCCCAGCCGTGAACGTCTTTCTGTGCCCCCGTCTCTCGTTTGTAGGGTACAGGCTCCAGCCCCCGGGACCTCCCCTGAGCCCCAGAGGGCAGATTCAGACGGCTGTTGATCAGGGGAGAGCGGACACTGATACAAGAGGGACCACCTGCAGCCAGATCAGAGGCGCGCAGGCTGGGTACACCCTGATCTTACCAGCAACTGCGTCCCCGAACCACGGCTATGAAAATGAAGTGAAAAGTGAAGCTGCTTGATCGTGTCCAACACTTTGAGATCCCATGGACTGTACCTACCAGGCTCCTCCGTCCATGGAATTTTCCAGGCAAGAGTACTGGAGTCGGTTGCCATTTCCTTCTCCGGGGGATCTTCTCGACCCAGGGATGGAACCTGAGTTTCCCACATGGCAGGCAGACGCTTTACCATCTGAGCCGCCAGGGAATTTAAAACTCCTCACTGAATCCTGTGTGTCCCTGTTGCGACTAACAGGTTTTCATTGTGCCCCTCTTTGTCGGGCAAAGCAGCGAAGCTCTTCGTTTCCACGCACCCGGAGCTCTGCCTCCGAGGTTCCATTTGGCACTGGTGCACGTGGGCCGAGCTGTCGGCACCAGCGGCGGGGCAGGGAGACACGACTTTTCACCAAACACGCGTGTACCTGGTCCGAGACACCAGGGCCTCACTCTGAGCAGAGGCCCCGAGGAGGGCAGGCTCCTGGGGTGAGAGAGAGAGAGTGTCCAGGCGGAGCTGCAGAGCTAAGCCCGGGGACGGGGTGGCGCCGCACCCTTAGGACGCAGGGTGCCCCCAGCGCGCTGTGTGGCCTGGACGTGACCACGGTCGTGCTGGGACCAGTACTCCCCCCCGGGGGCCCCAGCTCCATGCCCAGCCATGCGCTGGGTGCAGGGGAGACGGGTGAGCAGGGGTGAGGGGGGCTGGGACATCGGCAGGCCCAGCGTCGCCTTCCAGAAAGCACGGCTCTGATGTGGCCCAGGGGAACGGACTGCAGGAGGGGACCCAGGCATCCCTGTGTCCTTGGTCACGGGATGGGCCAGCCGCCCCTGCCCACACGCGGCCGGTCTCATCGGGGAGCGAGTGACAGCAGCCGGATCCAACCTAGCAGAGGAGCCCATCGCCAAAAGCCCAGCCGGGCGAGAGAGAGCCAAGGTGCTGGGAGTCAGGACGGTGGTTCTCGGGGGCCCGGGGACGGTGAGTGGGAGGGTGCTAGGGGTTTGGGCCTGTTTCCGGCCGGGGAAGTTCTGGACCTTTCTGAGTTGGCGGTTATGCTGAGCGGGCGCTCTGCGATGAGTCATCGTCATGTGTGCGCTTTCTGTAAGTTTGTTACACTTTTTTGTTTTTAGCAGACGGCACAGCTTGCTGGGATCCTAGCTCCCCTCCCGCAGACTGAACCTGGACCCTCTGCAGGGAAGTTTGTTACACTTTAAGAACATCAAGGAGTTATATTTTAAGGGAGGGTGACCCCCCAGGGGAGCTCCTAGTTACCCCCAAGGCCCGGCACCCCTCAGGGGCTTTGGAAGGCTGGAAACTTCCCTGTCAGTCAGGGAGCCACCGGCTTGTCACCCTGGAGACTGGGGTCAGAGTCTCAGCAGGCTGGTCCAGGCCTCCACCATCCCCAGGCGGGGTCCAGGAGGCTCCAGGTGGGCTCAGGTGAAGGGGAGATGGGGGCGTGGAGGAGAACACGTTCTCCGGTGAGCGGCCAGATGGGGGAAGGGGCCCTAGTACAGCAGGAGGCATCGCGGGCCGGGGGTCCGCTGCTCAGCCTCTCACTGGCCGCCCCCCACCCCCACCCCTCCAGGATGGGAGCCAGGCAGCTGCACGAGGAAAGAAGGCTCTAAGGCTATTCGTGTCCTCGTTACCATGGCAAACACTGGGGAAAAGAAAAACCCACTCAGACTGTCCTGGTGCTGGACACGCAAGCACACCGTTCAGGTGAGGCTGGGCGCCTGCACCCGCGTGTGCGTGTGGGCGCATGTGTGCACGTGTGGGTGTGTGTGCGCGCGTGTGTGCGCACGTGTGGACACGTGTGTGCTCCTGTGCACGCTTTGCACATGCACACAATTGCCTCTAAAGAAACAGCTTCTTTAGAAACAGGACGGTTGTTTGAATTTCAATTGGCTCTCTCAACAATGTCCGTTTAATTAGCATGTTTTGAAGGGGAAATGAGAGAAAATTATAATTCATCCGAGAAAATGGTTGTACGTGCTCAGCTCTTCTGGTGGGTTCCGGTGGAGCGCTCCAGGTCTGCAGAGCCCGAGCCCAGAGTGTCCAGGCCCGAGGAGGGAGGGATGAGCCCACGCGGCCGGCCGGGGGCCTCTGAGGGCCGGTCCGGCGAGCACAGGGAACCGGGACGTGGCAGGGGGAGCAGGCTGAGGGTCCCCCCGCGGACGTTGTCATCCAGGAGCCACGGGTGTGGAGCTGTGGCTGTTGTTCAGTCGCTAAGTTGTGTCCGACTCTTTGTGGCCCCGTGAACTGTAGCTCGCCAGGCTTCTCTGTCCCCTTGGAATTTGTTCAATCTCACGTCCAACGAGTCAGTGATGTTATCTAACCACCCTCATTCTCTGCCTCCCCTTTCTCCTTTTGCCCTCAATCTTTCCCAGCATCAGGGTCTTTCCCAACGAGTCAGCTCGTCACATCAGGTGGACAAAGTATTGGAGCTTCAGCTTCAGCATCAGTCCTTCCAACGAACATTCAGGGTTGATTTCCTTTAGGATGGACTGGTTAGATCTCCTCGCAGTCCAAGAGACTTTCAAGAGTCTTCTCCACCACTGTAGTTCAAAAGCATCAGTTCTTCGGCGCTCAGCCTTCTTTATGGTCCAGCTCTCACATCCGTACACGATACTAGAAAATGATAGTTTTGACTATATGGATCTTTGTGGGCAAAGTGATGTCTCTGCTTTTTAAAACACTCTGTAGTTGGTTATAGCTTTTCTTCCCAAGGAGCAAGTGTCTTCTAATTTCATGGCTGCGGTCACCGTCTGTAGTGATTTTTGAGCCGAAGAAAATAAAATCTATCACTGCTTCTTGGGTTTAAATGTCCACTTTGCCAGAACTCACCCAGACTGGGCTGCTCCACTTGTGAAATGTGCCAAAGGGCGATGACCGTGGAGCAAATCAATGATGATCAAAAGGCCTCATAAACCGTTGAGTCCTGGAAGAACTGACACTGGGGCAGCTCTCTGTCCCATGTGAGGGCCAAGTCCTGGTCAAGCTTCTCTCCAAATGGGAGCATCCTTCCGGTGGCCCAGGCTCAGCGGTGCAGGGGACCAGGGCCACAGTCTGTGGGTGCGCCCGGGCGCCTCCGGACGGCTCCAGGCTGCGACACGTGGAGGCCTCGCCACCCCGCCGAGGCTCCTGCTCCGCACAAGGGCCCCCGCTGCAGCCAGCAACGTGCCTCCCCTCACCCACCAGGCTCCTGAGTCTCCCCACGGCCTGTGCGCCCCTGCGGGGTCCTCCACAGAGGGGGCTAGGGCCTGGGCTGGGGGCGGGGAGTCCCGGGCTCCCCTCTGCTCCTTGGGTGCCAGCGTGCCATAGGTCTACGGGCAAGTCTTACCCAAGACACTAGGAGATCAGCTGTGTCATGGAGGGGCCCTGGGTGAAAGGTGTGGGCCCCATTTCCAGAAGAGCGGGGCGCCTCCAGCAGGAGGGTGCCAGGCAGCCTGCGTTTCCGGGTTCCACGAGGAACCCGACCCCCTTCCTGAATGCCCAGCAGCTGGGTGGGAGCCAGGCCCCGTCCTCTGGCTGAACCGGGGACTGCTGTCACCCCGCTGGAAGGTGAGGCGGTGGAGGCGCCGGCCCGCACGGGCCCGCTGGTAACGACCGGCTGCCTCTCGTCCCCGACTGGGACTCCAAAGTGGGGCCCTGGGGCGGGGATACCCCACTCCACGTGTCTGCCTGCGCCCCCTGCACGCCGACCTCGGGCAGCCGGACGCGGTGGCCGCTCTGCCCACTCGCCTTGTCCGGCCCACCCCCAGCCTCCGCGTGGTGTCTAGCGTGTCACGTGTGCGTGAACTCATGAGGCTTGAACCAGCGTCCCATTTCACAGAGGGGAAAACCAAGGCTGAGAGGGTCTACACGTACATGGGGACGGTCAGAGGGAGCTGAATTCGACCCGAGTCGCTCTGACTGGAGGCCAGTGCTCCCTCCAGGACCCCCTTCTGCACACACCGTGTCCACCTGTCACCCCTGGGTGTCCACGCCATCCCCCTTGGGGTCCTGCGCCCCCCGATCCCACCTGCTGTCCTGTCCCCCAGGAAGCGCAGTGGCCACGCCAGCCCATGCCTCCCCCAGGCCCACCCCCTGGGGCCTTTTCCTCCACAGGCCTCAGCTGGAGTTAGAGGGATGGGTGGAGGGAAGGACAGGGAGACAGCGGACTGGCAGATGTCCGGGAGGCCTGTCACAGAAGCCGTGGACTGTACCTTAGCACAAGGAGACACGCACGGCCACGTCCCAGGTGGGGAAGGCCCAGCTCCCACATGTGGGCTGCGCTTCGCAGGGGGCAGGGCCGCTCCGGGATGGAACCTCGCCTCTGGGAAGGACATGAGCCCAGGTGCCCCCCACCAGGCCCCTCTCCGGTACCCAGGCAGACATGACTAATCGAGCAGCGCCCCTTCTCCCGCAGAGCCTGGCTCCCAGCCCTCCCTGTGCAGCCAAGACCAGCTGATTGCAGCTGGCACCAGAGCCCGTCCTGGCCACACCAGCTGTAAGTTATTATTAAAACTAACTGAAGCCCAAGTCTGCCAGCATCCCAGCCTGCGGGCATCGCAGAGCACCTGGGGGAAGGCGGCTCAGACCTGCCCGCTGCCGGCCTTTCCCTACCGCCCGGCCAGCACCAGATGCCCAGAGCCGGCTGCCCCAAGGAGCTCTGCGGTCCACCCCAAAGGCTCCAGGCCAGAGTCGAGGCCCAGCCCTGACCAGTAGCTGCCCTCTGGGACCAGGCAGAACCCCCTGGGCCTCAGCCACCCTTGGCTCCGGGTCCCACGCCCAGTGACGGGCCGAGGTCTCAGCCAGGGGCAGGCTGGAAAGCTGCATTTGCCACAAGCAGGTGCAGGGCTCCAGGACCCCAGCAGAGCGCACTGGGTGGTCCCTTCTTTGTGGACAGCTGGGCGCTGATGCCCCTGGGGCAGCCCTCCCCTGAGAGAGGTGCAGGCTGCCCGCGTGCCCCGGGGCTGGGCGCCCCACCCTAACCGTCACCCTGCCCTCTTGCGGTTCTCACGGGGCTTCCCCCGAGTCGTGGCAGGGGGTCTCACATTCTCTCGCTCTGCTTCTTGCTCAGTGGGGCCAGGCTGGTCCTCGCCAGAACCTCCCTCCTGCCGCCCGCCCAGCTCCAGGTGGGCCTGAGCAGACTGCTGCCCTCCTGGGCCTGAGTGGCTTCCTGGAGCCCTCGGTCACGGAGCCCCCTCAGCTCTGCCTGGGCCCCAGTATCTGTCACCCATTTCCAAACAGCTTTGCCGGTGATGGGCCCAGACTCCCTACCGGGTGTCCCCAGGGCCCCGGGCTCCCGGGACCCTCCGGGTGAGGGTCCTCAGCGCTTGAGCAACGGGCTCTAAGCCTCCGCCTGGGGCGGGAGTCCGGGTTCCGGCCTTGGAGCTGAGTCATACTGGAGGTTCCTCGGCCTCTCTGGGCGTTGCTGCCTGTCCCTGCGAAATGGAGTCATGCACCTGCCCCCGGGGCGTGCGGGAGTCACGGGGAAGACCAGAGAACAGGCCCCTTAGTGTGACCCTCTGCCCTGCGGCACGGGGACCGAGCCGTCCGAGGAGCGAGGGTCTGATGTAACGAGATGTGGTGTGCGGTGTCTGGCATGGGGCGGTGGGCGCTGCTGCTAAGGGTGGTGGCCCCGCGCTCCACGGTGGGGGGACGGCCGCCCACAGGCTGCGGGGCCGGGAGCCATCTGACCTCCGCACAGACACACAGGGAGCCCTCTGTGCTCGGAGCCGCCACCCGCCGCCCCCCAGGTCTGGCTCCCCCTCTGCTGCTAGCCGTGGCAACTGCCCGCTCCGGGCTCCCGGCCACACGCAGCCCCGGGCGGCCCCCTCCACCCCACTGAAAGTCAACAGACCCGTTTTAGCAAACGTGGAAGCCGCAGAAAAACAGAGAGGCGTAAACAAAGTCCCCAGAGGCTCCCTCCCCAGCCTGGCCTCCGGAGTCGGCTCCCTTCTGGGTTATCCCTGCCTGGTTCTCCTCCTCACATCCTGGTGAAGCCCTGAGCCTTCCCCCTGCAGTGGCTGCCGTGTCCAGGGCGTCGGTGCTCAGCACACCCACAGCCCCAGGCCCTCCTGACGCTCAGCGCTCAGACGGGGACACTGGGTGGCCTGGGGGGGTATGTGGCCCCAGGGGACCTGCGGGGCTGTGGACCCAGCTGTGGACCCCAGTCCGCCTGGCCCCCGGTCGGGCCCTAGTCACCACGGGGCTGAACCACGAGTGACCTGCGGCACAAACAGCGGGTCGAGGGAAACGTCCACACCTTCCCAGAGGCTGGTGGGGCCAGTGGGCTGGCCAGGCTGGGCTTCTCAGGGCTGGGGGCCACAGTGACCCCGGGGGCCTTTCTAGGGGCAGCTGAGCAGCTCTTGGACCCAGGGGGCCTCAGCCGGAGCTCTGGCCACTGCCCTCCCCCTGGAGGCCAGGCAGGCTTGGCTCTCCGTCCCCCGGTTTTTTTCTCTCCGTCTGCGTGGCTGTGTCCGGCCTGGGCAGGGGAAGAAGCAGTGGCAGCGGGTTGGCTCCCGGGAGCGCCCACAGCAGTCACCCCCCCAAGCTGGCAGCAGCTCCCGGCGCGCCCAGCACTCCCGCCTCGCCCCCGCCTCGCCCCTGCCTCGCTCCCGCCTGGCCCGCCAGCCCGCCCTCTCCCGGGCTTGCCTTCCAGCTTGGTTAGCTGGCCCGTGGACAGGGCTGTCTCCCAGGTGAGCACGCCTTAGAAAAATGACTTCATTATCACCTTCGGCAGCTTGGAGCCAGGGGACGGATGCGTGTGGCTGAGGAGGGGCAGGTGGTGTGGACGTCCCCCCCCGCCGTGCCTCGGGCAGCTGGGCCCCGGGTGGCAGGAAGGCCTGGGGACCCCCGCCGGAGCAGGCCCGCGGAGACAGATCTGTGGGCCTGGGGGCTGGAGGGAAATATTGCATTATGATAACAAATCACTCCGCTGATTGGAACTTAATTATGTCTCTTTTATCTTGGTGACAGTTACGCACCTGGGCTCAAGGCTGGCCTGGGGGTGGCGGGGGTGGTCATCCCCCGGGGATTAATGAAGCCACGCAGTCCTCCGCGGCCCTAGAGGAAGCCATGGCGGGCCCCTCCTCCTCCTGGGCAGGCCAGACAAAGCGGGCTTCTCCCGCCACGGAACGAGTCACCAGGGTCTTGGCAGGGGGTGGGGGGTAGGCAGGGTGGTCAGGGGGCCTGCCCAGTCCTGCCCAGGGCAGCAGGGGGGCTCACAGGGCCTCCGTGCACCCCGGCCTGGGGCTCAGCACCGCGGGGTGAGCGGCTCCGGGGGGCGGGCCGCGGGCCCCTGGGCCTCCAGGAGTACTGGCCAACACCGCAGAAGTTCCGTTCAGAGAGTGAAATCCAACTATGCGTCACCTTTCTGGGGGTAAACGTATCCTGCGCGGAGTTGTCTGGAATGGCTTTGGTTTGAGAAACTCTGTCCCAGGAACTAACAAAATCCCGGTGTTCTGGAGTTTCCACGGCTGTCCTGTGGTGGCTTTTCCCAGCCCGGGAGAGTTCAGATCCTGGGATGTGAGTGTTAACCCCAGTGGCCTCACCTGGCTCCTTGATGCGTGGCCTTCCCGGGTCTCGGGCTCCTCACCTGGAGAGTGGGGAGGCCCCGGGCGTCCGGGCCTAGGATGAGCTGGAGCTCTCACCCAGCCTGGGGCCGGCTCTCCAGTGTTGGCTGACAGGCCTCCAGGGACCCTTCCAGGGACCCTTCCAGGGCCCATGGGTGGTCCCGGGGCACGAAGGTGGAAATGGAGGCACGGAGTGGTGACCTCGCCTGCCAAGGCCACGCAGCTGCCAAGTGGCAGAGGCAGGACGCGAGCTGGGAGCCGGGCCCCAGGTCTGCTCTGGGGGACAGGCCTCCTGTCTGGCCACCGGCAGGCTGTTGTCATTTATATGATGACGTTTCACTCATCAGACAGTAAATATTCTCTACACTTGGCAAGACATGAGGGGCAAATCGAAGGGGTATTTGGGTGGGAGAACATGGTTCCCAGGCCAGGCCCAGGGCAGGGCCGATGGCTCCAGCATGACTCAGACCCTGGGGGCTCTCCTGACCCTCTCTGGGCCCCGCTTGGGCCGGGGCTAATCTGGGGCTCTTTTGCATCCCATCTCCCTGCCCGGTCATAGAAGCTGGGGCTTGGGGGAGCATCATCCCCTGAGGGGCTTGGGGCAGCATCACCTGGGGGGCTTGGGGGAGCGTCATCACCTGGTGGGCTGTCTAGGGTCCTAGGCAGGAGCTCCTGACACCGTCTCTCCCGCTCCTCCGGGCGACGGCGTCTGGGTGGGTCCCCTCCTGCTGCTTCCCCCAGAGGCTGCTGAGCGGGCCACACCAGTCTGCCTTCTGATGGAAACAGCAGGGGCAACCCTGACAGAGTTAGTGCCATTTCATAGACTGGCTGATGGCCGCTGAGTCATCGCATGGGGCGATCCATCACCCGGGCCGCTGATGGCAAGAGCCGGGCGCGTTGTTGTTGCTTTGGGGACATGGGGTGGGGGGGCGGGGCAGGCCTCGGTCTCCCCGATTCCCGGCTGGGGCTGGGCCCTCGCTGTGTCACTGGGGGTGGGGAAGGAGGGTGGCTCAGAAGTGCTTGTGCACGCGGTGTGTGTGGGCGTCTGTGGGTGTGCCCTGTGGGTGTGAGCCTGCTCGGGGCTGTACACAACCCTGGGGGTGCCCGTGTACCCCAGCTGAGCAGACACTGGGGCCCGGCTCCTGGCTCGAATCTCGTATAAACGCTCCTTTACCGCCGGTGTCTGCCTGCGGATGTTGTTCAGATGTGGCCTTCAGGGGGTCTGAGGCATGACTCAGAGCTGGAGGGGGCCCCAGACCTGCATGTCATTCACCCCCAGGCGCGTCCCAGCCTCGATCCTCTCGTCTGAAGACGATGACAATGGCGGAGCCGATGTGGCAGAGTGACATGGTGCCGACATTGCGTGTGTGTGCATGTGTGTGCGTGTGTGTGTGTGCGTGTGTGTTTGTGCATGTGTGTGTGCGTGCAGAGATTTATCGTAGGGGATTGGCTCACGAGATCACGAAGGCAGAGCGGTCCCACCGTCTCCTGTCTAGGCGCCGATGGTGTCAATCCCAGTCTGAGCCCGAGGGCCTGAGAGCCCAGAGCTGGTGCTGTGAGCTGCTGTCCGGGGGCCGGAGTGGACTGATGTCCTGCCTCCAGCTCTGGCAGAGAGCATGGGCCCCCCGTCTCTGCCTTTCTGTTCTACTCAGGCCCCTGGCGGACTGGTTGACGAGGCCACCCATGCTGGGACGGCAGTTCACTTTACAACGTCCACCGGTGCTCATGCTCATCCTGCCCGGAGACAGCCTCACAGATGCGCCCAGAGTCACGTCCAATCAGCTGCCTGGACACCGTGTGGCCCAGACACATGGACTCGTCATATTAACCCGCATGGGTGGGCTGGTTACGAGCAAACGGTCACTGGTGTCAGCTCTTGTGGGCTTGTCGGGTGTGCGTGTGCAGACATGTGCGTGTGCAAAGATTTCCCTGGGTGTGCTCATGTGTGGGCTTGGTGCAGCGTGTCGAGGGGTGGGGTCGGGTCCCAGGGCCTCCAGGGCCGTGGGAAGGAGCAGAGGCCACCGGGACCCCACATCTGGCACCACCGGGGGACGTGAGTGGGAGGAGGAGCCCAGCCCAGCCCCACACCGGGGGCTCGTCCCTCAGACCCTCTGGCTCAGACGACACCCTCGTCCCCCTGCCCGAAAGGGAACAGATGTGTTTGTTTCAGTTCAGTTCAGCCCCTCAGTCGTGTCTGACTCTTTGTGACCCCATGGACCGCAGCACGCCAGGCCTCCCCGTCCATCACCATCTCCCGGAGTTTACTCAGACTCGTATCGTGTCCATCGAGTCGGTGATGCCATCCAGCCATCTCATCCTCTGTCGTCCCCTTCTCCTCCTGCCCCCAATCCCTCTCAGCATCAGGGTCTTTTCCAATGAGTCAATTCTTCCCATGAGGTGGCCAAAGTATTGGAGTTTCAGCTTCAGCATCAGTCCTTCCAATGAACACCCAGGACTGATCTCCTTTAGGATGGACTGGCTGGATGGCCTTGCAGTCCAAGGGACGCTCAAGAGTCTTCTCCAACACCACAGTTCAAAAGCATCAATTCTTCAGCGCTCAGCTTTCTTCACAGTCCAACTCTCACATCCATACATGACCACTGGAAAAACCACAGCCTTGACTAGATGGACCTTTGTTGGCAAAGTAATGTCTCTGCTTTTTAATATGCTATCTAGTTTGGTCATAACTTTCCTTCCAAGGAGCAATCATCTTTTTATTTCATGGGTGTGATCACCATCTGCAGCCCAGAAAAATAAAGTCAGGCACTGTTTCCCCATCTGTTTGCCACGAAGTGATGGGACCAGATGCCATGATCTTAGTTTTCTGAATGTTGAGCTTTAAGCCAACTTTTTCACTCTCCTCTTTCACTTTCTTCAAGAGGCTCTTTAGTTCTTCTTCACTTTCTGTCATTAACGGTGGTGTCATCTGCATATCTGAGGTTATTGATATTTCCCCTGGCAATCTTGATTCCAGCTTGTGCTTCATCCAGCCCAGCGTTTCTCATGTTTCTTCATGTAAGTTAAATAAGCAGGGCGACAATATACAGCCTTGACATACTCCTTTCCCAATTTGGAACCAGTCTGTTGTTCCATGTCCAGTTCTAACTGTTGCTTCCTGAGCTGCATACAGGTTTCTCAGGAGGCAGGTCAGGTGGTCTGATATTCCCATCTCTTGCAGAATTTTACAGAGTGTGTTGTGGTCCACACAGTCACAGGCTCTGGAGTAGTCAATAAGCAGAAGTAGGCGTAGTGTTCGTTTACACACCCGGAAACTTGGGTGTCCTAAGCCGCCTTCATTTCCTAATCCCCATTTCTGCGGAGAAGCACACAAGTGGCGGTGAGAGTCGGGAGACGAGTTTCCGGCCAGATGAGCAGCCTGCACTTCAGAGCCTCGTGGAGCTCGGGCCGCTGACTTCCGGCAGGTCGCTGTCAGCCGCTCCTTGGTCAACACGTGGGAGGTCAGCGCAGCCTGGAGCCACGCTGGGCTGCCTCTCTGTGGGATGCCAGGCGATCTCAGGTGTGGGGTCCGGCACGTCACCCTGATATCCACGTCAGCTTCGCTCCATGCAGCGAGTCCATTCAGGGCTGGTGGAAGAGGTCGGCCCAACACCTTCCTGCGGCCCCTCTGTCCCAGAAAGCTGGTGGGAGAGTCGTGCAGGCGCAGAGAATGACAAGACGCTCGTGGATGCTGCCCCGGCCCGGGTCTCACCTCCGGCCGGCTGTTACCTGCCCTACGAAGGTGTGTGCGACCCCCCGCCCGCAGCAGGGAGGTGGGGCAGGAGGGCAGGTGTCAGACCCTGCGCAGACCCTCCGGCCGCCTGCTCCTGCAGGCCCGGGTCCGCCCAGGCAGGGAGGGGCCTACAGCGGTCTCTCCCCTCACGCTGCCCTCGCTGTCTCATCGCCTCTGTCCCCCCAGCCCTGAGTGCAGATGGAGACGTGTGCACGGGAGACGCCTCACAAGCACGCCCAGGCTCCCAGAGGCGGCGAGGGTCTCGGAGGAGTCCGTTTGATCTGCCCGGTTCCTAACAAGCTCGGGGTGACCTCTGGAGCCCCAGCCCAGGCTGGAAGTGGCTCTTCCAGATGGTTCTTGGGGACGGTTTTCACAGACACCTGACCACTGAGGACCTGACCCCCAGAGACGGAGGCCCTGCTCCGTCCGGCTCGCTCAGCAACCGCCACCAGGAATGGACATGTCCACGCCCCGAGCCCCCCGTACCCGAGTGGGCGGTTTAAGCCGCCGGCCTGAACCTCCCAATGAGTCTCGTGAGGAAGGCCGACTGATGGAATGGAGACTGTGGCTGCCTCCTGGGCTGCGTGGGGAGGTGAGGCTCGCGGGCCAGCCTCAGCTGCACCGGCGCCTGTCCATGGAGCCCCAGGCCTTGTGGACCAGGCGGGTGGACCTCGGTGGCAGGCAGGCAGAGGGGCCACGAGGTCCAAGCCTGCGGTGTCCTGGGCCGGGTGTGGGTGTGATGATCCCGCCCAAGGTCTGCACCCAGCCACCTTAGACGTGACTCTTCCCAGGAACGGCAGCCCTGCTGTAAGTCTGAATGTTGGCCGGGAGGAGGAGGGCCCGGGGCGGGGGCGCTGGGCCGAGTCAGGGTGCACGCAGGGGGGTGTCAGGGGTGTGAACGCCTGCAGGGTGGGGGGGGCCAGGCCCGAGACAGGGGCGCGCCTCCCCCGGCCTCTCTGCTTCCCGTGGAGCCGCCCCATTGAGCCCAGTACCCCCAGCCCCCAAGAACAAAGCCCCAGGCCCACTTCCATCTTCTCTGCTCAGGGTCCCGTGGGGAGGGAGGAACAAAGCCTGACGCAGCGTCCCTTCCGCCCCGCCACCCTCTGGCCACCTTTTTCTTCCCTTTATAATGTACTTTAATACGGTCAGACCAAGACGGATGGCTCCAAGCCCTGGCAGGGGCGGGGGCGGCGGGGCTGCCCACCCGCCAGCCCCGGGGCCCTGCCTGGAGCTGGGACTCACCGCTAAGAGGTGTCACCCTTGAGGGCTGAAGGTGGGGTGCCCTCTGTCTCCTGGGGGACCCAGTCTGGGCCTCTTGGGGTGCTGGGCCCTCAGCCTCGATCCTGGCGCTGATCTTCTCCCGACCCACCTCCCCCACGCCCCTGGCAGTCAGCCAGGCCATGTGTGGGCCCAGGGGTCCAGTCCTGAACTCAGCTCTGGTGTAGGATGGCAGGGGGAGACCCCGAGTCACTGTCCCCGCTGGAAAGACCCCCACCCGTCACCCCCATGAGCCTGGACTCTTCCCGTCGTCTGCCGGATGCTCGTTCACGCCTGGCGGGCTCCTCACTCACTGCTTGTCCTCATCAGCCCAGCGACTCACTTCTTGTTCTTCAGTCCCTCAGTCGTGCCCGACCCCTTGCAACCCCACGGACTGCAGCACATGAGGCTCCTCTGTCGTCCACTGTCTCCTGGAGTCTGCTCAAATTCATGACATTGAGTCAGTGATGCCATCCAACCATCTCATGCTCTGTCCTCCCCTTCTCCTCTCGCCTTCAAACTTTCCCAGCATCAGGGTCTTTTCCAGTGAGCTGGCTCTTCCCATCAGGTGGCCAAAGTATTGGAGTTTCAGCTTCAGCATCAGTCCTTCCAATGAATACCCAGGACTGATCTCCTTTAGGATGGACTGGTTAGATCTCCTTGCAGTCCAAGGGACTCTCAAGAGTCTTCTCCAACACCACAGTTCAAAAGCATCAATTCTTTGGCATTCAGCCTTCTTTATGGTCCAACTCTCACATCCGTACCTGACTCCTGGAAAAACCATAGCTTTGAGCATATGGATCTTTGTTGGCAAAGTGATGTCTCTGCTTTTTAATATGCTGTCTAGGTTTGTCAAAGCTTCCCTTCTAAGGAGCAAGCGTCTTTTAATTTCATGCTTGCAGTTACCGTCTACAGTGATTTTGGAGCCCAAGAAAATAAAATCTGTCACCGTTTCCACTTTTTTCCCCTTCTATTTGCCATGAAGTGATGGGACCAGATGCCGTGATCTTAGTTTCCTGAATGTTGATCTTTAAGCCAAGTTTTCACTCTCCTCCTTTACCCTCAACAAGAGGCTCTTTAGTTCCTCTTCACTTTCTGCCATAAGGGTGGTGTCATCTGCATTTCTGAGGTTATTGATATTTCCCCTGGAAATTTTGATTCCAGCTTGTGCTTCCTCCAGTCCAGCATTTTGCATGATGTACTCTGCATATAAGTTAAATAAGCAGGGTGACAGTTTACAGCCTTGATATACTCCTTCCCCAATTTTGAACCCGTTATGTTGTTCCATGTCCAGTTCTAACTGTTGCTTCTTGACCTGCATACAGATTTCTCAGGAGGCAGGTCAGGTGGTCTGGTATTTCTATCTCTTTAAGAATTTTCCACAGTTTGTTGTGATCCATACAGTCAAAGGTTTTGGCATAGTCTTTGAAGAAGAAGTAAATATTTTTCTGGAACTCTCTTGCTTTTTCTATGATCCAAAGAATGTTGGCAATTTTGTTCCTCTGCTTTTTCTAAACCTAGCTTGTATATCTGGAAGTTTTCAGTTCATATACCGCTGAAGCCTAGCTTGAAGGATTTTGAGCATTACCCTGCTTGTATGTGAAATGAACACAATTGCACAGTAGTTTGAACATTCTTTGGCATTGCCCTTCTTTGGAATTGAAATGAACACTAACCTTTTCCAGTCCTGTGGCCACTGCTGAGTTTTCTAAATTTGCTGGCACATTGAGTGCAACACTTTAAAGGCATCATCATTTAGGATTTGAAATAGCTCAGCTGGAATTCCATCGCTTCCGCTAGCTTTGTTTGTAGTGATGCTTCCTAAGGCCCACTTGACTTCTCATTCCTGGATGTCTGGCTCTAGGTGAGTGATCACACCATCATGGTCATCTGTGTCATGAAGACCTTTTTTGTACAGTCCTTTTGTGCATTCTTGCTGCCTCTTCTTAGTATCTTCTGCTTCTGTTAGGTCCATACCATGTCTGTCCTTTATCACTCCCACCCTGCATGAAATGTTCCCTTGGTATCTCCAGTTTTCTTGAAGAGATCTCTAATCTTCCCTATTCTATTGTTCTCCTCCGTTTCTTTGCATTGTTCACTTAAGAAGGCTTTCTTATCACTCCTTGTTATTCTTTGGAATGCTGCATTCAGCTGGGTATATCTTTCCTTTTCTCTCTTGCCTTTTATTTCTCTTGTTTTCTCATTTATTTGTAAAGCCTAAAATTCTCCAAGCCAGGCTTCAACAGTATGTGAACCGTGAACTTCCAGATGTTCAAGCTGGTTTTAGAAAAGGCAGAGGAAGCAGAGATCAAATTGCCAACATCCGTTGGATTATCGAAAAAGCAAGAGGGTTCCAGAAAAACATCTATTTCTGCTTTATTAACTGTGCCAAAGCCTGTGACTGTGTGGATCACCACAAACTATGGAAAATTCTTAGAGATGGGAATACCAGACCACCTGACCTGCCTCCTGAGAAACCTGTATGCAGGTCAAGAAGCAACAGTTAGAACTGGACATGGAACAACAGACTGGTTCCAGATCAGAAAAGGAGTACGTCAAGGCTGCGTGGTATACCCTCCTTATTTAACTTATATGCAGAGTACATCATGAGAAACGCTGGGCTGGATGAAGCACAAGCTGGAATCAAGATTGCCATGAGAACACGCACCCTCAGATATGGAGATGACACCACCCTTGTGGCAGGAAGTGAAGAAGAACTAAAGAGCCTCTTGAAGAAAGTGAAAGAGGACAGTGAAAAAGTTGGCTTAAAGCTCAACATTCAGAAAACTAAGATCATGGCATTTGGTCCCATCACTTCATGGCAAATAGATGGGGAAACAGTGGGAACAGTGTCAGACTTTATTTTTTGGGGCTCCAAAATCACTGCAGATGGTGATTGCAGTCATGAAATTAAAAGATTCTTACTTCTTGGGAGAAAAGTTATGACAAACCTAGACAGCATATTAAAAAGCAGAGACATTACTTTGTCAGCAAAGTCCGTGTAGTCAAGGCTATGGTTGTTCCAGTGGTCATGTATGGATATGAGATTTGGACTATAAGGAAAGCTGAGTGCCAAAGAATTGATGCTTTTGAACTATGGTGTTGGAGAAGATTCTTGAGAGTCCCTTGGACTGCAAGGAGATCCAACCAGTCCTTCCTAAAGGAGATCACTCCTGGGTGTTCATTGGAAGGACTGATGCTGAAGCTGAAGCTCTAATACTTCGGCCACCTGATGTGAAGAACTGACTCATTGGAAGAGACCCTGATGCTGGGAAAGATTGAAGGCGGGAGGAGAAGGGGAGGACAGAGGATGAGATGGTTGGATGGCATCACCGACTCATTGGACCTGAGTTTGAGTAAACTCTGGGAGTTGGTGATGGACAGGGAGGCCTGGCGTGCTGCAGTCCATGGGGTCGCAAAGAGTCGGACACGACTGAGCGACTGAACTGAACTGAACTGAACTGTAACGCCTCCTCAGATAACCACTTTACCTTCTTGCATTTTTTTCCCATTGGGATGGTTTTGGTCGCTGCCTCCTGAACAATGCTACAAACCTCCATCCATAGTTCTTCAGGTACTCTTTTACCAGATCTAATCCCTTGAATCTATTCTTCACTTCTACCATATAATCATGCAGGATTTGGTTTAAGTAGTACCTGAATAGCCTAGTGGTTTTTACTTTCTTTAATTTAAGTCTGAATTTGGCCATAAGGAGTTCATGATCTGAGCCACAGTCAGCTCCCGGTCTTGTTTTTGCTGCTTGTATAGAGCTTCTTTATCTTTGGTGGCAAAGAATATAACCAATCTGATTTCAGTGTTGACTATCTGGTGATGTCCATGTGTAGAATCTTCTCTTGTGTTGTTGGAAGAGGGTGTTTGCTATAAGCAGTGCGTTCTCTTGATAAGACTCTGTTAGCCTTTGCCCTGCTTCATTATGTACTCCAAGGCCAAATTCACCTATTACTCCAGGTATCTCTTGATTTTCTAATTTTCCATTCCAGTCCCCTAGGAAGAAAAGGACATCTCTTTTGGGTATTATTTCTAGAAAGTCTTATAGGTCATCATAGAACCATTCAGCTTCAGCTTCTTCAGCCTTAGTGGTGGGGCATAGACTTGGGTTACTGTGATATTGAATGGTTTGCCTTGGAAACAAGCTGAGCTCATTCTGTCATTTTTGAGATTGTATCCAAGTTCTGCATTTCAGACTCTTGTTGACTATGAGGGCTACTCCATATCTTCTAAGGGATTCTTGCCCACAGTAGTAGAAGTAATGGTCATCTGAATTAAATTCACCCATTCCAGTCCATTTCAGTTCACTGATTCCTAAAATGTCGATGTTCACTCTTGCCATCTCCTGCTTGACCACCTTCAGTTTGCCTTGATTCATGGACCTAACATTCCAGGTTCCTGTGCAATATTGCTCTTTACAGGATTGGACTTTACCTTCATCACCAGATGCATCCACAGCTGAGCTTCATTTCTGCATTGGCCCAGTCTCTTCTTTCTCTCAGGGGTTATTTCTCCACTTTTCCCCATCTCCTCGCTACTCTCTATAAATCCCCTTGGTCATGGCCACCTGCTCCCCAGCACGGCCTCTGATCTCTGCCGTGGTCCTAGCAGGCGGATGGCGGGGTCCCTGCTTCACAGATGAGGAGGCTGGGCCTCTGGGCACAGTGGTCATGGCTGAGTGACAAGGTCAGGAGTAACTGTGTCCTGGCGAGGGCCTCCCTGCCCCTTGACTTCATGGGGAGACTGAGGCCCAGGCTCACCCTTTGAGCATCAGGGAAACGGGACTTGGAACTGGGGGCTCGGGTATTGGGCAGGCCTGTCTTTGCTCAGGTAAAGAAGGTGCACAGTCTCCCTCCCAGAGATCCAGTCACAAATTGAACTTACACAGTAAATGGAGGGATTGGCGTTTCCCTTAACAAGCTTCTTTGACTGGGTTCTCCTTCCTGGGGGGTGGGGGCAGCTCTATCCATAGCAGCCAAGAGATGAAAACAGCGCATGTGTCCATCAGTGGATGAATGGATAACCACAGGTCTATCCATACAGTGGAATACTACTCAGCCACGAAAAGGGAGTTCTGACACGTGCTACAAGGTGAGTGAACTTTAGAAACATCACACTCTCTACATGAAAGAGGCCAGATGCAAACGGCCCGTGTTGTATATCCCCACTTAGTTCAGAATAGGCGAAGCCACAGAGACAGCAAATAAGTGGTTGCCAGGGGCTGGGGGCGGGGTAGTGGGTATAACAGCTGGATGGTGCAGGGTGTCTCCTCAAGGTGATGAAAATGTGGAGTTAGTGGTGATGAATGCGTAATTCTACGGAAATGTAAAAAATCACTGAGTTGTACACTTTAAAAGGATGACTTTTATGGTTTTTGACATATCTCAGCTTAAAAATACACACACACAAAGCCATACAGGGGAGCTCTGCATGGCCAGGGGCCGCGCCCCCCTCTCTGTCTAAACCAGTGGCGGGGTGGGTCCTGTTTCTGGTGCTTCTGGAATTGGGGCCCAGGTACAGCCCAGGCTCTGCTCAAGGAAGGGAGGCCGGGGTCAGGACCGGGGTGGGATCTGTGCATGCTGACCGCACATCTCAGGAGGTCTGGACCTCTCTGCCCAGCTCCCGCGTTAGACGGAGGGGAGACTGAGGCTCGGAGAGGGACACTGGCTCCGCGGGGAGCCCTCAGACTTGAGCCGTCTTCCCTGAGGTCTGCTCCAGCAGCCCCGGTGTCGTGGGGGCTTCCCAGGGGCCACCTGCAGACCCGGAACTGGGACGCCTCCCTTTGATCTCCGGCTGTCCCCTAGGTCTGCAGTGGACTACTGACCTTGTGTCTATAGCTGTCTAAGAAATGACGCTCCACGCAGCAGTTTCAGCGATGATAACCATTTGTGGTCATGCGCAGTTTCTCTGCATTTGGGAGCAGCTTTGCGGGGCAGGTCTGGTTTGGAGGCTCTTGAGAGGTTGCCGTCAAGGTGCCAGGGGGCTGAAGTGACTTACTTGGGCTGAAAGGTCCACTTCCAAGGGCCTGGCACATATCACTGGCAAGTTGGTGCCCGCCGTGGCCAGGAGGCCTCGGTTCCTCCCCCCGTGGACGCTCCGCAGGGCATCCTCACAGCAGGTGGCAGCTCCCCCAGGGCCGGTGGTCTGAGAGCGAGCCAGGCAGAAGCCAAGGGTCTTAGGACCAGCCTCAGAAGCCACCCGCCATCATGACCACACGACGTCCACCTCTGCCCGCCATGGGAGGGGACCACCTCAGGGCTGTGGACCCCAGGAGGTGGGGTCACCGGGGCTGGCCAGGGGACTGATTACCTGAACTTGTGAAGTCCACACGGAAATCAAAACCTTTCTGGAGCTGGTGCGTGCAGCCTCTTCAACCCTTTGATCTCGCTGTTTTTAGTCCTTCCAAATAAACTGACGTTAATTCACTGTGATTGCTCCTGCCGCATGGAGCCCCGGGACCATCTCTCGGCTGAGGTGATATTTTTAAAGCTGCCTGACATGGTCTCTTTAGCAGGCAGGAAGACCGGCAGACCTGAGCCCTGATGGTGGAAACACCCCCAGGCGTGTCCCGGCCTGTGCCCAGCGGCCAGTGCTGAACAAGGAAGACACAGTGGACTGTCCATGGAAGCTGTGTGCTGGGGGGAGGGCCAACACTACGATAATCAGGAGGGTCTACAACTCAGTGAGAAACGCTGGGACTTCCCGGGCAGCCCAGTGGACTCTGCGCTTCCACTGCTGGGGCCCTGGGTTCCATCCCTGGTCAGGGAACTTATCCCACAGCCAAAAAATTAATCAACAAAAGTGAAAAGGGCTTCCTCGGTGGTGTGGCAGTATAGAATCTACCTGCACACGCAGGAGACACAAATGTGAGTTCGATCCCTGCATCCAGAAGATCCTCTAGAGGAGGAAATGGCAACCCACCCCAGTGTTCTTGCCTGGGAAATCCCATGGACACTGGAGCCTGGTGGGCTACTGTCTGTGGGGTCCCAGAGAGTCAGACATGACTAAGGCAAGGAAACAACAACAATTAAAAAGAAGAGAGAAATGCTGCTCCCGGGGAGCCCCCTGCTTTTATTTCCATGTGGCTCTGCATTCTCAGAGGCTGACCTTACTGATGGAATCCAGGCCTCCCTCTCCTCCAGCTTTAGACGGTGGTGGCTGTCACTAAGCCGTGTCCGACTCATGTGACCCCGTGGACTGCAGCCCTCTAGGCTCCTCTGTCCATGGAATTCTCCAGGCGAGAATACTGGAGTGGGTTGCCATTCCCTTCTCCAGAGGGGTGAACGATTCTGGTCAGGGTGTCGATTTCTCTCCAGGAGGCCAGTGCCCGCCAGGTGCCCCCATCCCAAGCCCTCTCTGCCTCTGGGTTCAGGTCACCACCCCCACCCGTCCCCCTTGCTTCTCCAAGCCTAGGGTGGGGACAGTCCCTGCTTCCAGCCCTGGCTCTTGGGGCCAGCCTCTTGCAGTTTCTCTCACCTTTGCAAACCCTCTGGTTTGTAAGCAGTCCTCAAATTACTCTGCCTGAGAGCAGCAACAAGAGGCCCCCCAACTGACGTGCCTCTGAAGGGGAGAGTGGGCAAAGGACCGCCGGCAAGCTCCTCCCCCTCTTCTGGGAAAGTCCATCTCTTCGCAAGGGGAGGCAGGGTTCCCACCAGTATTGCTGGGGTTCAGTCGCTCAGTCATATCTGGCTTATCGCACCCTATGGACTGCAGCACACAGGCTCCCCTGTCCTTCACCATCTCCGGGAGCTGCTCAAACCCATGTCCACTGAGGTGGTGGTCCGTGCTGTGGACTAGGAGACCAGGAGGCGGTGTTCACACGACTTTCATTAAAACTCCAAGAAGACACAGAAAATTTCCTAAGAACGTAGTGTAAGCGGGTGCTGGTCCCTCCCTGGGCTCACCAGGCCTTGTGGGCACAGCTGGACCAGGGGCCAGGACTGGATGCATGGCCACTGGGTCGCAGGTGCCCAGCCTGGCAGTGAGTGTTCCTCCAGGGGGCGGGGAGTTGGAAATAACCGAAGATGTTGAGAAGATCCCCTGGAGGAGGCCATGGCCACCCACTCCAGTCTTCTTGCCTGGAGAATCCCATGGACGGAGGAGCCTGGCGGGCTACAGTCCATGGGGGCACACAGAGTCTGACTGAAGCGACTTAACTACGCACACAGGTACAGAGGACATTCATCAGATGTCCTTAATTCTAGAAAGAGTTGAATAAATTAATCTAAATTTGCCTGCCAGACCCCGATGTCAACATTATAAATGATAACTTGAGTATTGAATGAGTCAGGAAAATGTGTATGATATATAGAAAAACAAGAGCACAAAATGGTAAATATAGTATGATCTCTAGGTTTAATGTATATATATATATATATAGAAAGTGAAAGAGGAGAGTGAAAAAGTTGGCTTAAAACTCAACATTCAGAAAACTAAGATCATGGCATCTGGTCCCATCACTTCATGACAAATAGATGGGGAAACAATGGAAACAGTGACAGACTTTATTTCTTGGGCTCCAAAATCACTTCAGATGGTGACTGCAGCCATGAAATTAAAAGACGCTTGCTCCTTGGAAGAAAAGTTATGACCAACCTAGACAGGATATTAAAAAGCAGAGACATTACTTTACCAACAAAGGCCCATCTAGTCAAAGCTATGGTTTTTCCAGTAGTCATGTATGGATGTGAGAGTTGGACTATAAAGAAAGCTGAGCACCAAAGAATTGAAGCTTTTGAACTGTGGTGTTGGAGAAGACTCTTGAGAGTCCCTTGGACTGCAAGGAGATCCAACCAGTCCATCCTGAAGGAGATCAGTCCTGGGTGTTCATTGGAAGGACTGATGCTGAAGCTGAAACTCCAATACTTTGGCCACCTGATGTGAAGAACTGACTCATTGGAAAAGACCCTGATGCTGGGAAAGACTGAAGGTGGGAGGAGAAGGGGAGGACAGAGGATGAGATGGTTGGATGGCATCACCGACAAGATGGACATGAGTTTGAGTGAACTCTGGGAGTTGGTGATCGACAGGGAGGCCTGACGTGATGCAGTCCATGGGGTTGCAAAGAGTCGGACATGACTGAGCGACTGAACTGAACTGACTCACAGAAAAAAAAGACTAGTGGAAAAAGCCATAGTATTAATAATGATCATTTCTTCATGCTGGGATTATTGGTGTTTTAATTTTGTTTCTTATCCTTTAGCTTTCTACATTCTCCAGACTTTCCCAAAGGAATTGCTTTTTCATTTGTTTGTTTAGAAAGTGTTTCATTAGTCGCTCAGTCATGTCCGACTCTTTTGCAACACCATGGACTGTAGCCCACCAGGCTACCCGGTCCATGGAATCCTCCAGGCAAGAATACTGGAGTGGGGAGGCTGTTTCCTTCTCCAGGGGATCTTCCCAACCCAGGGGTCGAACCCGGGTCTCCTGCGCTGCAGGCAGATTTTTTGTCATCTGAGTCACCAAGGAAACGACTTAAAAACGCACACCAAGGAGGACCAGCACAGACGGAAGTCGCACGGGCAGACCGCATCACGTGACAGCCTCTCAGCCCTGTTCGCATGTGATTTCCAGATGCCTTTCCCTGCAGCATCGCTGGGGCGGCTCGGGGGGCTGTGGTCACAGCCGGCTCTGGCCCGTCTATCTGACAGCTATCTGTCCCCGTCGGACTGGTTCAGAACGCGCCTCCCCCCTCCCTGCCGCCTGACTCCTTCCAAACGCTCTTCTTGTAAGCTCTGTGGCTCTGCGAGACGACACCGAGATCTGCTCTAGACAAGGAGGTCACACCTCAGGGTCCTGAGTCCTGAGCCGAGCGGCCATTGGCTGGAGGGCTGGTGGGGACCCTGGCAGAGCCGCAAGTCCCCGGGAAACATCCACTCACTGCTCACCTAAAGCCGTGGGAGACGGACTTCCCCGGTGGCCCAGCAGTTAGGAGTCCGCGCCTTCACTGCCGAGGGCCGTGGGTTCCCTGGCTGTGAAGCTGAGATCCTGCAAGCCACATGGTGCAGCCTAAAAACCCCAAAAGACAAACCCCAAACCCCACAAAACAAGAGCAACCCAAACCCCTACGGGCCACCGAGCGCCGAATCAAAATGAAGGAACCGGGAGGCAGACGGGCAGCAGCGCGTGGCCGGAGGGTGCTGGTGAGGTCAGGGTCAGCTAAGCCCGCTGACTGCAGTCGAGAGGGTTACAGGATGGATGGAAGGAAACGGGTTCTTAAGAGAAATCGTGGGGGAACTGAAGGCGTGTCGATGCCAGGGGAGCGGCCGGGGGCTGAGGACGCTTGACCGTCACACCGGCAGGGTCCGCTCCCGACGCCCTGCACCTGGTTCTGTGTTTGTCTTCAAGAGGCCTGCGATCTGTGCCCACTTCCTGCCGTGCAGAGCCTGGCTCTGCCTTGACACGGATGCCCGTCTGAGCCCCCGTGGAGGGTTCCCGGCTCAGAGAGGGCAGAGGCGGCCCCTGGGCACGACCCCTCCGGCCCCACGGCTCAGCCCTCTCTCCCTGGAGTGGGACCCGGGAGTCTGGTCCATTCTTCGGCCTCCCCGGCCCCCTCTCCCGGCTCCTCCAGCTGGAAACATGCTTCCTCTGAGACTTACATTGCACCCCTTCCTTGGGAGGCCCCCAGAGCCCCCTGGGCAGATTCAGCCCGGGTGGTGCCCCACCCCCGGCCCACCACTCCCCTGCCCTAGCCTAAGGCTCTCTTCTCTCCCTGTTATCACAAGGCTAGAACCCCGCAGACAGGCTCTGCCCTGGTCACCCCGGGTCCCCAGCACCGGGCTGGGTCCCGCTGCTCAGGAGATACTCAACACCTTCTCCCTAAATAAGCCCCAGAGTCAAGGAAGGACTGGAAGCAGGCCCTGGCCAACCCGCGTGGCCCTGACAGGCGTCTGGTGTGGGATTCCGCAGCGCGTGGGGTCCTGAGCGGGAGGTGTCCTTCCTGCCGGATGAACCCTCGTCCCAGTCCTCCGGGCCCTTCTGGGCCAAGCGGCGTGGCCCACGCGGGGAGTGGATTCTGCAGGAAGCCCGCGTCTTTCCCAGATCCGCCCCCAGCAGAGAGGGCTCCTCCAGCTCACCCCACGGGTCCCCCTCTCGGCCCGTTCGGGGATCTCCAGATAAAGCCGCCCCCTCAAAGGCCACCGGCCACCGCAGGCTTGGCAGAGGGCTGTGAGACCTGTGTCCCTTCCCAGTCTCCCCCGCCGCCCGGCTCCTGGCGTGGAGACCACGCCCCCAGCACAGCCGAGGCCGCGGCAGGTGGGCCTGCTCGTCTCCTTTGGCCCTGACAGCCTCGGTGACACCCTATTAAAAGCTGAACATGCGTTTTCCTCCTGCCGATCTTTTTCCTTTTCATTTAGCAAACATTGATTCCCTCCTGCAGATGGAATAGAATGAAATAACACATGCCTCTTTGGGGCGATTTAGCTGTCAGAGCCGGAGGCGCTGGGCAGACGGGGGCTTCTCTTGTCACCTCATCCACGGCTGGCTTCGTGACCTCAGACAGTCGTCTAGCCTTTCTTGTCTGCCGGTTCCTCGCCCTGACCCCACCGGCTGGAAGAGAAACCCCCCGCGCCCCTGGCCTGTGGAGCAGGAGGCTTTATTCACCAGCCAGTGGGGCCTCCCAGAGAGGCTCAGAAGAAACCTTCTGTAAAAAAGCCAAGTTCAAGGTTGTGTCAACACCAAACACCATGAAGTGGCAATTATCCAATTAACTTGATTAGTGTAGACAGAACCGCCAATGTCTGCTCGGCATACCCACTTCCGCCCATTTCCTGAGCTTAGGCAGCTGCGGCAGAAGAGAGAGAATGCTGGGAACAAGAGACTGGGCCTCTCTGCACTCCGGCTGCCCTGACTCTAGTCTGGGGGTGACAGAGCTTCCCCCACAAGTCTGTGGTGAAGGCGTGTGGGCTGACCTCGGCGAGAGCTCTGGGTAGACGGGGGCGCTGGCTTTAAAGGCAGTGCACGTGGGCGGGGGTGGTGCAGACCCACTTGCATCCTGGTGAGCTGTCTTTTTTTCACCCTCCATGACTTTAGGCGCTCGAAAAGTGTATATTTCGTGGGGACTCCCTCCTGCTAGGGCCAGCGTGGGCAAGGTGCTCTGTGCCTGGGTTTCTCTGTCTGTTCCATGGGAATTCTAACGGCCTGAGCCTTAGTGGGGCGTGAGCACAGGTCTGGAGAGTGATGACGGAATGAAGGTGGTACAGAGGAAGATGATGGTGGTGTGATGGTGGCGATGGTAAAGAAGACGATGCTGGTGGTGGTCATGACGACAGAGAATGGAGATGATAAAACACCATTCTCATGGGCTGACTGCACAGCCAACCAAGGAAACATTCTTAACCACAGAGTCCTTTCCACAGAGGTGGAGTCAAATCCTCTTCTCTTGACTCTGGACCCTACAGCTTGCTTAACCAACAGAGCACCTGGGAAACGATGCCACGTGACTTTCAAGTCTGGGTCAGACGACGTTTTGCAGCCCTCCTGCCCCGCGGCCCTGCTAGGACATCCTGGGAGCCCTCGGCCACATGTAAGTCTAGCTATCCGGAGAGCATGCCACTGGGAAAGTGCGCTGGGCGACAGTCCCAGCTGAGCCCAGCCTTCCAGTCCTGCAGTGAGGAGCCAGACTTGTGAATAAAGCCATGCAGGCCAGCCTGGCTGTCAGCTGAAGACCACCATGCGAACCCGCCAGTGTCACATGGAGCAGGAGAGTTGCCCGGTTGAACCCCAAAGGGATTCCTGACCCACGCAGTCTTGAAACAGAACAAAGTGAATGTCGCGAGCTGCTCCATGTTGGGGGTAGCGTGTGAGGCGGCAGCAGCCGCCTGGGACT
Source organism: Cervus elaphus (assembly GCF_910594005.1). Taxonomy (NCBI): domain Eukaryota; kingdom Metazoa; phylum Chordata; class Mammalia; order Artiodactyla; family Cervidae; genus Cervus; species Cervus elaphus. Next base: position 2,103,279 of record NC_057825.1, on the reverse strand, counting down.
GGCTGCTTCTGGTTCTCAGCCACTTCCTGGATGAACATGTGTCTGCAGGCGGCTGCTTGGCTTGGCGCCACACCTCTGAGTCCCTGCCAGGGCCTGGCCCTGCTACGGGGTCCACTTCAGACAAAGAACGGTCAGCATCACGCCAACTTCTTGGCAAGGGGGAAGGCAGGTGTATTTTGAAGCTAGTGCTTACAGGGCTGTGAAAAGTCCCAGACGGAAGGCCCTGGGTGGGCCTGGAAAGAGCCTGGCACAGTGTGAGCTGAGAGCTCCCTGGTGGGGCCCCACCTGCAGCCCCAAGCCGGTCCATTCAAGGGCAGGACGGCCCTGAAGGACAGGAGTGACTGGACGGGGCCAGCCGGGCAGCTGGGCTGCTGACCGCAGCCTGGCACCTGCTCCCACCAGGTCCTGTTTCTGGGGGGCTCGCTGGGGGTCCTGGCCCGTTGGCAGGCTGCCCTGAGGGAGAGAGGGGCAGGGAGGGGGTTGGAGCCGCCAGCGGGTGGCCCGCCCCCGGCCCGCCCCCAGCCCGTCCCCACACTGGAGGGCAAGGCCGCCAGCATCGCGGTGCTCCGACTCTGGTGAGCCGTCAAGGTCTACCAGAAACCAGTGAAAGTTTGACTGGGATTGTGTCAGTTCCTCGTAGGGAAATATCTCATATCTTATCCAATTCAGCCTTACAATCCATGAACATGGTACATCCTTCTGTTTATTTAGATCTTTATTTTCTTTCCTCAGCACTATTTTGTGATTTTTAAAGTAGAGATCTTGGACAAATGTTGCTAGATTTATTCCTGAGCACTTTAATTTTTTGTGCTATCCTAAGCGGAATTTTTAAGACTTTATTTTTCCATTATTTGCTGCTAACATGTGAGTATGACAGATTTTTTTATATTGACTTTGTATTCTATGACTTCACTAAATTCATTTATTGGTTCTTATGGTTGTTTTGTACATTTCTTGGAGTTTCCTACGTGAATTATCATATCATCTGCAAACAGGCACAGTTTTGCTTCTTTTCTGAACTTTGTCTTTTCTTTCTTTTATCTTGGCTTACAGCAATGTCTGGGACCACCAGTACCATGTTGAACAGGAGCCGCAAGAGACACCTTTGTTCCCAATACTGGGGAGACAAGTCAGTTTTTCACTGTTGAGGATGACGTTGACCGCAGGTGGTTTTTTAGCAGATTCCCTCCATTGGTTTGAGGATGTGTCCTTCTAGACCTAGTTTACTGAGAGTTTTTATAACGGATGAGTAGTGAATTTCGTCAAGTACTTTTTCTGAATCTTTTGAAATAATCATATTTTCTTTTGAAATAATATGATTTTCCTCCATTAGCCTGTTAATATCATGAATTCTATTGTTTTTCAAATGTTGAACTAACAATGTATTTCTGAGTTAAATCTTAGGGATTGAGCTATTATCTCAATGAGGTAGTATCCCTTTTTAAAGTGGATGGATGGGATTTAATTTGTTAATATTTTGATAATTTATAAAATCTTTGAAAAATATTTTTATTGAACATTTGACAAAAGATTTGAATAATTGCTAGAATTTATCAATGAAACCATCTGGGCCTGGAGTTTTGGGGTTATTTCTGATAAACTGAATTTCTTTAATAGCTGTAGGATTGATCAGATTTTCTGTCAACTTTGATACGTTGTCTTTTCTAAGAAATATGCCCATTTCACCTACACTGTCATATTTTTGGGTACCAAATTGCATATACAGAATTCTCTTTTATTTTATCAATATTTGTAGGATCTATAGTAACAACTCTCTTTTCATTCTGATACTGATGATCTTCTTAATGCTGGTTATTTTTGTGCTCTTTTTTCTTGATTATCTAGGCAGGGATTTGTCAGTTTGTTGATATTTTCAAAGACCCAGTTTTTGGCTTTGTCAGTTTTCTCTGTGCTTTATTTCTATTTTGTGATTTTCTGTTATTATCTTTCTTACATCCCTCATTCTATTTACTTTGGATTTAGTTTATCATCCTAAGGGGAAACCTTAGGTCACTGATTCTAGATCTTCCTTCTTTTCTAATATAATTATTTAAAGTCACGAATTCCTCTAAGAACTGCTTTAGTTGCATCCTATGAACTTTGATATGTGGGGTCATTGTTAGACAGCAGCTTTGTTCCCGATATTTGGAGAGAACAGGATGGATCCAGGAGTTAGACCTATAATTTCATCTCTGGGCAGGAGGACAGAAATGGGTCCATGAGGCAGCAGACTCCTTGGCCTGTTGTGGAAAGGGCAGTGGGCCGCCTGGACCCTCCCGAGGGCTCCGCTGCCTGCCCATCTCAGACTCACCGCTCTGCCTCTCCCAGCCATCCCGCCCGCCTCTGCCCGGGGCCGTCTGTCCATCCCTGCTCTTGCGGCGGCACCGCCGGCCTTGCGTTCCATGGGGGAACGCTCCAGGTCCAGGTCATACTGGCGTCCGTTCGTCTCTCTGGATCTCCGTCTTCATGCTTGGCCCTTGCGGTTGCCAACAGTCCCTCCTTCCATGAACGTAGAAATCCGTCTCGCTCCTCGTCTAGGCGGCGGGTCGCCGCTCAAAGCCTGATAATCATGGTGATAGCCCAGCTTGCCATGCTCCTCACTGCCATCCTGGCAGAGACTGTCGCCCCATTAAGGATGGAAAGGAGGTTCAGGCGTGCTGGGGTCTCGTCCAGGCTCCTGTCATGGGGCTGATCTCAGGAGGGGCAGGAGATCCGACCCAGGTCCCCCTGCTGCCCAGAGAGAAGACAGATCCCGACTGGCTGCATGCTCTCCAGACTGGCGGTGGCTCTGTGTCCTCGCGTTCCAACCGGCAGTGCTGGCAGGGGTGGGGCTGGACCCCCTGCTTCAGTGGGGCCGCCTCCTCTAGAAAAGACTGCAGCGAAGATGGCAGGCCAGCCAGATGGTGGAGGTGTTGCTCAGAAGTGTGGGAACACTGCTTAGGGGAGAAGAACCAGCTTCTTTCCCCAGCCACGAGGATAATTTGGGGAGTCTCTGGGAGTCTCCTTTCTTTTTTCCCACAGTCAAGTTTTATTTGTTTACTTTTAAAGCAAATGTATTCACTGTGTACTCTGTATGTGTGCTCCGCCCATTCTTTGACCCCATGACCCCCCGAGGGGGTGGGGCTGGTGCTAGTACTGGTTCCCATTTTACAGCGGAGGAAACTGAGGCTCAGAGAACACAGTCAGAGCCCAGGTCTGCCAGGCCACACAGGACGTGCCACAAGTCTTCCCACCCCGCCTGGAGTGTCCCTAGAGGACACAGGGGACTGAGACTCTAAGGTCGCGCATTTCGGGTTCCGTGTAGGAGGGGTGAAACCACCAGCACCCTAAAGGGTGTTCCCCTGGGCCAGTCGAGGCCAGTGCAGCCTTGTTGGACATGCAGGTGCTGACCCAGGACTGCTTGGCCGCCCCAGACAGACATCCTAGGCTCCTCTGGGGGCAGTTCCAGTGGGTACCTTTCCTCATGGGACCCAGCAAACCCAGTGTCCGTTAGAGGATCCACTAGAAAGAGACTCAGCTAATTAGCATCCTTTGTAGGCATCACGGGTCCAGCCACAGCAGGGACCCTTAGCAGGTATGAGGCCTGACACTCTGCATGCTGCATCTCGGACTCTTTCAAGGGCCTTCTAGGAAGGTTCTGGGGCCCTTACTTCAGTGGGGATGAAACAGGGACAGAGCAGCCCAGGTGCTGGGCCCCGAGGATGTGTGAGCTGTTATAGCAGGGATCCGACCGCGGGTGGCTTCGAAGGTCCAGTTCTCTCTGCCCGCCCACCCCACAGGCCCGCAACAGCCGGGCGGAGGGCTGCCTGGCTCACAAGAGAGCTGTCTGTCTGTCTAGGGAGCTGGGCCCGCGGGGCCTGGTCAGAGAGGCCTGAAATCCAGCTTAGCTCTGAGCTTGACTGGAAGATGCAGTCGGGAGCTGCTCAGGGCTGGCGGTCTGGGCGGAGGGAGGGGAGTCAACACTAATTCGTCTTCAGATGGCCGAAGGGGGTAATCGCCGGAGTGACAGGGCTGAGAAATCCTGTTAGTCCTCCGCTCAGCTCCGGCTGTCACGCGGCGTCCAGACAAAGCCTCTCCTGGGGGCTGCGGGCGTGATGAAGAGCTCACGTTCAGGCAGGGCAGGCGGCAGGGACCCCAGAGAGCGGCTGATCCCCGAGGCCTGCTGGAGGGGGCAGGGCCGAGCCCCCGCAGCTCCAGGGCCTGCTGGAAGCACTGAGGGTCCAGGGAGCCGGCCTTGGGCGAGCCCCTCCCTTCTTCTGGGCCCCAGGGTCCCGAGTATAAAATTGCCGGAGCGGGAGAAGACCTCCCGGGGATCAGGGTGGTCTGGAGACTTCCTGAATCCTGCCTGGCACACTGGACTTGCCAGTCCTCTGGAAAGTGGTAGCGGCAGGGTGAGGCCACGGGCTGTCTTGCCACTAGGGCAGCGGGGGCCCTGCGCTGGGCTGACCTGGGGTAGACTGGGGGGAGGGGGCCTGGGGTAGGATGGGGGAAGGGGACCTGGGGTAGACTGGGGGGAGGGGCCCTGGGGTAGACTGGGGGGAGGGGACCTGGGGTAGGATGGGGGGAGGGGACCTGGGGTAGACTGGGGGGAGGGGACCTGGGATAGACTGGGGGGGAGGGGAGCTGGGGTAGACTGGGGGGGAGGGGACCTGGGGTAGACTCGGGGGGAGGGGACCTGGGGTAGGATGGGGGGAGGGGACCTGGGGTAGACTGGGGGGAGGGGACCTGGGGTAGACTGGGGGGAGGGGACCTGGGGTAGACTCGGGGGGAGGGAACCTGGGGTAGGATGGGGGGAGGGGAGGTGGGGTAGACTGGGGGGAGGGGACCTGGGGTAGACTCGGGGGGAGGGGACCTGGGGTAGGATGGGGGGAGGGGACCTGGGGTAGACTGGGGGGGAGGGGAGCTGGGGTAGACTGGGGGGAGGGGACCTGGGGTAGACTTGGGGGGAGGGGACCTGGGGTAGGATGGGGGGAGGGGACCTGGGGTAGACTGGGGGGAGGGGACCTGGGGTAGACTCGGGGGGAGGGGAGCTGGTGTAGACTGGGGGGGAGGGGAGCTGGGCTAGGATGGGGAGGAGGGGAGCTGGGCTAGGATGGGGGGAGGGGAGCTGGGGTAGACTGGAGGGAGGGGACCTGGGTTAGACTGAGGGGGAGGGGACCTTGGGTAGACTGGGGGGGAGGGGACCTGGGGTAGACTGGGGGAGGGGACCTGGGGTAGGCTAGGGGGGAGGGGACCTGGGGTAGACTGGGGGGAGGGGACCTGGGCTAGGATGGGGAGAGGGGAGCTGGGCTAGGATGGTGGGGAGGGGACCTAGGGTAGGATGGAGGGGGAGGGGACCTGGGGTAGACTGGGGGGGGAGGGGACCTGGGGTAGAATGGTGGGGAGGGGACCTGGGGTAGGTCGGGGCAGGAGCGTGCAACCTGCTCCACCAGTCAGGTCGATCAGCTTCTCCCCCTTGGACTGGGCTCCAGCTATGTATGGACCAGTCTGGACTGCGGTTGGGCAGTGCCCCCGGGAAGCTGTGATGGAAAGCAAGTCCTAGCATCCTGACCTGGCTCCCCTGCAGAACAGGGCCCACCGTGGCGTTTATCTCCGTGTGAGAATGAGCGTGCTCCTGGAGGAGCTCACAGTCAGGAGGGCGGCCCCCCAGGCCCGGAGCCCCCTCCCCGGGCTCCCACCCACTCTGTCCCCAGAGATGGAGGCCCTTTCAAACCTGGGCCACCCCGACTTGCTGAGGCAGAATCACCGCTCCCCGCCGAGCGTGCTGAGCCCCATCCGCCAGCCCCTGCAGTTGCCCCCCCCCCACCCGACCTCCCCAACAGGAGGCTCTGCCCTCTCCTGTCCCTCCGGAACCGGCCCCACATCCAGGCCCCTCCAGACCCCGAGCCATGACGCCCGGTCAGAGAGCCCGGGAGCCCTGCAGGCTCTCTGAGCCCTCATCTGCGTCTCTCCTGGGCTTCCTGTCGCGTCCCCTCTCTGGTCTGAGTGTCTGGCCCACCTGGGTGTGTGTCCCACCACGGTGCCACCTGCAGATGGAGGGAGAGGCGGCCTGGACCGCCGGCTGTTCCCTTCCTCGCTGCTGGTCCCGTTGGACCCTTGACCGCTGACTCCCGGGAGGCACCGCTGAGCGAGGCTGGCGTTTGTGGGGTGCTGGGGCCTAGGCAGGCCGCTCAGGATGTCTTGGATGAAGCCAGCCGTTCAGCTGTGTTGGCAACAGACAGCCAGGAACAAAAGCCAAGTGGCTTCTGCGTCAGCCTTTAAAACCACTGAAATGATCTCACTTGTCACTCTGTGGTCCAAATATTTTGCCCACTTAGACGCAGCCTTCTGTGCTTGTGAAAGTAAGTGTGTTATTACTCTCACCTGGCCCGGTGACAAGGTGGGCAGATCAGATAAATAACCTCGCAGCCGATCAGGCGAGTGGGAGCGTATCCTTATCGGCACAGCCTGGACGCGGCTGCTTCCGGCTGGATGTGGGTGGAGGAGGGGCTGCCTGGGGTGGGTAGGGGGGTGCGGGTGGCCTGGTGGTGGGGGCTGGGGGGATCCCCCACAGCGAGGAGGGTGGGAGGCAGGTGTGCTCAGAGAGGAGATGAGACCCCTGGCTTCCGGGGCTCAGGAGGCTGTCTTGGGGTGGGGAGCCGCACGGGGCCCCGGGGGTGGGCTGGGGTGTTCTGAGCTGGAGACGGGACCTGGCCCAGTGTCGCTGCAGCGCCAGGAGTCAACTTTCAGATGCATTCAGACAGGCTTTTGTTAACTCTATTTTTTTCTTTCTTTCTGATTTTAAATGTGATAAAGGCTCATTATAGAAAAACGAAGAAATTTACAAAGGTGGGTGTGCAAGCTCCCGGCTCCCCGCCCGCAGCAGACGGGGCGAGGGGTCTCTTTCCTGACTTTTGTGGATCGTTTATGGTCGGAGACTTCGCACCACAGGACTTCGTTTCCAGCACGCGTGTGTGTTCTCTCGGGGCTGATCCTGTATCATTCAGGAGAGAATCGGCGGTGTCTGTCAAGGCTGCCCCCCTTCCCGGCGGCCACGGGGCCTCCCCTTCCTCACTCCGTCTCCTCTGAGTTTTGTTTCCTTAGGATGGAGCGCAGCCAGCTCAGCTCCGGGCACCGCAGGGGTGCTGGCGACCGGGGCATGCCCAGGGCAGGGTGCGGGGAATCACTCACCAGCGGGGTGCGGGAGGCAGGCTTATGTTACAGCGGAGGAAGCCGAGGCTGGGGAGAGGACGGCCAGCCGGCGCGGAGGATGAGCCGTTGGGGGCACCCCTGGGTCTGAACCCCAGCAAGTGACACCAGTCAGGCTCTCAGGGTGACAGTGTCCCCGGGCGGCTAATGTTTCTCTGAGCCCAGTGAGCCGAGAGGGCCAGCGGGTGGGCTGCTGCATCCCAGGTACTCACGGGGCCAGCCCGGCCGGCCAGCTCTTGCAGACAGCCCCACACAGGCGTGGGCAGTGCTGCGTGGGGACCGCGGCTTCCCCAGGTGCCGTGACTCACCCTCTCTGCCCAGGGTGACGCGTGTGCGGCTGGCTAGGTGTGAACTCGCCTTTGCTGGTGTCCCTGTGGTCTCTCAGGCAGCTCTGAGCGGCCCCGAGGGCCCGCTGGGAGGCCCTTCTGCCCTCCTGAGTGTGCACTTAAGGCCTGAGACCCCGGGGCCGAGCCAGCAGGGCACAGCTCGTCGGGACGGGCCCTCACCCAGCTCAGCTCCAGGGGCCCAGCCGTGGCCGACTCCCCAGCTGTGGGCATGGTGTGGGCAGACCCGGCTGAAACGGGCCTGTCCCCACCGAGAGGCCCAGTCCCCTGCGACAACAGAGACCTACGTATAAACACCAGGACGATCGGGAAACGTCTGGCTACGAGGCTTAAACCGGGCGATGCTGGGACCTCGCCTGGGTGGAGCCCCTGGAGGGACCTGGGGTGTGAGATGACCCTGGCGGTGACCCTGCAGGCTGGGCCGGGTGAAGCTTGATGACCAGGTCACCCCAGCGGTTTCCTCGCGGCTCGCTCAGGGTCGGCAATCTGCGACTTGATCTCCTTCAGGCCACCCTGGGCGCTGCAGGATCAGCCCTGTCTCTGCCCCCCGCTGGGGGTCCCCTCTTGACTCAGGGGTCTGTGACTTGGCAGAGTCAGGCCAGCCTCTCAGGGGGAGGGGACTGAAGCAGGGCGTGGCCCAGCCCCTGTCTTGCCCCCCTGCCCTCCACAGCAAAGGCCTTGGAGGAAAGGGCCTTGCTGCTAAGCCCACTTGCAGCTCCTGGACCCGGGCAGCTGTCCAGGCCGTGTGGGGGGCCCGTGACCGCCAGGTTTCCACCTCCTGTCCTGCATCTCCTTCACCCCAGGGAAGGTGGGAACTCCACGCTCACATCCCAGGGGGAGGTGAGGGCAGCCCACTGCATGCAGGGTCTGGGCACTCTGGGGGCGAGGCGGGGCGGTCCGGGACAAAGCAGAGACCCCTCTCCTGGGAACGTGCTGCTGGAGGTGCCCGGCTGGTCCCACACGTGGCCACCACTGCCTGGAAGCAGGAGGCGGGGAAAGCGGCCAACAGGGCCCAGGAGCAGCGGGTTTCCCTGGGGGAGTGAGCGGAGGTCCATGCCCGTGGCCGAGGAAAAGCCTGTCTCCTCTGGCTCGTTGAGAGTGCGTGAGGCTTGGGCTCACCTTCCCGTCCTGCCTACGAGGGTGAGGCTGCGTGTCCCAGGGAGGCGGGGATGCCGAGGCCAGGCCCCCTGCGGGGAGGTAAGTCTGAGCGCTCATCCTGGGCGCCTTTCCAGGGCAGCCCCTTTTCTCTTTTGTTTTTTTAGCTCAGACGTAGCTCATCTGGGGAGCGTGGACCCTCGTCAGTGTGAGAAACAAAAGCCACAGTCATCATCAACCTGAGGATGGGGGCTTCCTGAAGGGAGCCCTGGGGACTGGGGGCTGGTGGGTGGGACCAGGAAGGACGGGGCAAGGTGGGAGTGACGGAGGAGGGAGTTCAAACCCCCTGGAGATTTTCTCAGTGCTGTCTCTGGGTTTTTCCCAAAGCAAACCCTAAAAGGCTTCCTCAGGGAACACACCTGACTCAGGGACTGGAGACCCATTGTACTGATAGGCAAGCTGAGGCCCCGAAAGGGAAAGGGTGTTTTTGTAAGTACAAAAATTGTGAGATGTAAATAGGGACCCTGAGAGCCCACCCCCAGGCTCGGAGAGGAACCCAGCCTCGTGAAAACAACACCACACTTCCGTCCTTGGCCCGCCTCCCTGAGCATCTTGCGCTCCCATGAGGTCCCAGGTAGGGCAATGCAAAGCTGGTGGTCCCACGCCCAGGTCCCCAGCCTCAATGGGATCTCAGGTCTGTGGGAACATCCAGGAAACAGGCCTCCTGGAGGCACCGGGAGGGTGTGGGCTATTGGCGGGGCAGAGGAGGCTCAGCCAGGCTTTGGGGTGTGCGTGTCAGGAGCGGTCAGCCAGCTGCCCACAGGGGCCGCAGTGGGGCCGGGCCTTCGGTGGAATGTGGAGTGGCCGGTGTGGACAGCGGTCCAGAACTGCCGTCTGCCCGGGATCGGGAGGCTTTGTGGGCAGGGCTGGGTGCCGGCAGGAGGGAGATGACTCAGGGCAGGAAGGGAGGGCCTGGCTGGTTTTCTTAGGAGTTTGGACTTTATCCCGAGGGCAATGGGGAGCAGGAAAGGGTTTTTAACCTGCTGGGCGGGGGGTGGCAGGGCTCTGCCTTCCACTGGGTGGCCGCTTCCTCGGACCGCGAGCTGCAGCCAGACCGGGCCTTCCTGGGATGGCGCTGGCCAAGGGCAGCCGTGGCCTGGCTGGCGGGAGGTCTGGGGGTAAGCAGGGTGGGGGGCGGTGTTTCCTGGGACAGCTTCTCTGGACGCAGGCACGAGGAGCCCCGGGCGAACTCCGTGGCGACGTTCCCATCCCGCAGCGCACCGCACTCCCCTTCACGGCTGCCATCAATAACCGCTCCCTCCTCCCGGTTGCTGCAGTGGCCACATATATAATATTTAAACCACATTGGTGGGTGACAGAGACGTACGGATATTTTTAATCCCAACAGGCTATTACGGTTCATATCATGTCTGTCAAATAAATATTATGAATCATTTCCCGTTATCTTTATGGGGGCAAGTTGACTACATCAGGGAGATTGCGCACGGCAGCTCTGCCCTGTGTATTTATCCGCCTCTTATGTATATGTATGTGTATAGAGGGAGATTTATGGAGCAATTGTCGATAATAAATGCTCCCGGTAAAACACATTATCTTCTTGCTCGGTGGGCGGCGTCTGGAGAGGGCATGAGGAAGAGGAGTCGGGGGGGGGGGTGTGCCACCTTCGGAGCCAGGCCTGGGAAGGGGTCGGCACCCCAGGCCGCGCCTCTCGGCCTGAGCCCTTCTTCTCTGCTCCCGGGATCCGTCAACACTGATGTCCCTGTTGATGTTCTCATTTCACGTTAAAAATAAAAAAAGTCTCCATGATTAGCTGGCTCTTTTCTTCCATCTTAAAGAAGAGACTGAGGTTCAGAGAGGGTCATGGGCGTGTCGGCGGCTGAGCCAGGCACAGCCTCCCCACTCCTGGTACCCGCCCTAGCACCCAGGTTTCCAAGCCCACTGCCTGGCCCTTCTCTCTGCACCTGGCCTTAGCGTCTGCACGCCTGTGACAAGCAGGGAAGCGGGGCAGCTCGCTGGAGGCCCGAGTGAGTGGTTGTCCCTAAGTGGGGGTGGGTATCTGACCATCAACCCTTATTGCGAATCTGTGGGCCTTGGTGCTGGAGCTGCTGCGTGACCTGAGCCAGGCACGGCTCCCCTGGGTTTTTGTATTGCCTCTGGTGAAACGGGGGAGCAGGAATCTGTCTTTGTGGCCGGAGTTGGTGGATGGGGTGGCTGGCATTGCGTGGCCCCAGGGAACAGCAGCATCCTCCTCTACTGACTCGGAACTCTCTGGACCCCTGCGAGCTGCCCCTCACTCCTCCTGCCCTCCCTGCCCCGGCATCTGTGACTCCTTCCAAGTGGCCCTGGGGTTTGGAGGGACTATCACTATGGAGACCTCTGGAAGGATTCTGGGGCTTCCCAGGTGGTGTTAGCGGTAAAGAACCTGCCCACCAATGCAGGAGGCGTAGGAGACCTGGGTGTGATCCCCAGATCAGGAAGATCCCCTGGAGGAGGGCAAGGCAACCCACTCCAGTCTTCTTGCCTGGAGAATCCCATGGACAGAGGAACCTGGCAGGCTATGGTCCCTGGGGTGGCAGAGTCGGACACGACACGAGTGACCTGGCACGGAAGGATCCCGCCAGCCCTTGCGGGGAGCTGCCCCGAAACCCCAGTCTTTCTCCACGAAGTTAGCCCCATCCCCTGAGGCCTGTCTCACATAGACTGGTTTGGCCAGACCGCCTTTCAGCTCCCAGAGGTTTGGGACGAGGCTCCCACACGATGGGGGGGAGTGGCCTGCCTTCAGAGCATCTGATGGGGATGAAGCCTAACCTCTGTCGGCCACGCTGGTCTGGCTGCGCAGGGCTGGCCGCTGCTGTGGACGGGAGTGGTCAAGGGCCTGCAGGGCGACAGAGGCTTTGCAGAAGGCGTCTCCTCCTCCACCGTGTCCCACCCCCCGTCCGCTAACTTCTCCCCACTAAGCAGGACAGACTGAGTGCAGACCAGCAGCTTTCCTGAGCTCCCCCACACGATGGAGGGACAGGGCGGGACTCGGAACAGCTCTGTCCGCCTCACTGGGCGAGCTCGGGTGCCCCTCTGCCCCTCTGGGCTTCCTCCCCACCTGCCAGCTTGAGTTAGCTGTTACCTGCGACAGAGGGGGACGCCCCCAGAGGAGGTGAGAGCGTGCCCTCCAGGCTGGGGGATTTGAGAACAGGCTGGGGTGCCTGAGCCCCTGCCCTGTTTATGGGGGTCAGAACCCCACCCCATCTGTGAGATCCTGCTGGTCATCAGCCCGGGATCACATGGACCCTCCCTGGAGGGAAGGACCCAGAAGCAGCCAAGGTGAGCCCCGGTGCCCCAGGAGCTGTCAGGAGCCGTCCACCCAGACGCCAGTCTCCGGGGCCCCGCCTGGCAGACAGCGGCCTTTAAAAATATTATTCACCAAGCGATTCCGGAGACTGTTTACAAGGCTGAGCTGAGACAGGCGCAGGGAATAGGCCAAAGCACCTTAAAAGCATCCTTCAGGGGAAAAAAAAAAAAAGGAAAAAAAACCCCAAACAAAAAACAAAACCCTCTCAGATCCCAGGTTGTAAATAGATGGATATTACTATAAAAATATTTTTGGCAGCAGAAGTACAAGGCGGGAAGGCTGGGGGCGGTTTTTTCCATGGTTAGCTGGGACCTGGAGACTCCAAATGGGGCAGCCACCGTCCCGGGCGGGGCCCTGTGGGATCGTTAGCACCAAAGAGCCCTGCTCGAGGGGGGAGTGAGAAACAGAAACAACAAGGGCAAGCACATTTTCCACCAAGGAGGCTGGATGTCTGCCTCCCTCCGCAGCCCGCTCGCCTCCCCTTCCGAGCCAGCCAGCTCCTGCAGCACCCCTGTACCCCGCCACCCCCGGCCCCCCGCCAAGGGCAAGGTGAGGCTGAGAGCCCCGTGGCACCTGTCGGCACCAGAGCCGGGCCCGCGGGGCTCCGGACACATGAGCCACTGCCCCCGCGGCCTCCCGGGGTCCTGGCTGAGGCTGGGGCTTGGTGACACCGTCGGAGGTCCTCCTGGGAACAGAGGCCCCGAGGAAGCCACGTGGAAGTCCGCCTGTGCCTGTCTCCCTGGCTCCAGGCGCCAACAGTTCCAAACGGAGTCTCTGAGTTTTCTGGGGCAAGGGGCTGGGGGAGGACTGGGAAGCCCAGGGTGTCCACTGTCACAGGCAGGCGACTTCAGACGCTCCAACTCAGGCTTCAAGGCCTCTAGGACCAGCTTGCCTATGAGCGCCCAGCGTGTTCCGACCTGCCTGCCAAGGCTGTTGCAGGCTGTTCCTTCAACAGGCTGGCTACCTCCCCGCCCCGGGCGAGAGCTTGTGCTGGTTCTTCTGCCTGGAGTGCCCTCAGCCCTGTCTCGATCCGATGAAAACCTCCCTCCTTCAAACCCAGCCCAAGAAACAGCCGTGTCCAGAAGCTGCGGGCCCCTGGCCTGACACGTCCTGGCCCCTCGGTCACTGTCCTAACATTTCTGGCCTGTCCACCACTTCCCACCCCCTTGTGGGTGTCTCTTAGGTCCCCCCTGGGCTGGGGCTCCCAGAGTGTCCACTTCATCTCATGATAATATCGATAACTGCAGTGGCAGGAACTCTCAGGACTGAGCTCCTCCTCCTGGGGCCAGGCTCTCTCTCAGTTCAGTTCAGTCGCTCAGTCGTGTCTGACTTTTTGGGACCACAGCACGCCAGGCTGCCCTGTCCATCACCAACTCCCAGAGCTTGCTCAAACTCGTGTCCATCGAGTCGGTGATGCCATTCAACCATCTCATCCTCTGTTCACGGGGCTCTTGAGGCAAGAATACTGAAGCGGTTTGCCATTCCCTTCTCCAGTGAAGCACATTTTGTCAGAATTCTCGACCACGACCCGTCCATCTTGGGTGGCCCTACACGGCACGGCTCAGAGTTTCGAGTTGGACAAGCTGTGGTCCATGTGATCACATGGCTCTCCCTGCCTGACCTCATTCGGGCTTCTCCGTGACTCAGAGGCACAGGGTGGCCGTGCCCACTGTACAGATGAGGGCACTGAGGCCCAGGGAAGGAGGGACCTGGCCAGGCCACACGGCTGGTAAGAGGAAGGGCTGGGAGCCAGCCTGTGCCTGCTCACCAGGGACCACACCTCTGCCTAAGCACACGGTCTGGCCCCTTGGCAAGGGCTCGAGAGATGTTTGTTGAATGAATGACCAACCCACGGAATGGACTCGGGGAGAGTTCACGTTTCTCTGGCACCCCACCCCCCCTCCGCAGAGCACGGCTGGTTGTCCACACAGGATGTGGCCCGCAGGCCACTGGGGGCCAGGGCCTGTGCACGTTCACCCTCGCTGGCCCAGAGGTTCCCAGGACAGGGCTTGGCTTCATCCTCGCTGCAGAGTGACGGTGCTCCGCGGTGTCATCTCTCCCAGCCTTGGCCGTCCTCCTCAGTCAGGTGGGCGAGCAGTGCCCACCGCCCAGGAGTTGTTGAGGGTGACCAGCCAAGACGTGGGTGCATGGTACTGGGTGGTCTCCTCTCCCGAGCGGCAAGGGCCTCTTCGTCTCCGGCGGCAGTGGCGAGGTCTGACGTAGGTCAGGAGGACAGGCTGGGAGGACGGAGTTCAGATGGGCCACTGATGGTGCGCACAGGGAAGGCCGTGCCAGTGGCAACGGAGACAGGCCTGAGGACGGGGGCTGGCACGTGGCGCGCACCCCAGACGTGTCAGCACCTGTGTTCGCTCCTGCTCATCCTGCATGCTTGGCCGCCCCCAGACCAGGCAGGAGGAAACGAGCTTTAGAAGTGGGTGGCTGGCGGGGCAAAGCGGGGAGTGGGTTTGCTGGGATGATAGTGATGAGGACCAGTGTTACATCGGCCACGGCTGAAGTCAAGGGCAGATGGGCAGAGGGCTCAGGAGCCAGCAAAGACCAGACTTTCTTGAGTAAGAGAGGAGGGCAGGCACGAGCAAGGGGGACAGGGCAAGCCTGGGCCATGGCCTGTGGTTGTGCCAGAGGAGGGAGTGCTCCCCAACCAGCACTCACCCGCTCCCCCCTCCCCCCAGCCCAGGATGCTCCGGACAGGTCTCAGCGGCCTTGTGGGATCTAGCCCCTGGTTGTCCAGGGGGAGGCGGTCGTGTTGGGTGCCCATTGCACAGAGAGGAAAGTGAAGCCCAGAAGGGGGCTGGGGAGGCAGGCTGGAGGCCACACAGGTGGCAGTGATGCCCGAGGCAGGAGGGCCCCCCTCTCGCCCAGGGTTGTGTCTGTCGCTGAGCTGCCGGTTGGGCCCTCCTGTCAGCGCCCCTGGCCCAGGGGCCACATGTGCGGCCTGGGTGGCCTGGGGAAGCGCCTCCGGGAGTGGATCTAGCAGGGCAGCTAGCCCGGGGTGGGGGCGGGGTCAGGAGGCCCAGGTCCAAGCAGGTAACTCACGCAGGAGCCCCAACCCCAGCTGCCCCGAGCTGTCAGGACGGGAGTCCGTCCTTTCGCTTTTAAACAAACACGTCATGAATTTAAAAGTCAGGGCAGAGAACTGTCCAAGGCGTAAAAATAGCCACCTGGCCACCGAGTCAGAGCCCAGCTCGCCGCGCCTGGTCCCCAGCCTGGTGCTCCCAGAAGCTGGGGCACCGCCCCCCAGCCCCTCTTCCCGGGGGTTCCCCCGCTGGCCGTCCGTGGGGGCGGGGCTGGGGGCGCCCGGAGTGTGGGAGTGGGGGCTGGATGGGGGTCCAGAAAATGAAACCCCCCACTAGACGCCGGAGCCAAGCCTGTGCCGCCCAGGGCCTCAGTTTCCCCAGGCGCCCGGCAGGCTCTGCGCGCCGCGCGGCCAGCCGCTTTGTGTGGCCGCCCAGACAATGGCCCGGCCGCTGTCCGCCTGCTCCGCCCGGTGGTTTTTTTTTTTTTTTGGGGGGGGGCAGGCCGGGGAGGGAATTCTGCTCCCGCCCCGCCCGCGCCCCCCGCCCCCGCGCCGCCGCCCCCGAGCGACTCCCGGGAACCCCTGGCGGAGGAAAACTTGCAAGTTTGCACCGCGCTCGCTCGCCTGCAACTCGGCGGCGGGGCTGGCGGCGCGGGGGAGGCGGGGCGCGCTCCGGACGGCGGAGGGGGGCGCGCAGGGGGCGGGGGGGGCGGAGGGGGGGTGCGCTCCGGGCGGGCGGGACTGGGCGCGCGCGCAGGGGGCGGGGGGCGCGCTCCGGACGGCGGGGGGCGTGCAGGGGGGCTGCGCTCCGGGCGGGCTAGGGGGAGCGGGGGGCCGGCGGGGGAAGCGCTCCGGGCGGGCGGGGCTGGGCGCGCGCGCAGGCCGGGCGGGCGGGCGGCGGCGCTGCGCCGAGTCCGCGCCCGTCGCGGGCCCCCCGCCGCCCCCCCGCAGGCGCCGCCGCGGTCGGAGCGGGGCGCGGGCGCGCGCGGCGGGGGCGCGGGGGCGCGGGCGCGCGCGCGGCGGGGGCGCGCGGCACAAGTAGTTTACATTGTTGGGCGACTTTTGCAACAACTCGCCGCGCCGCGGCCTCCGCGCGCCGCCGCCGCCGCCGCCGCCGCCGGCTCCCGCCGCCCGGGCCCGGCCGGCTGCGCCGGGGGCCGCCGCGAGGTCGCCGCAGACATGGACACCAAACATTTCCTGCCGCTCGGTGAGTGATCGCGGGCGGCGGCGGGGCGCGTCCCCGGCGCGCGCGGGGGCCCCCGGCCCGCCCCGCCCGGCCCCGCGCCCCCCGGCCGGCCCGCGCGGAGTTGGGGCGCGGGGCCGGGAGCGGGTGGGCCGGGCAACTTTTCCCCGGGCCGGCCGGGCGCGGAGCGGGCGAGGGCGGCGGGCAGCTCGCGGGCCGCGGCGGGCCGCCGACTTGGAGCGGGCAGCGGGGCCGGAGGGGCGGCCGGTCGGCTGGACCGGGGTGAGGGGGGTACCCCTGGCCCCGCCCGGCGGCAGCTGGCGCCCCCCGCCCCGGCGCCCAGCTCCAGCGGGGCGGCGCAACTTGTGCGCTCCCAACCTCCGGCCGCCCTGGCATCGGGACGGCCTCTGCGCCGCCGCCCGGGCTGCGGACTCCAGCAGGCCGCCGGCCCTGGAACGCTCGGGACCCCTCCTCCCCCAGAGCCGCCCGGGCGCCAGTGGGCAGGGTCGCCGAAGGGCCTTAAGACCGGGACCATCAAACCCGGGGAGGCCCCCTTCCAGAAGCGGGGACCCTCACTCCGGCGCACGCGAGTGTTCCCCTGGCATTCTCTGGAGCTGGCCCTGCACTTGGGGTGGACAGCCTGGAGGCACAGAGGGCCGGCTCTCCCGTCCTCCCGCTGCCATCGCGCCCAGAGGCTCCCTTGCCCTGGACCGCTCTCCAGCTCCAGGTCTGGCCCCACAAAGGAGGAGGGGGCATGGCCAGGTGCCCCCAGCCCGCTGTCCTCCCGCAGGTTTGGGAACCAGTGAGAGGCAGGGGAGGGGGAGGGGGTGGGGAGACTTTATAAATGAGCCCGGGAAGGATATTAATTTGGCGGTGGGGCCGGCAGCCGGGCTGTCAGGCTGGGTGAAGGATTTGTGCTGAATGGAAATTAAAACAGCTGATTATGAATGAAACCCGCGGTCTGTTGCCGCTCCTGCCTGCCCACCCCCTTGCAGCCTGGGGTGCAGTTTGGCCACCCGGTTGGCCGCCAGAACGCGGCGCAGCTGCGGGGACGTTTGTTGAGATGGGGAGGTGGAGGGGAGCCGCGTGGAGCTGGCCCCACTTCCCAGGGTGGCTGGGTGAGGGTCTGAGCACTCCTGGCTTGCGCGCAGAGGGGCGTGTGACACAGTGACTGGGGTGGGCTTCCAAGTTCGCCAGGTCTAAGAAGACTCCTACTGTGACCCTGCATGGTCCGGACCTCCGCAGGCGCCAGGCTGGGTGCTCTCCTTTCTCCTCAGAGCCTCCAGGGGGGGCACACACGTCCATTTTGCAGATGAGAAAACTGGTTGAGACCACCGGCTACAGAGTGGTGGTTTGGGGTTTGAAGCCCCAGCCCGTGGTGGTACCCTTGTGTGTGGACTGAAAGCTGAGTTGATTGTGACTCGCTGCTACTGGGCCTGGCTGGGGTGGGGGGGGGCCCTGTGTAGGCCAACAACCTCTCCTGTCGCCTATTAAAGTCTTACACACACGTGTACACACACATACACACACACAGAGGCGCCCCCTGGAATAAGAACATTCAACTCTGTCTTTGCTCTTCTCCCGGCCCCCACCCCCTGATGAGGCAGGGCCCTGCCTGGGTACGTGGAGCCGGACGGGTCCCCGTCCCCGACATGCTGGCAGGGTCCTAGGAGTGGGCCCGTGGAGGGCCCCGGCTGCAGGCTGGCTGTGCTGGGGTCCCCACAGGGAGGAAAAGAGGTGTCCCAGGAACCTGGACCGGTGTCATGTTCCCCCCAGTCCTCCCGCCGTGGCAAGGAGGCTGTGGGGGGGCTTCTCTCTGACCCGGTCTGCGGCCTCCCAGGCCGCCCATGCCCCAGGCCTGAGCAGACGGCCCTGGACTCTGATTACACTTTATTTTTTTTCTAAGCTTGTGACCAGCTCTGAAGTCCAGTGGAGTTGAAGGTCCATTTAAGCGGCTACTTGCCTAAGCCCTTTTGTCAACACGGCCTAATCCCTCGTGGGGGGTGCATGTCAGAAGGCCCGGCCTGGCCAGGCATGGCTGGCCGCCCAGGGCAGACCTGGAGCAGTTGGGCAGGCGGCGTTGCCCCTTAACGGTTGTCCGTCCACTTTCGGGGCCTCAGGCAGAGGGCCTGGTCCTTCCAGCACCCACTGCCTGGGGTGTGGCGGGCCTGGGTCCTTGCTCTTACCTGCCCGGGAGTCTCCCAGCTGCCGGGCCTCCCCGTGAGGGGAGGGCAGGGACGAGCCCAAGGTACGGATCTGGGGGCCAAGAACTTGTCCACGGTCCCCCCTGCTGCCCACGGCTGACCAGCGCCTGTGAGAAGGCCTGCGCTTGGCACCAGGCTGGCTGATGGGGCTGGAAGGCTGAGTCTGTGGTCTCGAGGTCTCAGACCCCAGACCCCTGGCTGCTTGTGGCCCATTTGCCTGGGGACGGGTGTAGGGGGCAGGAACAGGATGGTAGGTCCACTGGTCGCCCTCCGGGCAGCGCTTGGGGACCTGGGAGAGCTTGGAGCCCGGGTGAGGGGCATCTGGTAGCATCAGAGCCCTCGGGACCCAAAATAGAGCACATTCTCGGGCCTCCCGAAATAACAGGGTCACGTGACTCTGCGGAGGCCGGGCTTGGAGGCCGGCCTGCCAAGGCAGTCCCGTCTTGGCCTGGGCCCTGGGACTGTTGGGGCGTTTGTTTTGGTAAACTCCGGAGGGGGCTCTGTTTGTTGACGGGGGAAGTGTCAGGGTGAGAAAAACAGCCCTCGGATGGGCTTGGCCGTGGCCGTGGCCTGGCCAGCCTGGACTTGGACGCCTGTCCGCTGTGCCTGGGCCGGGTGCGTAGCCCTGACCCACTCTGCCTGGATGCGGTGGGACGCGCTGGGGACCCTCGGGAAGGGCCCCGGGGGGCGGGCAGGGCGGCTCTGAGCTGGGGCTTGGCAGAGCTGAACCGGCAGCCGTGCGCGCGCCGGGGTGGCCGCTGGGGCCCGGCTCCAGCTCTACCAGCTCGTCCAGCTGTGCCTGTCCTTCGGGGCCTGCGGGGAGCTGCGCCTCCTCCAGGAGGCCCTCCTCCCGCTCTCCCTGGCCTCCCCACTCACCCCCGCCCCGGCCCCCGCCCCCGTGTGGCTCTGGGGGCTGGTTTCCAGCGGTGGTCCTTGTCTGCCGTCCTGGGAGAGGAGGCCCCGGGGGCTGGTTGTGGAATTACTGTGCGTGCAGAATGGGGCGGGTGTGCGTGGCATCCGGCATCGGGACGGGGCCCTCGGTGAGTCGGGGTGGGGCAGACTTGGGGGGTAGCGTGTGTAGGGGGTGAAGACTCTCAAGGCCTGCCCGGAGCCTGCGGAAGCCGCCTGCAGGGTTTCACCTTCTCGGCTCACCTGGGCTCTTTCCACAGTCGGCCTGTTTTTGCAGCGGGTGGTGGTTTCGAGCTCGGCGTGTCCGTAGGAGCAGAGTAGGAGCAGAGGGCTCCTGGGCTTGACTCAGCCGCCGTCCACAGGACGGGGCAGAGGCCCCTGAGCTGGCCCAGGACAAGACCTGACCCTCCTTCCTTCTTCCACCTGCTCCTGGTTTTGTCAGAGTTCACGGTAGGTGGCCATGGTGGCCAGGTCTTGATGTGTCAGGTCTACGGTCTGTTCCCATGGCAGCCGGCTACCGGCAGGGTCAGGTACGGGCCGGGGTCTGGCCCCTTGAGGGCCCCGGAGGCTGGTGGGGCTGCTGCCCATCGGTGGGTGCCCTTCGAGCCCTTTGCCCTGGTGTGTGCTGGGCAGGCCTGTGTCCTGCACGCTGTGGAAGGTTGGAGGACGGGGCCGGTCCCCTCCCCTCTCCCCGCCTCCCCTGCTCGCGCCGGGACGGCTCTGTCTTCACTCTCCCGTCCTCTTCTCCTTCTCCGCAGGCCCCCCACCTGCACCCTCTCGAGTGATCTGGTGTGCCCCGGGGACCCTGGAGCTGCCCCTTCCTGGGGGGCTGTGTCTTCTTGTGGGCTGGTGGCCGGGCCCCTGGGGATCAGGTCCTCCGTCCTTGCTGCCTGTGTGTGTGCCCTGCCTGACGGCCTATCGGAGCCTCAATTGTTCATCTGTAAAATGGACCCGCGCGCCGGCCCTCGCTGGCTGCAGGGGAAGGCAGTCCATTGTGTCTCCCTGATGGCCTCCTTCAGAGGCGCGGCCTGTGGTCAGAGCCTCGCTGTGTCCCCTGTCTGGGTTGGCAGCGGGCAGCGGACGAGGGGGACCGGGTGTCCAGTGATAGAGCAAAACAGGACCATGAAGCAGAGGCGTAGCTGCTGCTGTCACGGCCGTGGGGCAGACGCAGGAAAGAGGGCGGCCCCCGCCCTGTCTTCCACGCGTGGAGCGCCGCCGCGGCCGCTGGTCTGGGCTCCCGCAGCCCGGCTGGGCCCTGCTTCCTGGCTCCTGGGAGGTGGTGCATGAGGGCCTGGCTTGCACGCCTGCCGAGAGCCTGGTGCGGGATGTTCGAGCAGTCGTGCCCCAGCGCCTCACAGACGGGGAAATTGCACCCTAGAGTTACAGAGCAATTGTCTAGCTCAGCAGCGGAATGAGCGTGAAATGGAGCAGAAAGCAGCTAAATAAAATTGGCCCGGGCCGTCGCAGGGGAGAGTGGGGACACACGCGCGCCCCGGCCCGCCCGCCGCCGGCTGTCCCGCGTGTCTGTGTGTCTGTCCCGGAGAACTGTGTCCCTGGGTGAGCAGGGCAGGTGAGCCTGGCGCCCGCCCAGGGCCGCCCTTCCGTGGGGCCCGTCTGTCCCGTGTCTCTCAGTCTCTCCTATGACACGTCCAGGGCCTGGTGCTGCCTGTCCAAGGCACGGTGGCGCCATCCCTGGGGTGCCCGCTGTGTCCCTGGGCCTGCGTTTCTAGCCCCGTGACGTCCTCGCAGGGACGGGCCCGTGGAGCGGTGGGAGCCGTCGGGCTGGGCTCGCCTCTGCACGGTTCTGCCTGCCTTTTCTCCGCTCCGGTCGGGCCCCGGGTCCTGGGACGGGCCTCGACCGCCTGATCCCCAGGTGGCGTCTTCAGAAACCACTTGCCTGGCGGGCCCTGCGTCTGTGCCCCGTCCTGCCTCCCTGGGAGCCCTCTTAGGTGTCCTGGGCCCTCGGGTGAGCCTTCTGTTCTGGGAGACCGATGGGGGTTGAAGCTTCACTGTCCTCATTCTCTCCCATTCGCCCTGGAAGGTCCTCCTCCCGGGTTGTCCGTGGCTGGGGGTAGGGCAGGGCCAAGGGTGGAGAACCACCGGCTGGGTCACAGCTTGAGATGCAGCCTCAGGACCCTGTGGCCGGGGGTCCCCGACCTCACCCTCAGCCCCCAAGGGTGGAGCTGTCCACAGCAAATTCCTCAGGGCCCCGGGGGGGTGCTGGGGGTGGACAGCCACGCCTGGTCCCCAGGGCAGGGCGGGGCCTCGCTTACCTCTGTGTTCCCCACCCCCAACACAAGCACACACATGCTCGTGACGGCACACCCCACGTGTCCGTGCACACAGGTGCACACACGTGCACACATCCACGTATGTGAACAGGTGCACGCACGTGCGCACACACGCACGCTGCCACGAGGGTGTGCATGCACACACAGCCCAGTCCCCACGAGGTCTTCCTTAGAAGGACTTGGGTCTGCTGGCTGGCTCCGGTCCACTCGGCGCCCAGGGAGCACCTGCCTGGTGCTGGCCGGGCCCTGCCGCCCCGCAGAGCTGGGCGTGAGCGGTGGGGGCGGCCAGGCTTCCTGCTGGAGCTGGTTCTGGCGCGGACTCTGGCGGAGAGGCGGGCTTGCAACAGGTGTGGGGGAGGGCCCTCCGGATCAGGGTCAGCTGAGACCAGCGCCCAGAGGCTTGGCCCCTGGGCCTGCACGGCCTGCGCTGGGAGGGCGCTACTGTGTGAGAGGCTGCTGGTTGACCCCGGGACATGGAGGGGCCCCAGGGCCGTGGGGGTCGGAGTTCGGCCGCCAGCTCTGTGCAGAGGCTGAGCCGAAGGCAGGCGGGGGCTGGAGTGGGGAGGGTCCTGGGTGGGCTTGGAGCCCAGCGTGGCCGGTGCCCCTGTGAGTGGGCCTGGGCTGGGGGTGGGGACCCCACGTGGCTTCCTGGGCACTCAGGCTGGGCCCCTGGGCTGGAGTTAGCTGTGCCGTCCTTTGAGCACGGGGCCAGGAGAGGACCCAGCCCCCTTGTGCGGGCTCATCCGACCTGCACGGTCTCTGGCTGGGCCTTAGTTTCCCTGGCCGGGTGCAGGGCATGGGGCTGCTGTGACGGGCACTCGCTGAGGCTGTGGCTGTCCTGAGTCTGGAGCCTCCAGCGCAGAGGGGAGGGGACAGAGGGGGAAGCGAGCTGGGCCTGGGCCAGCCGCGTGTAAATCCTGCAGTGGCCACGGATCCGCCCCGCGGAGTTCAAAGCTGGCCCCGGGTGTGGCTGCTGGGCTGTAATGAGGTTACTGATTCAACCGGCTTCCTGGTGCTGCCGCGCAGAGCAGAGGGAGGCCTGGAGCCCCGGGACGGATCTAAGTAGCCCGTAATTGACCAATTTAGCTTAAGTGTCCGTGCTGGCCCCGGGCAGAGGTCAGGTGGTGACAGCCCAGGTGGCCGGAGTCGCTGCGCTCACGGGCCCCTGATGGACGGCTGCCTTCCGCCCCGCCTCGGGAGCGGGCACCAGTTGGGCAGCTGGCCCCGAGCCCCCGCCTGGGGTCCCCGTCCAGGTCCCTCCTTGCCCGTCTGTGGGCCCGTGTCCTCCAGAAGCTGCATGCTGTCCCCGGTCAGCTCCAGCCAGGCCGTCCCCAGTCGCTCCCTCCTGTGTGTGTGCAGGGCGCGGGGCGGCGGGCGCTCTGGGCGGGGTGCTGGGCTTGGACGTGGGGTGACCGCGTGGCCTGGGAGAAACAGTGGAGGGCCAGCCGGGGAGCGCGCGTGGCCCCGCGCCGTCCAGGAACGCGCCGGGGGTTGAGTGGGGGGGAAGTCACCGCAGCTGCAGTTGGTGGCAGCTCACCCTGCACCGTGGAGGGCGCGCCCAGAGCCGTGTCCAGGGGCTGGCGGGCCAGCCTGCCCCCCCCCGCACCCTGGAGAATCCCGGCCGTGTGTCCAGAGCACCCACCTTGCCGGCCGTTTAGCCCTGAGAGGCCAGGCTGGGTATTGGGGGCGCTGGGCGGTGGCGGCACGGTGGTGACCTGGCTGAACCGTCCCCCTCAAGCGCAGAGGCCCTGCGGTCCACGTTTTGGGGGGGTTTCAGTCTTGGGGAGCTTGAGAGACGTGCCCAAGGTGCCCTGGCTGATGAGGGTCAGCGCTGGGGTCCGAGAGGTGGTGGGCATCCCTCTTGGAGACTGCCCACTGTGCACCCCTGCGGCCCAGCTTTGTCTGGAGCAGCTTTGGGGTGCCCTCAGCGGCAGAGGAGGTGTGTCCTGGAGACACTTCCTGATTGAGCTCTTGGGGGATCGCCTGAGCCTGCTTGTGGTTGCCCCACCTGGGCGGGCGGGTGGTCGCGCCCACCCCACCTCCAGGGGTCAGGAGCGCCAGCGCCCCGCAGGGCTGCAGCCCAGGCCGGGTGGACAGTCCGGCTTGCTCTCTGGCCAGCTCGCTGCGTGTCCGGGCAGATCCCGTCTCCCCTGCCGCGGTTTCCCTGGGGCCCTCTGGCTAATGGAGTGTCGGCCTCTCGCCCTTGGCCTCCTTCCCTCGAGCTGGGGACTGCTCCTCAGGGAGTGGCCCCGGGTCCTCTCCCGGCTGAGGGGGCAGGCCCGGGGCTGTGGGAGCTGGGAAGTCGGCTGGGGTGGGCCGGACGGTCGGTCCCGGTGGGCCCAGCTGCCCAGCTGTGGTTCTCACCTGGGGTGTTCTGGTGAGGCGGTTTGGGGGTGAGCCCCGTGAGGGGGAGTCGTGAGCATTGCAGATGGAGGTTGGGCGGGGCCTGCGGGTTCTGTCGTGCCGGTCCGTGCCCTGTCCCCTGGCATTCTCCTTGGGCCCCCATCGCCCCCATCGCTCGGGCCTCTGCTCAGTACCGTGTGACCCTCACGCCCCGTCCCCCGCACTCAGCGCCGCTCACTCTGCTTTCTGGCTTTCTCGTGTTCCAAGCTGGTCGGTGAGAACCAGTGTCAGCTCTGAGCGGGGAGGCCGTGTGTCCCTGGCCTGGCCGGGAACCTTTCCGGGTCTCCGTTGCCTCACCTGTCACTGCCTGGGGAAGTCAGGGAGGCTGCAAAGAGGAGGTGATGTTGTTAGGCTTTAAGGGATAAACTAGACTGCTGGGTGGGCAGTGGGTCAGGACCCACCCTGGGAGGTTTCAGAAGGGTCCGACGGCACAGCCAGGCTCCTCCGCTGGCCTCTGGTTGCGTGGCCCGTCTGTGCTGGCGAGGCTCCAAGTGAGCATGGGGGGGGGGGGGTGTGTGGTCATCTGCTCTGGGAATAATTAACCTTGGGAGGAGGGAGGGCCGGGAGTGGGCCTGGCCAGCACCTGGCAGAGCCCAGCCTGGCGGCAGGCAGCCCCTCTGGGCCCTTTCCTGCCGACCTGACGTCCCCTCTGCTGCTTGGGCCTGGGGCGTGCTGGTCTGGAACGTGCCCACGCTGGCCCTGCTCGTGAGCGTCCATCAGCTCCGGCTCCCGGGGAAGGGGGTGGCCGGCGCTGGGCCCCTCTCCACGTGGAGCGGCTGGAGGTCCTTTCCTCCGTCGCCTGTCTGTCCCCCCATCCCTGGTCCATCGCCGAGGTGCCCCGCCCCCGCCATGGAGCCTCCTGCAAGGGCGCTGGGCTGCCTGGCGGCTCCTCACTCACCCCGTCCTCGCCTGGATTGAGGAAAAAGAGCTCTGATTGGGGCCAGAGTCCACGGCGGGTGGCAGAGCCGCCCTTGCCCCACCCCTGCTCCCGGACTTTCTGCCCAGGATCAAGGTCGGGGGGGGAGGGTAGGGCAGGAGGTGGGGGCCTTGGGCGCCGAGTGCCCGGCCGCTCTGGGCTCAGACGGAGGCGAGGTGGGTCACGACCTTCCTGGGTCGAGCCGGAGGGTCTCAGACGTGGGGACGGGAGCCGGGGCCTCCCCGCTTCCCTCGTCTGTGTCCCTGGACACGAGGTGGGTGCCGGCGACGGCCGGGGGGCGCTCAGAGCCCTGGCCCTCCCACGTGAAGTCTGTGACTTGGAGCGCTACTTCCTCCCGGTTTATCTCGGTTTCCTCATTCGTGAAATGGAAGGAAGGATGTTGGGCCGCGTCGGAGGTGGAAGTGCTGCTCCCCGCCGGGACCCTTGGCCGACACCGCTGGTCAGGCGGGCTCTTGCTCCTGGGGTGGGGGAACCCCGAGGCCTCAGTGGGCTTGGCCAGCAGGCTCGTTTGCTGCTGAACGCAGAGCGGCAGGTGCCACCGCGGCCTCGGAAAGTGTTTGTGGGCTGAGTTAGTGTTTACCGAAAACACATCGCCCTGCTCCCTCCACTTGAGACTCAGAGTCCTCGTCATTGAATGTCCCCTCTGGGGGTCCGTCCCGACTCCCAGGGGAGGGGAGTCCTGCTGTGTGCCTGTCTACCCCAGGCCGATTCCTGGGCGTGGAGCAGCCCTCGAGGGAGCCTGAGGCCAGGGCCGGGGCGGTGTGTGTTCCTGTCCCCCCACGTCCGCTCTGCGTGCTGCAGAGGCCGCCGCCGCCCGCTGCTGGACAGAACCCGGGTTTCCCTTGGACCCAGTGCCCGGATGCAGCGTGGGGGGCCCTCAGCCCCAGGTGATGCCCTGTGTTGAGATCTGGTTCCTTCCTCTGCGGCTGAGGCCTGTCTTGTGGACACCTGGCCGGTGGGGCGAGAGGCTCAGCGCTAACCTCCCGCCTGCCTGCCGTCGTCTGTCCGTCCCTCAGTCCGTCTGACTGCAGACGCCCGGCTCCTGCTGGTCGCTGGCGTGGCAGGGTTGTGTGGGGCCCGGCCCCCAGGATGGTGAGCGGCGCTCGGGGCCCGAGGGCCGGGGGCGGACCCCAACACCATCATTTCTCTCTCTCTCTAGACCAGGGTCTTGAAGCCTCCTGGGCCTTCTCTGTAGAGTGCGGCCGATGGAGCGTGGCAGGGTGGGCCACTCATGGTTGACGAGCGTGGTCATGCCCGCCTTGGTTGTCGGGGAGGATGGTGTGAGTGTGGTGGCGGGAGGACTGCAGGAGGCAGAGGGGGCGCGGGAGAAGCGTTACCGGGTTGCCCTGGCATCACTGGGTTGGGATCTCTAGGCTGGGTCGTGAAGGATGCGTAGGAGTTTGCCTGGGAGAAGTCAGCTTCCGATTCGCACGTTAGTTCTGTCTAACTAACATGTCTGAGGCCTCCCACCCAGAGTTTTGCGCATCTCCTGTGTGGCTGGCGCTGAACCAGCGAGGGGGAAGGGTAGAGATGCAATCAGAGAGCACAGAGAAGCCTCTGGAACTTTTGTCCCAGGGAGGTGGAACCGTTGGAGGGTCCTGGGCCAGGGAGGGTGGCATCTGGCTTGTGTCTGAGGAGGGGCCGGTGAGCAGGGCAGGGGCCTGGTGAACTAGGCAGAAATGGTCTGGGGCTTTGGCCCTGAGCGTAAGAGGGCCTGGGGCTGTGCCTTTTACCCAGGGAGGAGATCACAGCGGGGCGGGTTTCGGGGCATCAGGACTTTGGTGTGGGTGCAGCCTGGTGCCTGGCCGCTGCCGCCTGGCAGCTGGGCGGGCTGGAGTTCGCACCGTGGGCTCCCACGCGCCGTGGGCCCAGTGCAGTTCAGCGCCCAAGGGGACGGGCGATGCCGCAGGCCAAGTGCACCACAGAGCCCGGGGTGTCCGAGAGCCTCTGAGGCCTCGCTGGGCCTCCCTCGCAGGCTGGAAGGGTGGGCAGGTGTGCGGGCTCCCACGGTGCCTGCCGACTTCTTCCCGGCTCCGTGGCGAGCATGGGGCGCGGGCTGCCTCTGACCAGGCGCGGGCTGGGTGCAGGACCGCGGGCAGTTCTGGTTCCTGGTTGGCCGGCCCCCAGTCCAGGTGCCACCCCTCTGACCCTGGCTGGCACCCTTCCCGCTTGCAGTCCCAGGGTCACGGGGCAAGGTCACACAGCCCTTCGCTGGCTGCGGCCTCTGGGAGACAGGCCGGCTCCCATGTGTGTCTCCCTGTGGCCCTGCCCGCAGCTCGTTGCTGCGACCCACCTGCTTGTGGACAGTCCCCGTGTCCCCCCGATGGGCAGCGGGGCACCCTCGCAGCCGGCTGACGGAGAGGGACGAAATGGCTCTTGCGCCCGCGCTGGTCCTGGAAGGGGCCGATAAGCTAGAGTCATTTTCACGGGGGCAGCCAGGGACGCCCAGGCTCCTGGGCCCAGACGGGGGCAGGCAGAGCGTGGCCTTGGGGGAGCGTGTGGGCCTCGCTGGGAGACCCTCCAGGCTCTGGAGGCGGCCTGCCCTGGGCCTCCCTCCCCTGCTAACCCTAGGCCCCTCCTGGTGGCAGGCCCCTCACACACGAACGTGCACCCGCGTGCATCCCTCCCTGGTTCCTGAGATGACTGCTGTCCCAGCCATGTGGACGCTCTGCTCGGAGCTTGGTGGTCCTTGGCTCACATGCCCGTGTTGGGTGGTCCCTGCTGGCCGTGGGTCCCTTGGACTTGGCCCTCAGGACCTAGAGGCCAGGGGACCCCAGGGTCTGCCCCGTCATCCCCTGTTCTCATGGGACCCCGCCTTGCATGCTCCGGCCGTCTCAGGGTCTGTGAGCCAGAGGCTGCTGGACAGAGAGGCCAGGACTGCGAGTGGGGTGTGTTTGGGCCCCCTGTCCTCAGGGACTCCCATCCTGCCCAGACTCTCCTTGGAGCCAGGACCCCGTGGGGGCGCAGAGACGGGGTCGCGTCACCCCTGTGGCCGGGTTCCGGGGCCGGAGCACACGTGTGAGCCTCTGTGTGCCTGAGCGGGTCGCGTGTGCCCATACGGGCAGGTCCGGCCTGGAGATGGACCCGCAGTCCTTGCGGGCCCTGAGGGCCCGGAGCCCAGCTGAGCAGCAGGCGTGGGCAGCGCCCGGGGTGTGTGCAGAGAGACCTGGCCAGTCCGAGGGGCAGGGGGCCCGAGGGACCAGCGTACTGTGCAGGATACTGGGGTCTCTCCCGAGGACTGGGGGGCGGGGGCCCGTGGGCAGATGTACGCTGGAGGAAGACCACGGGCTGCTGTGTGGAAGGGGGTCTGGGGCCAGCGGGTCCTGGGTCAGACCGCTGATGTCACCCCCTAGTCTCCCCGGCCAGTCCCCTGGAGCTCCCGCTGGTTCCAGTCCTAGGGGAGGGGTCAGATGAACATTAGACCCAGGGGTGGGGGCGGAAGGGGCCCCAGGAGGGATGAGGAAGCTCTGAAGAGGCCCCCATCCCGCTGCCCCGGGCCCGCGCTGTGGCGACCACACTCGTGGTCAGCAGCACTCACCCGCCTTTTCAGCGGGCGCCCTGGGCAGGCTCAGATGGTCGATGAGCATTGACCCAGCAAGGGAGGGCCTCCCTGGATGAGGCGGGTGGCAGAGGGTCCCCGCCCTGCCAGAGTTGGGGAGCGGTGAGATGAGGGAGCCCCAGCCCCCCTCGTGCCCTCTGGCTGGGCTGTCTTCCCTTCCAAGGGATCCTGCAGCCTGGGAGAATGGGCCGGCCTTGAAGCCGGGGTCAGTCACGCACACTTTAGCGCGAATGAGCCTGACGCTAACCCTGCAAGTGCCCACAGGGAAGGAGGGCATGGAAGGCGTCCTCGCAGAAGCCAGGCCGGCTCCCTCACGGCGCTCTGCTGCCCTCACGTCCTGACCGCCCGCCTCGGACAGAGCGTTCTGCTGTTGGTGAGGGTCCCAGGCGGGGGAAACCCGGCAGAGGGAGGCGGTGGGCTGGAGCCGTGGGCAGGGCAGGGGTCCGTGTCCGAGGCCCACAGGGCCTCAGCCCCTCGCCCAGGGTCACTCGGCCGGTCACGGCAGAGCTGAGACCCGAACCTGGCTCTTGAGACCCCTCTCGGGCCTTTCCAGCTGGCCGCCTGGGGTGGCTGAGGCTGGGCGGGGGGAGACATTCCTTGTCCGGGAGGGGCCCAGCGTGGAGCCCGCCCTGCTGGGCCGGGAGATGCCTTGTTTCCTACACAAACAACCAGGGCTGGCTGGAGCAATTTTATTTTTATTTCCTATTTTTACTTCCCCGTTGGCTCTTTTTAGCAACTCTGGGTTAGATAGGCCCCCGCCCTCCAGTCTCCACCCGGCTTCCTGGCGCAGTCCTGGGGCCGTGGGGAAGCCAAGTGTGTGTGCGCGAGACCCTGGTTCAGCTGCGAGGCTTGCACATGCCTGGTGGCGGGGAGCGCGTTTCTCCCCAGGCTGCGAGGTGGCCTCTTCCCCTCCCCGGAGGCCCGTGGTGGGGAGTGGGCGGTGGCCGTGGGTGTGCCCCCCAGCTCACGGGCCTGTGCCTTGACGCCCTGCCCTGGTTCTCTGCTGGAAGCTGAGGTGGGGGGTGGCCGTGATGGAGGAGGAGGGGTGATCAGTGTGGGCGTGCCTGCTGGGCGGAGTGGGCTGGGGACACGCAGGTGAGCAGTGTGTGTGCCTCGGACCTGGCCGGGCAGCATGCGCCGAGGGCAGGCCTGGGCTTGGCCTCCTGCAGGCTGCATGTGCTGGACCCAGGCCCAACCCACTGAGGGAGCAGCCTGCTGCGGGGTGGCGGGGGAGGCGTTGGAGTGTCTGGCCAGCTGAGGTCTTTCTGCGACGGGTGTGGGGGACGTGGGAGCCCCAGGTTGGGGGTTTACTGCCCAGCCTGGGGCGAGGGGGCCCTCACCTGCCTGCATGGGTGCAGCTGGGCCTTGTGCTGGCATCTGGCATTCGGTGGTGGGTCCTGGGCTCCCGGGTCAGGCCTGGGTGGGCCTGGGGCTCAGGTGGAGAGCCGGTGGGCTGCAGTCCAGCCACTGGCCTGGTGCCAGCCTCTGCCCAGCGTGCTGTACCCCCCCATCTGCAGGTGCAGGCGGGCTCGGAGGCCCAGCGGACCCTTGAGGCCTCTCGGGTTGCGGGTGTGGGGCCGCCAATCCCGAGTGTTCTGCAGACCAGGAGACTGGGGTGCCCGGGCTGGGCACACCACATCGTGCTGTCTGCCCCAGGCCTTCCGTGTGGAGGGGCTGGGCGGGACAGGCCAGGGTGGCAGGGTTTATCCAGGGCTTGCTGTGGGACTAGCAGGGGGCCGTGGGGTCAGAACGGAAGGCCTGTGTGGTCCTGCCATTGGGGAGTTGCTGGCCGGGACGTGGACACAGAGGCACGTCCATCTCACCAGCCCTGCAGTGTCCACGTCAGAGATGGACCAGCAAGTCTGGGCGAGACCCCAGTGTGCTGCGGGCGCCTGAGGATGCAGGGTGGAGTGGTCAGGAAGGGCCGTGAGCGGGGATGGACGGAGGACACAGGGGCCCAGCCCCGTCCCGTTCTGTGCCCAGGGGGCCCCGCTCCATGCCCGCCCCTCCATCCGTTGGCAGTAACGCAGGTGCCAAGCAGCTGGTTGAGCCCGGGTTCGCTCCTGTTGAGCCCACTCGTGCCCGGGACCCTCTGCCACTCCAGAGGTGCTGGGTGGGCTTCCTGGGTGGGCTTGGGCAGCAGTGCCCGGACCCAGCTGGTGGGTCTGGGATTCTGACCCGAGGGGCCAGTGGCGGGTCCCCAGGGAAGAACCGGCCTGACCTCGCTCCTGGCCCGTTGTGCGCTGGCTGGCTCAGCTGGCTTCCGTGGTGACTGTTGTCCCGCACGAGGCGGCCTTCCCTCCGGGCTGAGGGATGTGGATGGCCCCGCCCAGGAGGTGCCCACTGCTGCTGGCCTGTTGGTGCCGAGACCATGGGGAGTACCTTCATCAGAGGCCAGAAAACCGAATCCCGTGGCTGAGGCGGGTGGGGGACACCTCCTCCTTGAAGACGATGGGATTTCTACGCCTTGCAGAGGTGGCGTGGCCAGAGGGCATCTGCCTAGTGGGGCTCCTCCCGGGAGCCTGGGGAAGCCACGTGCAGGCTGGGTGGCCCTGTGGGGGCAGCCCTCCTGAGCCTGGTCTGGGTGCCCACTCGGCCCTTTGCAG
Organism: Cervus elaphus; assembly: GCF_910594005.1. NCBI lineage: Eukaryota > Metazoa > Chordata > Mammalia > Artiodactyla > Cervidae > Cervus > Cervus elaphus. The sequence continues at coordinate 2,072,159 of NC_057825.1, read as the reverse complement.
CTGAGTGACCTGGGGCAGCGTGTCCCTCTGAGCCTGGGCCTTGTCCTCTGTGGAGGAGGGTGGTGACACTTCCAGGGTGCTCGTGGGGGTGAACCTTCAGTTCTGGGGGCCGCTCTGACCCTCGGAGTCCTCGTCTGCAGGTTGGGGAGCGGAGTCCTCACTGTGGTGCCTGAGGGCCTGTGGGAGGCCTGCCCCGCGGCACCCAGCGGCGGGACGGGCTGTAGGGGGGAGATGTGGGAATTTGCACCCCCCACCGGGAGGGTTTCCCTGGAAGGGGTGGTTCCAGACTCTTCTGGGGCCCAGGAATCCCCCAGGACCAGGAAGGGAGCCCCCTCGCGGGTGCCGCCGTGATGCACACTCGGTGGGGAGGGGGGCGCTCAGTGCCTTGTCCGCGCCGGCCTCTCCCCTCGCGGCCTGGACAGGAGCGTGCGTTCCCTGGTGGGCGGGCTCGGGGGAGCGGCGCCCCCCACCCCCATCCCCAGCGAGCATGGCCCCAGGCCGTGGAATGGTGTGATTCTGGGTGCCTCTCTTCCTTCAAGCAAAGAGGATCTTTCGAAACTGTGGGAAAGAGCATTTCCTCCCCAAACGCGAGTGGGGGGCGGGGGCTCGGTCAGCAGACGTGACGTCCCTGGCGCCCTCTCGCCCTCCCGTACTCCCGCCCGTGACACTCACGGGCCCTCGCCGGAGGGGTGGGTGGGTGGTCAGGCCTGGTCAGCTCCCCCCTCTCCCCCAGATCAGGCAGGTGCCCCCCCCGCAGAGTGGAGCCCCGAGGGGTCCCTGCTGGGCCATGTGCATTGTGAGTCTCCAACTCTGAGCCTTCGCTGTCTCTGTTCCCGCTGCCGGGTGGGCCTGCCCTGCCCTCCCCGGGTTCTTCGCCCCTGAAGCCTAATTCCGGCGCCCCTCCACCTCGAAACCGTCCCCAGGCCCGAGCCTGCTCCATGCCCCAGGACGGGGTCCCATGCATCACCCGGCCTGTCCTGCCCCAGGCCTCGGTGTCCGCAGCCCCAGGCGGGTCCCTTCCTGGGCGGAGAGCAGAGAGGATGCTTGGTCCCATGGCGGGGGTGCTGGTCCTGTGGGCCGGGCCGGGCCGGGCCCCGGGGTGGTAGCTGGGCTTCAGCGAGCTCACTTCCTGCCCATGCTGCTGGAAGGGGCTGTGATTTGGCCCTCCCTCCCCCAGCCCGGGCTCCTGACTCAGCAGCCGCAGGGCGGAGGGGAGACCGGATTTCTCGACAAAAAAAACCCCAGCCCGGGGCACCCATGGCCCAGATTTCTTTTGCGAAGGTGGGAAGTCGAGCCCTGGGTTCTGTCTGGGTTCCCAGCAGGAGGATGGGGGGGGGGGGGGGGCTGGAGCCGGCTCTGGGCCTTGGGGTCGCGCGCTGTCCCCCTCCCCGCCCAGCCGGACTGCCCTTCCCTGGGCACCACCCTCTGTGGGTCCCCAGTGCCCGCAGGATGTGGTTCTCGCTGCCGCCTGGCTCTGCTCTCCTGTGACTCCCGCCCTGGGTCGCTTGGTCCTCAGGAGCCACGCCTGCCCCGTCCTCCGGGTCCTGCATACCTTTCCGCTCAGTCAGGTGTCTGCATGTGTGCGTCCTCCTCCAGGAAGCCCCCCTGGGTTAGGTTCCCTCCCTTCACGGCCGTGGTGCCAGCGTCCCATCCCCTGGAAGAAGAGACGGGCCAGGCCTCGGAGCCCCCCTCAGCATCAGTGCTGGCCGGGCAGTCAGACGGCGACTCCAGGGGCCCTGGGCCAAGCGGAGGGCCAGGGTCTAGTGTTCACAGAGCCTGTTGGCTTCGGCTGCTTGAACGGGAGGGCCCTTTGCCTGGTGGAGTGATCAGGGGCCCCTCTGCCTGGAAAATGGGAGTGGGTGGCCCCAGCAGCCACTGTGAGCGTCCAGTCTCAGGGCCTCAGGCAGCGTCTCCTTGCCTGTCGGGGGGCACAGCCTCTCCCCCTGGGATGTCTCAGAGCTGGTGTCTGCACGACCGCAGTGTGTGCCAGGGAAGGGCCACGTCTGCAGATGGGGCTTCGTGTCTCCTGGGCCAGCAGCGGTGGGGGCACCTGCTGGGCTCGGGGCCCTTCCTGCCCAGACCTGGGGCCAGAATGGACGCGGCCCTCTGGGGGGTTGGTTCCTGAGGTTGGGCAGCCGCAGTCCTGGCCTCAGCAGCCTCCAGCAGCAGGGGCCGCAGCCACGGGCTTGGGTCTGGCAGGACCATCTCTGTTGCTCTGACATTGCGTTCTGGGCCTGGTGCTTCCTGGAGGTCTTAATCCAGAGTCTAATAACAGCCCCGGTGTCTCCCCACCCTGGTGTCCCCCACCCCGGTGACCCCCACTCCCGGTGACCCCCACCCCCGGTGACCCCCACCCCGGTGACCCCCACCCCCGGTGACCCCGCCCCCGGTGACCCCCATCCCCGGTGACCCCCGCCCCCGGTGACCCCCGCCCCCGGTGACCCCCGCCTCCGGTGACCCCCACTCCCGGTGACCCCCACTCCTGGTGACCCCCACCCTGGTGACCCCCCACTGCTGTCCCCCACCCCAGTGTCCCCCACCCTGACGGTGCCACCAGCAGCTGCCTGCTTGGCCCCTTGAGGTGTTTGAGAAGCATCAGCTGGGAGGGGCTCTGCCCCAGGGAGGGCGGTGGGCGGGAACAGCTGAGGAGTGCCGGCCGGGAAGTGGAGAGGCATTGGAGGCCCGTTCCCAGCCTGTTCATTCGTGACTAAATCTGGGTCACCTCCCGGCGCAGAGGCAAGCCGGCGGCGCCCGGACGCCCCTTCCTACGGGAAGCCCTCCTAGATGCCCCCCCTGGGAGGGCCCCCTCCACACCCACGGCGCTTGTCTTGTGCATCTGGGGTGTCTTCCCCCCGCCTGCCGCGTAGGGACCCTGTGGGGAGCAGGGGGCGGCGGGTGGGTGTGGGTCGTGGGGCTGATGCGTGCTTGCAGCGCTAGCTCACCCATCCCGGAATGCCGGACTGGGTCGTGCCGTCGTCCTGCGGTCCCGCCTCCGCCACGCCGTGGTCCTCGGGGCAAAGCCGCAGCCCTGGACCGGGCACGCATCTGTGCTCCCGTGGGACCAGCCTTCCTGCTCTGCTTCCTGTTTGCTAGAACCTTCGAGCACGTGCTGTGTCTGCCCTGAAACCTCCCTCCCGACGGCCCTGCAGCCGCTCTGCGGCCCCTCCCCACCCCGCGTGGGGGTCGCCATCGCCCTCGCCCCCACTCACCCCCTGAGTCTGCCCTTCCTTCTGAGGCTCTACGTCCACGGGTGGTTCGCTGGTGGGGCCCCTGTCCCAACCCCCGACCGGGGCCCGACTCTGCGTCCGCGGGGGTCCCAGGGGCTGTGGCCACCGCACCGCAGGTCTTCACACACGGAGGATCGTGGCTGAGGGCGGGGGTGGGGGCTTCTGGGGGCTGCCACGTCCCGCCGCGTCCTCCCTGGGTGACCTCTGGGGGTCTCCTGCGTGGGCACGGGGCGGGGGGTGACAGCTGGGCCCGGCCACAGGGTGGGAGGACCGGGCCTGGGGAGGTGCTCTGCCCGACTTGGTGCGGGGGCGGGGGAGACGCTGCCCCTTGGCTGCACTGGCCGGAACTGCGGCCCTGCGAGAGGACCTAGGCCGTGGGGGAGGCCTTGTGCTTGGGGGTACCCCCGCAGGCTGGGGGGGAGGCCGGGGCCAGCACTGGGAGGCGACGGGCAGGTGGAGCTGGGGTGGGGGCCGGGGTGTCTCCCCGGACAGACTGTGCTGCCGCAGGGGCGGATAAAGAGTTAAGGGCCGAGGGAAGTAATAATGTTTCTAATTTTCCCCTGTGATTTAATAAAAATGTAGATCACTGGGCGGAGGACGCCCTGGCTGGCCGTGGTGTTGACCGAGGTGAACTGTGGGCTTGGGGTGGCCGGCCTGCCTTTGTCTGCCCCCCACGCAGAGCGGGGTGCCGCCATCCCGGGAGGCCGGGCGGTGAGGGGCGACACCGCGCCCTCCGCCCCGATGGACGGGTGCTGGGGGGCGGGGGACGGCCCTCACGGTGTCTGGGTGTCTGCTGAACGCGGGGCCCCCGGGGGAACTGCTCGGAGCTGGGCTCCCCTCTGACTGCCCCACCCCCACGTCCAGAGGAGAGCGGGGCCTGCGGTGACGATGGCCGCATCCTGGGTACGTGGGATGATGCTGGAGGTGCACGGTCGGACGAGACGGGTGGCCAGGCGGTGCTGGGGGGGCTCGGGGCAGCCCATCCAGGGGCCCCGGGGTGGGGGTGAGGCCGGCCCAGCGGGGTCAGCGCAGGGGCCCGGGTTGACCGCAGTGCAGTGGGTGGGGGGCAGAGCCGGGGGCTGCCATGGGAAGCCCTGCTGCTGCAGAGACGGGGCCCCGGGTCAGGGTGGGGTCCCGAGTCCCCGAGGGCTGGTGGCCTTGGGGGTGGAGGCATGGTGGGACTGGGCTGCGGTTAGAGCCATATCCCACAGGCCAGGACTGGAGGCCCTGGGAATTGGGTGTCCGCTGGGAATTGGAGTTCTCTGGGTGTCGGGTTTCTCTGGGAATCGGGGTGCACTCTGGGAATTGGGGTTCTCTGGGAGTTGAGGTTCTCTGGGAATTGGGGTGCCTGTGAGGTTTGGGCCTGACGGGGTCCTGTTTGTGGGGTGTGGTGGGAAGGGTGGAGTCCCAGGCGGTCGGTTGGGCTGCATGGGGTCGCGTGGAGGTGGGAGGACCTGGGACACCGACCCGGGCTGGGGCCGGAACCTGCGGTCAGAGCGTGGGGTGTCCTCGGTGCGGCATTTGGTCAGCACGACCCCGGAGCTCGAGCGTGGGGGCAGGCGGCGGGTTGTCGGCGTGGCCTTGGCTGGTGTGGGGGGGCGCGGCCTTGGCCGGGGGGTGGGGGCTGGCAGCGTGCTCCCGGGGGGGCAGGGGTGCTCGCTGAGGGCGGGGGGCTCGAGGGGGCCCTGCCTCAGGTCATTGGGTCAGGGCTGGGGGAGCCCCGCACTGCTGGCTGAGCCCCGGGGGCCGCTGACCCCGTCTTGGCTATGGGCCTGCCTTCCTGGGGTGGGGGGCACTCCTGCACGGCTTTTGCACCCCCTCCCTGTCCCGAGGTCCATCCCTGGGGGGCGTCCCGCTGGGCCTGGGCGCTTGACGACTGGGGTGGGGGGGCAACTGGGACCTGGGTGGGGAGAGCAGAATCCCGAGAGTGGCCCCGAAACGCCGGCCGACCCCCGACCTCGGGGAAGTCAGCCCGGCTTCACCCCGGACTCCGGCTCCGCAGCGTCCCTGGGAGGCGCCGCGTTGCGCCAGCGGGCAGAGCGGCTCCGGGCAGGGGCTGGCGTGTCGGCTGAGACCCAGTTCTGTCACTAGCGGTGCAGGCAGGGCCCGCGCTGAGGGAGGGGGTGACGAGTGGGTTCACGTCGGCCCTGCGCTCACGGCGGAGTGGGGGTCCCGTGAGTCCTGCCCTGGCCCCGGAGAGCCCGCGTGGAGGCTCTCCTAGGAGAAGGGCCTGGCTGGGCCTGGGGCTGTCCCCCCGCCGATGATGCTGTGCCTGGACATCTGGGCAGGGCGGCTCTGGGCAGGGAGCGACCCCGCCTCGGGGAGGGCTCGGTGGGCTTAGGGTGGGGGTGCCCTCCTGGTGGAGGAGGAGCCAGCGGACAGGGGCTTGCGGCCTTCTGGGGGCGCTGGGGAGGGGGCCGTGCCTCTCGGAGGAGGGCGCGGAGGCTGGCTCGGGGGCTCGGGCGGGGACTCAAGCCAGCATCCTGCCAGGAACGCTGCCCCCTCCTGCCCCGCGGGACCCCCGCCACCCTCCCCGGGCACACGCCTCTGTCCAGGGTATGCGCAGGCCCGGGGTCCGGAGGGGTGGGTGTCCAGATGGCCGGGCGGCGCGCCTGCCCAGTGATACCAGGAGATGCCGTGCTGATCGCGGCTGTGATTAAATGACCTGTCCAGGCTGGCTGGGCAGCTGGTCAGCGTCAGCTCGCACGGCAGGATGTGTGGATGCTGCCCGCTGCGGCGGAGGTGGGCTGGTGGAGAGCACGGGCCCCCGGGAGCCTCGGGGGCGGGCAGTGCAGGGTGCAGGAGTTAGAGACGCCCGGCCTGCCCCATCTGCCTGCCCTGGGGTGCAGGGTCAGACGCACTGCTGCGGTTAGAGACCCCGGCCTGCCCCACCTGCCTGCCCTGGTCCCTCCGAGCCTCAGGCCCCTCGTTCGTGGAGGCGACTGCCCATCTTGCTTTTGCAGCTGGGCGGAGCAGAGGCCCCTGGCAGCTGGTAGGTGGCCGGGGCCCCCCGGGGGCCGCCTGCCGCGGGCTCCTGCTCCTTGGAGTCTGGCAGTTTCCATGCAGAGTCTTCCTCCTTGGAGGCCCAGCGGGCATGTGGCCGGCGGACGTTCCCAGACCTGCAGCCGGGGTCGCCATGTGGGCGCCTGGCCGGCTGCGTGGTGATCTTGTTCACTGTCTCTCCCACCCTGGGCGGTAGCTCATCCCGGATGTTTTCCTCCTGGGTCGGGAGGCAGGCGGGAGGGAGGTGGGCCCGGCTCCTCGCCCGCCCCACGGCACCCGGGGCCATGTTGCAGGGGGGCTCGGGTCCCGGGTCCCCCTGTCCTCATCTGTGTTCTCAGCTGGCCGTTCCCTGCTCCCAGGTGAGGTGGGCAGACGCCCCGCGAGGGCCACCAGGGCCTCCTGCCTCAGCATCCCCGCCTGTAAAACGGCAGCCGACGCAGCCGTCGGGAGGAGCGTTCACACCGTGAGGTCTGCCTGCCCGCTTGGGAGCAGATGCTGGCAGCAGAGGCCACCCTCTGGTCCCCTTAGGAAGTGATGGCTCTGGGCAGGTGCTGACTCTCCTGCGGGCGGGCTGGCCCTGGAGGTCCAGACAAGGCAGGACCGGAAACAGGAGGTCGGGGTCACTGCTGGTGGCCTTGGGTCCCTTGCTCCCCTCCGGGGACTCGCCCCCTCTCGGGGTCTGTGGGCCCGGGGCAGGACGCCGGGCAGGGAGGCGCGCGTGGCCCAAGCGATGGGACTGTGCTGGCGGGGGGCGGGCAGGTGTCCAGGCCCGTCCTGACCGCGTCACCCCAACCTCGGTGCCCTCCCAGCTCAGAAGCCCCTATAGTGGCAGGGATCCGACGCCCTGGGAAATGTGATCCCCTCTCGGGCCTGTGAATATTTCATCAGTGGATTAAAAATTGAAGCCGAACCATCGTCCCCCACCCGGGTGGAGGAGGGGCGCTGGCTCCATTTCAGCCCCGTTTGAGTCTTTTTCTCGTTAATGGAGCCTTGTCAATTAGAAAGTGACATTGCTGTTTAAAATGCCGCTGTGCGGCCTCTTTAATTACGGCCGAGATGTAATAACGAATCTGCTGCGTGAATGAATTTTTAACCATCCGAACGAGGGGTGACCGGTGCCCAGCGGGATTTGTCAGGGTGGGTGTGCTGGGGGGCCTCGGAGATTCGTGGGGGCTGCGGCACTGGCCAGGCGGGGGGCGTTTGGCGTGTGTTGGTGAGGGGTGTGTGTGTCAGGCGTGTGTTGTTGGGGTGTGTGTGTCAGGCGTGTGTTGGCGGGGAGTGTGTGTGTCAGGCGTGTGTTGGTGAGGGGTGCGTGTGTCAGGCGTGTGTTGGTGAGGGGAGCGTGTGTCTGGTGTGTTGGTGAGGGGTGCGTGTGTCAGGCGTGTGTTGGTGAGGGGTGCGTGTGTCAGGCGTGTGTTGGTGAGGGGTGCGTGTGTCAGGCGTGTGTTGGTGAGGGGAGTGTATGTCTGGTGTGTTGGTGAGGGGTGCGTGTGTCAGGCGGGTGTTGGTGAGGGGTGCGTGTGTCAGGCGTGTGTTGGTGAGGGGAGCATGTGTCTGGTGTGTTGGTGAGGGGTGCGTGTGTCAGGCGTGTGTTGGTGAGGGGTGCGTGTGTCTGGCGTGTGTTGGTGAGGGGAGTGTGTGTCAGGCGTGTGTTGGTGGGGCTGTGTCTGGTGTGAGCTGGTGGGGTTGTCCTGGCCTAAGTGTGGGGCTGGGGGTGCAGACTCTGCCCTGAGTGTGGGGCTGGGGGTGCAGACTCTGGCTCCGTGTGTTCATGGGTCAGGATGGGTGCGCCTGGGGCTGAGGTCAGGAGGCCTGGCGTGGGAGCGGGGGGAGCTCCGGTGGTCCCGAGGGCCCCCTGAGTGAGACGAGGGGCTTGGGTGCAGTGGGGACAGCTCTGGGCTCCAGGGCTGCCTGGCTTGGGCCTGTCCAGGCATGTGCTGGGTGCTTGGCAAGCTGGGGTCGGGGAGCCCCCAGGCCTCCCTGGCTGTTGGGGAGCCTGGACGTGGGGGACGTTGCCACTCCAGGTGGGCAGGGGCTGGGCTGGGGTGTCCAACCAGGCCCGGTGGTTGCTCGCTGGGACCCTGGGGTCTGCAGGGCTGTGTCGGGGCCCGCGGGTGTGTCTTGGGCCCCGGGGTGGCAGCTGGGGTCCCCTCCAGGCCCACGGACGATGGCCCGGCACTGGGCAGAGCTGCCCGGCTCCTCCCCACTGTGCCCCTGCCCAGCGGCGGGCAGAGGTGGCCGCCCGCCAGGAGTAGGCTGTGTGCGGCGGCGCGTCTGGACCACCCAGCCTCCAGCCTCCCTCCGCCGGGCCTCGTGTTTTCCTTTGGCGGGGCCGGCACTGATCCCCGGCTGCCAGCGGGCGCTGGGCGCCGCATGCCCTGGCTGCGTCCGGCGGCTCCCGCCCGGCTCTGCGGCGGTTTCCCCAGCGAGGCAGAGTTGGGGTGCGGGTGTCATGGGGTTGTCTGAGGGGCTGAGGGCAGGGCTGGCTCGGGGCAGCTTCCCGTGGGTCCTCAGCCTCCCCTGAACGCCGTGGGGGGTGGACAGGGCCCTCGCATCGGGCACGGTCCTCCTGGAGAGCAGGGTGCCCGCCACCTTGGGGGAGGTCTCTTGGGGGATGTCCCTGGGGACACTGCATGGGCTGTGAGGGGCGGGCTGCACCTGGAGTTTTGGGGCCTCAGGAAGCGAGCTCAGCTGGGGAGGAGCCGTGTTTATTTTCTTAGATGATTTAAAGGGCGCTGGAATGGTGCTCGTGAATGTCCCCACAAGGTGGAGTTTCTGATGGCCCTGGGTGTGGGAGGCCCTGGGCCAGGCAGACGGAGCCGGAGGGGGCCCTGGCGGCCTGGGCTGCGTGCGTGCGTGTGTGGTGCGTGTGTGTGCGTGTGTGTGTGTGTGTGGTGTGTGTGTGCCTCTGAGCACGCATGGGGGCGTCAGGCTGGCGTCCGCTCACGTGGCTGCCCGGGGCACTGCCCGCCCTCAGCACACCTTCCCCTGCGTGCGGAAGGGCCCTGACGGCCGGGGGGCTCCATCTGCTTCTTGGGGACTCTGTGCCCCGGTGCATCAATTTGCCAGTCCTCCCGAAGGCGTGGCCTGGACACAGCCTGCCTCTTCCAGGTCAGAGGGTCGTCTGCCCTGTCCCCCCGCCATCCCTCCCCAGGGCGGGAGGGCTGAGGTGCCTTCCGTCCGGCAGTGATGCCTGGCCTCGGGCAGGGAAGGGCCTTTTCTCCTGGAAGCCTCCTGGGGCCTTCGGAGGGCAATTGATGTCCAGGGCTGGGTGAGCCGAGCTGTCTGTGACCTGGGCTTCCTGACCTCTCCCTGACGGCGCTGGCAGGACTCGGGGGCGTTGCCAGACACCGCTCCAAGCCTCACCGGGGGCGCCCTGAGGAAACTGCACCTGCAGCGGGGGACGGTCCCTAAGGGGCTGCAGGGGGGCGGGCTGGGGCCTGCCGTTCTGGGGAGCAGAGGTCTCGAGGCCCCCGAGCAGGGACTCAGGCTGGCCCTGCCCGCAGGCCTCCCTGGTCGGCCAGCCGTGGCCGCCTGGGGCCTCGGGAAGGTGCGGCCGTCGGGGGGGAGGGCATGGGTCGTTCTGACCCGGGCTCTGCCGTTGTCTGCAACTAGTGGAACTGAGCTTTCTCCGCAGAAGCTGAGGGACCAGGCCGGGTCCCTTGTCACTGTAACTTCTGCAGAATTTGCAGCCAGATGCCGCTGTGGGTTACTCTGTGTCTGCCCTCCTGAGCGGTCGGCCTGGCGTGAGAAGGCCTGTGGGCTCAGTGAAGTGTGAGGCTGAGTTAGCTGTAGCTCTGACCCAGTTAGGGCGTCCCCCACCGGGCTGCCCGCCTTTGAAAGAGGGGAGCTTTCAGAACTGCGGTGTCTGGACCACGGCCTAGCCCAAGGAGGGCAGCAGCCTTGGAGCCGGGCTCCCCAGCGGCCCTGGGTGACGCTGACGTGCAGCTGGGCCAGCAGCTCCCGGTGCCCTTCCTGTAGCTGTGTGCGTGCGTGTGTGCGCGTGTGTGCGTGCGTGTGCGGTCGTGTGCGTGTGTTTGCGTGAGTGGCGTGTGCGTGCATGTGCGTGCGTGCGTTTGCGTGAGTGCTGTGTGCGTGCATGTGTGTGCACGTGTGTGCATGTGCATGCATGTGCGTGTGCGCGCGCGTGCGTGTGGCGGGGGCGGGCATGTGTGGTTCCCAGGAGATCTGCATCTTCGGGAGCTCTGCTGTTGCTGAAAGTCTCAGATCTGGGTCAGGCCGCGCCCCGCGCCCCGGGCCCTCCTCGCTCCTCAGGCGATGCTTATCTGAGTCCCTGATCTTGGCTCCCGTCCCATCCCCCAGGCCTGTGCACTCCGACTCCCCTGCCAGCGCCCGTGGGCCTTCCAGGTGATGAGCGTGGGCCTGCAGGGCCTGGGGCCACCAGGACGTGTCCGCTGGGAGTCGGGGGGCCTGCCCCAGCGCTGCGGGGTGTCTGGACCAGGGGGACTCCCGGGGCTGGCTCCTCTGCCCTCAGGGAGCTCAAGAGCTGGGTCTGTTCCAGAAGCGCCGGGACCTGTGATTGAAGGAGGGGTGTGTGTCCTCTCTTGGCCTCCGGGGTTCAGGGTGGCTGGGGCCACGCTTCCTGCAGTCAGGACCCCCGCACACCGTGCCTGGCTCCCCCTGCCTGTCTCTGCCCCGGGGCTCTTTCTTCCTCACCTGGGGAACTGCAGGCCCAGGTCCCTGGGGGGCTGTGGGTCCCCAGGGTCAGTGGGAGCAGTGGCCGGGGGGCTGGGCCAGGCGGGGGCTGGGAACCCTGTCAACCAGAGGACAGACGATGAAGGCAAGTGGGACCCTCACTGCTGGTCAGGGAGACGTCGGGCGCCCCCCACCCGTTTCCGGATCTGGCCGTGGGAGGCGGGGAGGTGAGGGGCTCTCGGTCAGCCAGCGCGGGCCCTGCTGCTTGTCCGCTCAGGTTCTGATCTCCGCTTGTTTGGGCTTCACTGTCCGGTGGGGTGGGGAGGGGAGGCCCAGAGTTCGGGGGTCAGCAGAGCCCGGGAGAGAAGGGATGGGGTGGCGGCTGCCCGGGGCGGTTTGCACAGGATCCTCTGTGGCCGGGGCGAGTGCCCGAGGCCGGGGAGGCCTGGACCCCTGCCCGCTGCCCCCTGGGGGGGGGGGGCGGTACCGCCTCCGCCCTCACCCTGTTCCCCAGCCTGAAGGGCGGCGGGTCCTTGCAACACGGCGGAGGCAGGTAGGGGCCTGGCCCGTTGTGCAACCTGCAGCTGTGTGTGGAGTCCCTCCCAGGCCCTGCCTCTGCTCTGCCCTGGAGTCTGCATTTTTTGGAAAGCTTTGCAGCGATCTAGTCCCAGGGGGGGCAGAGTCTGGGAGCGGCTGGGCTGCTCCCAGGTGTCCCATAAGCCCTTGGTGGTGGCGGGGGCGGGAAGCGGCGGAGTTGACCACAGTTAGGTTGGGGACGGGGGTGAGGTCTGGGATGGCTGCTGGGCTTTGATGTCCCTGAAGAGGGGCAGGGTCATGTGTCCAAGGGGAGCCAGAGAGGGGTCCCCCAGAGCTCTCACTGGCTCAGACCAAGTCTCCTTTCCCCGCTGACCGGAAGCATGGACCCTGCTGGCTTTTGCACCTTCCCTTGCCTCCCCTGGAGGGCTGGGGGCCTTCTTAGGAGGTGGCCTGTCTTCACCCAGCTTCTCCACCCCAGCTGGCTAGACTTGTCCCGAGTTGGGGTGGTGTCAGGCTTCTGTGGGTCACCCACTCGGGAGCAGGGGGCCTGTGGGCAAGCTCCTTAACCCACCCTGCCACACTCAGCTTCCTGGTTGCCGACGTGGGCCGCATACGCTGCTGCTGCCTTGCTGGTTCTCTGGGCGGTGGTGGGATCGGCCTGGTTCACGTGGCCGCGGGGCCTGGGGTCCCTGGACCGGGTCTTGGGCTGGATTCGCCGTGCTGGGTATAAGACTCCCTGGAGGTCAGTCCAAGGGGAGGTGGGGGTGCCAGGAACGCAGCCCTGCGAGGAGGGCGGCCCCTGTGCAGAGTGGGGGCCTGTGGGGCGGGGTTGGGGCCTCCCTGCCCCCAGCTGAAGGCCCTGAGTGCCCGGCCCGGGGGCACACGCTCCTGTTCACTGGTTCTTGGCCAGACACTGCAGGGCTTCAGGCGGGAAGGGTGGAGTCTATCAGGGTCCTGCTGGGGCGTGGTCGCAGCTTGGGCGGCCGCACCTGTGCCCACGCGGCTGGGAAAGGCCTCCTCTTGCCGGGCCCCCCTCGGCCCCCATCCTGCTGGAGGGCGTCTCCTGGGGCCCCTCACCTGCCTCCCTCCCCGCCCTGCAGGCGGCCCCAGCCCCCAGCCCGCACCCCACGCCTCCTTATCGGCCCCGGCCTGCCTGTCGTAATCGTGTGCTCGCTCGGGGCTGGGTTGAGAAATGTGATCGAGAGATAGTCGTCCGGGGCGGTCGGACGGGTTTGGATCCTGCTCCCGGTGGAGGGCCTGCTCCCCACACCGCCCCCCCCCCCGCCCCCCGAGGAGAAACTGGCCTGCACCCTCCCGCCTGCGCCCGGCCCTGTTCTGGGGAGAGGGGGTCTGGGGGCCAGGAGGGGAGCCTGCACTGGGAGGACCTTCCCCCCGCCCTCGTCCCACAGCTGTGTGACGTCAGGACCCCCCCTTCGCAGCCTCAGTTTCCTCCTAGGCCCCTGGGGTGGGGTTGGAAGCGGGGGGGGGGGTCCTGTGTGCAGGGGTCGTGCAGGCCCAGGGTGGTGCCAGCCAGGCCCCGCGAGCCTGGGGTGCTGCGGGGGACGCAGCCCTGAGCAGGGTGGAGGGAAGGAGTGCTGGGACCTTCCGGGAGGCAGACATGTGCCGGAAATAAGCACTGAGGGCCACGCTCGGGGCGGAGCACGCATTCCTAGAAAATGCAGCGAAAACGGCGTTTTGTCCGGACGATGATCAGTTTTGCCCCCGCAGCCTGTGACTTGTGTTATCAGAGGACGAGAATGTGGGGCAGCTTGGGGCAGGGAGTGGTCAGTGCTGGCCGAGGAGGAGCCCAGGGTGGCCAGGCGTCCATGATGCTGGGGAACATGGGGAGGCGGGCTGGGGTGGGCGGGCTGGAGCGTGGGGGGCGTGGGATCCTTTGGGTGCGTGACCCCCCACGCGTGTTCCTGTGGACAGACCTTGGTCGCTTGCCCTTCAGAGGGGTCCCCGTGGGAGGCCGTGTGTCACTTACAAGAGTGGCCCTGGCCGAGGAAGGAGCCAGCTGTAACCCCATCCTCGGGTCAGAGCCCAGGCTGCCGCGTTCTGTCCGGCCCAGCCTGTGTGTCCTCGCCTGTGAGTGTCCTGGCCTGCTGGGCTCTGGGCTGGACAGGGGGCTCGCCAGGCCGTCAGTGGCCACTTTCAGGCAGGAGGTCAGTGAGGGCTCAGAGTTGAGTTGGGGCGACAGGCGGGACGTGGGCAGCTGCTGTCCAGCATGAAAGGGCCTCCATCAGCCTGGGCTGGGGTGGAGCTTGAGGGGAGCCTTCCTGGAGGAGGCAGCAACCTGTAGGTCTAGATGGGGGAGTGGGTGGGGGCCGGGGGACAGCAAGCGCAAGAGGCCGAGAGACGAAAAAGGAATTCTGGGTTCTTGCGGGGAGGCCAGACCTGAGGGCAGGGGGGGTCCCGGCCCCAGAGGGCTTTGTGGGGTCTGACTCGAGGTCCTGGGCGCCCTGGCTGTGTCACATGCAGGAGTCGGCGAGGTCCAGTGGCAGAGGATTCTGCAGGACCCGGCCTTGCGGGCACTGTTTGCTGCTGTTGCCCTGAGTCTCCCTGCCCTGCCCTGCTGTCTGCAGGATGGGGCCGGGGGGCCGGGGCTGGGGTGTCCGCGAGGCCGCGGGCTGGCCTTGGGTGTGTCGGCAGTTCTGAGCTTGGTCTTCGTGTGAGTGTGCTGGGCACGTGGGCAGAGGACCAGGAGCCCTGCCGCTCACCGTTCACCGCGTGGGCTCAGGAGGTGGCCCCAGGATCCCTCGGCGCCCAGGAAGCCACAAGGAAATAAGGGGTGCGGGAGAGCCCCGGGGGCCACGGCGGGATGGCCAGGCGGCTTACGCTTCAGCGGGTGCAGGCTTGGGTGCAGAGGGCGTGTGAACACCCCCTGGTAAAGGAGAGGCTCCAGGTGAGGCCAGGAGGACGCAGGGTCAACAGCGGAGACCAGGGGGCTGGCGGGGGTGCCCCTGTCCATCACTGGGACAGGAACGGAGGCCGCGGCGCTGCTGTTGGGGCCGGGCTGGGTGTCCCCGGCCCTCCCGAGCGAGGGCGTCTTGGAACCGGACTTGGAAGCTGCCTTTCCCCTTGGCCCCTGCGGAAACTGAAGCCCGGCGGTGGGTGCCTGAGGCCGTTCAGAGCCTGGGAGGCTGCAGGGCCGGCGGCTTCGGTGGTCTCCCGTGGCGGGGTGCCCGTGGGCTTCGTGTTGGGAGGGCGCCTTGTGGTCAGAGTTCAACAGCAACCAGCTGGCTGGCCGTGCGGGGCGGCCCGCCCTCCCCAGGCGCCTTTCTCCTCGGGCTTCGCTCCCCTTCCCCCTCATCCCTCTTGGCTCCCTGGTGCTCCTGCCGCCGGGGAGGGTGGTCCCTTCCCCGGCCCTCCCAGCCCCATCAGTGGGCCTGGGTTTGAGTCTTCCTGAGGACTGGTTGAGACAGACCCCTCGCCTTCTCTGCTATAAACAAATAATAATAATAAACACAGTCAGCATTTGTGGCCGGATCCCTTCCGGGGGGCAGGTACACGTGGCCGGGGACGGGACCGGCCTTGGTGAGCCCTCCTGGGGGCGGGAAGCAGGCGGCCCCTCCTCCGTGTCCACCGTCCAAACACAGGCCGAGGCTCTGGAGGTCCTACGCCTGCCCTGGGGACCCCAGCCCACGTCCTGTCCGTTTCCCTCGCGGGCTGCCTCTGGCTGGCTGTCTGGGGGCAGCCTGGGGGCTCTGGTGGGCCTGGCCTGCGAAGGGAAGGGGCTCACACTCCGAGACGCCTTGTTGCCCCCACCAGGGGTCAGGGTGGAGGGTCTGGGGACCCCGGGATCCCGGGTTGGAAAGGGGTGAGGAGCCAGACCCGGCGGTGGGGCTGGGGGGGCCAGGCGCCTGGTGGGGCGGCTTGCTGTGGCCTTCAGCCCCGCTGTCTGGGCTGGTGTTCCCACAGCCGCTTCAAGCCCCCGGCTCTGACCCAAAGCCCCTTTGCTTTCGTTGTCCTGCCTGGGGGGCCCGGGGCTCCTGGGCCGGGCTGAGAGCCACTCGGTGGCCTGCCCAGGCCCTGGGGCGCGGGGTCGGCATCCGGCCGCTGCCCGAGCCGGTGACAGGCTGCAGACTCCCTGTCGTCGGGCCGGGGCGGAGTTGGCAGGAAGCAGCTGTTCCTTCCCCTCCCTGCCCGCTGGTCACGGGACCGTGCTGTGGCCGTGAGCCCGGCTCTGCCCTGTGGCCTTGCAGAAGTCCCAAGTTCAAGTCTGCATCCTTGTGTCTGCTTCCTTCCCCAGAGGCCTGGCGGTGAGGACCGCATGTGTGCAGCACCCGCCCCAGGCCCCCGGTCTGAGCCACTCTCAAGCCCACCGAGTGGTTTCTCTCGGTCCTGCAGATGAGAGGCGTTTCAGTCACAGGGCTGCCTTGTCTGGGGGGCAGCCTGGGATCTGGGACCACCCAGGGCGGGGGAGTTCTGGTCAGCACCTCCTGGAAGCAATAGCCCCGTCCAAGGTCTGGGGATCCTGGGTGTGGGGGGCTGCCCCCTGGCCTGGCCAAGACCTGGGACCTTGGCCTGGGGGGACGGTGGTCACATGGCACTGAGGTGGGTTCTGAGCTGCACTGTTGGGCGTCTGGGGGACGGGGTCCCAGGCTGGGAGTCCGGCCCATCTCCAGGGGCTGTCAGAGCCCCAGGCGAGCCCCACGCTGGCTGTGGTCTGGGGTCGGGGAGACACCTCGGTGGGGTCTTGGAAGGCCTGACTCCCTTCGAACCTGCTGTGGCTAGTGCCTCGTCTGGGCTCTGCTGGGGTTTTATCTGATGGGAGCCAGTGGCCTTGCGGTGTTGGACTTGACTTTCCCACATGCCTTGGCATCTGACTCATCAGGGTAACGTAGTGACCGTGTTGCTAATTCATTCGACTAATTACTTCTGGAGCTTTCTCTGGGCCTGGCACCTGGTCTTGGAGCCAGGAGGAAACTTGGAGAGCTCAGTGACATGGTTCGGAAAGTGCAGGCCTCCCTAGAGGCGGGGCGGCTGCCCCCAGGCCGGCCCCGACACTGCCCGGCCCGTGACCCGCTGGGCTGCAGGCCCCTGAGTGCCGAGGCGCGTTTCAGGGCCTGGCCCGCGGCGTCTGGCCCTGGGGTCCCTCCCTGCATGGCCACCCACCGCCCCTCACTCTCCCCAGCCCGAGTCCGCCCTGGCGGGGGTGGGACAGCTGTGGCCAGGAGGCCACGGGGATGAGATGCACTCGATTCACCGGGAGCTGGGGCGCCCGCCGCATCAGGCCTCCATCTGTCGGTGACGAGCTTTCAGTGCTGTAACCTGTGTCCCGCCCGGCGTGCTGCGGTCCTTGGGGTCGCAAAGAGCCAGACACGACTGAGTGACTAAACTGAATTGCTGAGCAAGTGCCTGATGGATCTGGTTAAAATCTGGGGCATGGCGGAGGTTCCTGGTTTGGGATCAGGCCTGTGGGCGCTCAGGGTTGATCCGCCGCCTGCCCACATGGCCAGGTGGAGGTGGAAAGTTCCAGAGCGAGCTCCCAGCCCGAGTGCCTTGGGCTTCCTCCTGGTCTGACGCGTGCAGGGGCCTCCCTGCCTCCCCGGCCCTGCCAGGCTGGGCTTGTCCCCAGGGTGCGCCCAGTGGCAGCTGGCGCTGGCCTCGGCGGGTGCGCTGAGAGCCACCTTTCATCCCTGGGGTGGCGGGTGCCGGGCTGGGCCTGGGGTCACGCGAGTTGCCCCCGAGCAGGAGAGATTGGAGGTTCCCAGGGTCAGCCGCAGGGTCTTCGTTGAGCCTTTTGTCTCTGGTGTGGCTGTGGCTGGCTCCTGGGCTCCGAGCGGGAGGTGGGGGGGTGGTCTTCTCCTCCGCCAGCAGCCCTGCCCCCCGCCGCAGCCTGGCTCCCACACCGTGTTCCGGGGGCCCGAGGTGTCCATGGCTGGGAGCTGTCCTTAGGGGAGGACGGGGCGGGGCTGCAGAGCTGCCACCCCACCCCGTCCCCCGCTGCAGGTCGGGGACGGATGGTTACCCCGGGGTGCTGGGCGCTTGTTTCCTGCAGGGCTCTGCCTGTGGGTGGGGAGCCGCCTGGGGGGAGGGATGCCCTGTGAGCGGTGGCCGCGGGCGAACGGGCAGCAGGACCTCGCTGCCCCCTGCCCCTGCACAGCCTGGGGGCGGCAGGGTGACCTCAGAGGGGCCCCTTCCCCGGGAGACAGGTGGTGGGCCTAGGAGACTCTGGCCTTGTCTGCCCACCCTCCTCCCCGCCGGAGGGGAGAGGTGGAAAGGTGTCCACTTAGGTGATCAGCCAGTGTCACAGCCCACTGGTTTCCCGTCTAAGCGCCGGCCCCAGTGGGCCTGGGGTGGGTCCCGCGGCCGCTCTGCTGGTGCTGGTCAGCGGTCGCCCTGCGGGGGTGCCTGTGTCTGCGGCTCGCTGGCCCTGCGTCCAGGAAGACGCGGACGGTGCACGTGGACGGGGGGTCCTGTGGCGAGGCTGTGGTGACCACAGCGCTGGGAGCCCGTGTGCTGGGCCACGCCAGGCACGGTTCTGCTCGGCCAGGGGCATTCACTGGGGCCTCAGCAGGAAAGAGCCCTTCTGCAGCGCTGGTTTAGGGAGATGCCCTGGAGAGTGGAATGGCAGCCCACCCCCGTGTTCCTGCCCGGGAAATCCCTTGGACAGAGGAGTCTGGCGGGCTGCAGTCCGCGGGGCTGCAGAGTTGGACACGACCGCCCGACTGAACGACGACGTCACTCAGCTGACTCGGCGGCAGCCCCGTCCGCCTCGGCCCAGCCCTCGGAGGCGTGAGGTCGCTGGGTCCTGGGGGCCCCCTGGCCACCTGGTCCAGGGCAACGCCCACTGCCAGCAGATGCGGGGGCGGGCAGGGCCCCGGCTTTCGGGCAGACGCAGGTGGTGTGAGTTTTGGGTAAACACAGTCATGCCGCCCTTAGCGGAAACCTCGGGCGGTGACGCTGTCACTTCCACTTACTTTAGCAGTTTAGGGGGAGAAGCCTTTCCTGAGAACTTGACGGTCTGAGGAGAGAACAGCACATCCCCGGAATGGGGGCAGGCGGTGAGGCGGGGGTGGTTGCCGGGCACTCCCCGGCTGTGCTGGGTCTTCTCCGCCCCTCCTCCCCCCGGCCCCCTCCCTCCCACTTTCTAGATTCTTCTACCTGGATGGCATGACGGTCTTTCCCCGTAAATCTCGACCTGAGCTGAGCTTCCGAGGCCCACGGTGTCTTGCCCACTTGTCCCAGGCCCAGGCGCGGACGCTGTGGGGCGGGAACCCATGTGTCCTGGTGGGGTGGGTCGCAGGCTCCGGACTCACCGCCCCAGCTTGTGGACGTTACAGACGAGGCTCTCCGATTCCTTCCCCCCTTCCACCCCCTCCCCTTTCACATGAGGAGGCTGAGACTGCAGAGGGCTGTTCCCATCCGCCCCTGTGGTAAAGGCTGTGACCGTTGGGTGGGCCGTGTAGCCGGAGTCGGGGTGCAGAGACGGAGGCCCCGATGACTGAGCCAGCTGCACGCAGGCCTCAGGAAAGCCCCCCACGGCGCGTGTCGTCTCCCAGGGTCCTTTCGGAGACCCCAGCTGTAAAGACGGGGCGGGGCACTCAGGGCCACACACGGGAGCCTGCTGGCGCCCGGCCGACAGCCCCCGGGGCAGGGGCACCTGGGCGGGTGACAGGCATGTGGGCCCTCTGCCCTGGCACGCTCAGGCCGTGGGCCGACCCCGTTTCCGAGGACGGGCTTTGGCGTGAGTGTTGGCCCCAGGGTGAGGCCGGGCGTCCTGGCCCCTCTGCGGGCCTCACGCTGGCCCCGTGTGGACGGTGGGCGCTGTGCTGGGGCGGGCGCAGGGTCTCCTCTGCAGGGCTGGCTGCCCCCCGGGTTCAGGGGCTTGGCCGGGGACTCTGCCGTGGGGGACACAGTGTGACGCGGGCCCTGCCGACCCTCAGAGGGCCTGGGGTGGCGCTGGTGAACCAGTTTCACACCTGCTCTTGGTTCTCCATGGGAGGGCTCCAAGGGGCTTGGGCGGGCTTGGGGAGGGCTCAGCAGGCTCTGTGGACGGAAGGGAAGGTGCTCAGGGCAGACCTCGCCGCTCCGTTCACAGGGCCCCCCACCCATCCTGCCTGGGTCAGGCCCACGCTGGAGGAGCGGTCCCATGCCGGGGGTGGGTGGGGGAGGCGCACACGAACGCCCGGCCTTGATGAACCTGAACCCTCTGCGTGAGCCTGAGGGTGGCCTGGAGGTGGCGGGTCAGGGGCCAGGTGAGCGACCTCTAGGAGCCTGAGTCTTGATGTCTGGGGTTTTGCCCGATCCGTCTGCTGCCTGCTTCTCGCACCCCTTCCTATCCGGCGGGGCCAGCGGGCTAGCACTGGTCAGCGTCTCTCAGGCCGGGCCTCGGGGGCCGTGTGGTGCCTGGTCTCACAGGGAGACTGAGGCTGCGAGGCTCCAGGCCCCGGGGGGAGGCGGCCAGGGAGGGTCCGTGGTCCCGGGGGGGGCGGGGGGATCTCCAGAGCCAGCACCGCCTGGGTGGTCCCTGGCGTACACCCGCGTGCACGGGGCGGGCGCAGGGTCTCCTCTGCAGGGCTGGCTGCCCCCTGGGTTCAGGGGCTTGGCCGGGGCTCAGAATTCCCCGTTATCTCAGGCCGTCGGGCTTCCTCAGCAGGCTGTCCCCGCCCCCGCCCCGGACCATCTGGAACTCGTTACCCCTCGTGTCAGCGGCACAGCCGCCCCTATGGCGGGCTCCCGGGACGGGGATGCGGACCCCCCTCCAGCCTGAGCCCCCTCGGGCAGCGCGAGGCCTGCGGCCTGCCTGGGGCCAGCGTAGCAGGGCCCGTTGTGGGGGGCCGTCAAGTGTCCCCCGTGGGCGGGCTGGGCAGGCCTGGTCTTCCTGCTCCAGAATCAGCGCCTGGGAGGAGATGTGGTCTTGGGGTCTGGAGGGAAGGGGGTCCCTGCGTGGATGCGGGGGCGGCTGAGGCTGGAGCGGAGGGTCGCTCGCCCTGCCCCGGGACCAAGGGCTGCCCCCTGCCTCGGTGCCCTGGAGGGGTGGCCGGATGGTGGTCTCGGGCGTCCAGGGCAGGGGGCTCAGAGCAGCCGGCCGGGGAGCCAGCTGCGTGTGGGCGGCTTGAGCCTCTGCCCGGCCGTGGGCCACCCCGGGTGGGTGTGGTGGGCTTTCCCCGGCCGGCCTTCCTGGTGTGCACCCCCTCATGCCTCTGGGCTCCTCTTCCTCGCCAGGTGTCGCCGGGGACTGGGCTCCGGCAGCCACGCTGGCTCCCCGGCCCCGCTCAGCCAGCCCTGCTGATCCTGCAGGGCTGCTGGTTAAGCTAACGGTGCCCCAGCTCCCCAGCGTCAGCTGCAGGCCCGCCCCCCAGAGATCCTCAGCGCAGGGCCTTCCCGCCTTCTTGTCGGTCAGCAGCCCGGCTCGCTCTCGCCCTGGGGGAGCCAGCGTGTGGGCTGGGCTCCAGGCCCGGGTGGCCCGAGCGCGGCTGCAGTGGGGATGGATGGACCGGGGTCTCCGCTGCCCTCTCGGGACTCTTCCCACTGTCTGAGGGGCGGTGGCGGGAGCTTGGCTGGCCTGAGTCGGGTTTGCGGTTGGAAGAAGCGCAGGCCTTCAGCCTGGGAGCGGCTGCGGTGTCTCACCTGCTTCCAGTCCTTCAGCTACGGAGGCTCCTTCCCCCTCGTCACTTACATGACGTGCGGGTGGGAGGGCGGGGTGGGGGGAGGCCTGAAATCAAAACCCCCCCCCCGGCCGTGTCTCCAGGAGCCCCGTCCCCGCGGCAGCCGCCTCCCCTGGAGGAGGACCCGCGGTGGTGGCCCCGCCTGCTCTGGACTCGTGACTCGCAGTGTCCCGTGCCCCCCACCCCGGGCTCAGCGGACGGTCGGCCGGGGCTCGACAGAGGCACGACCAGGCCCCCGGAGGAGGCGGGGCCCCTTTGGGGACGGGGGCCACGGCTCTCACTCTGCCCCAGGGCTCTGATGGGTTCGTCCCCGGGGGCCAGGGGCTTCCGCCTGAGGCCAGTCTGCCCCGCCTGGGGGACCGCCCGGCACTGGGGTGCGCTAGACGTGCACCTCTCGGCGGCAGGGCCTGCTGGCAGAAGGTGCGGAGGGCTGGCTGTCTCACTGAGTGAAACGGGGCTCCATCCTGCGGGCGGTGCACGCGTGTGGGCGCCTGAGAGACCGTGGTCTCTGGGGCCCCGTCGCCCTGTCCCTGTGAGGTCCCCACTCCCTCTCTCCAGGGCCCCCTGACCCCTTGGGGGCTGCAGAGGTTTGGGGGCCCTGGGCCTGGCTCCAAGGTCCAGCCGGGGATGGCTGAGTGGCCTCGGGGAGTCCCGTCCCCTCTTGCGCTGGTGGGCCCTGTCTCCTGCAGCCTCGCGGTTCAGAGGTGGGAAGGGAGGTGGGGGCCAGGTGCGAGGCCTGTTTCACCTGGAGGCTCGCCCTGCCCCGTAGGACAGGCATGCGTGCACGCGGGCCTGTGCACAGAGAGCCGCGTGTCCCCGTGTGGCCAGCGCGGTGTCTGCAGTGCTGCATCCTGCCGAGGGTGTGCGCCCCTCATCCCTCTCGGCTTTCGGATCCTGCTGGTCTGAAGGCCCAGCCTGGGCGCCGGGGGAGGGCATCCCGGTCATTTTGCCTGGGAACAGGGAGGACAGACCTGTCTGTCCCCGAGGGAACGTGTCCAGGGGCTTCCGAGGGCACGTGGGGTGACAGCCCTCCTCCGCGGGTCCTGGGGGAGCCTCGGGCCTGAGTGAGCCCGGCTGACCCTGCGCTCCCCCGGGGAGCCCTCTGGCTGCCGTTCCTGCTGCTCGGGGCGTGGGGCCTCTTCCGGGCCTTGCCTGCCACTGCGTGCAGACCACGCATCCCGATTACCGGCCTCATTTCTGTGCAGGTTTGCACTCCATCCCCCCAGTGACTGCTCTGCCGTGTCCCCGGATCTAGAACAGCACCCCATGTGTGGGAGGCGCCTGGGGCCCTCCTGATGAGGGTGCAGCGTTTGAAATTCTGTGTCTCTGTGGGCACCGCCGGCCGCGTCAAGTCTTTCAGGATTTTAGAGCCGCCGTCCTTCCTGGTTGCCCGTGAGCTGGCTCTGAGAGCCGGCTGGGCGTCGTGCTGGCCACTGGTGGGGGTACCTGAGTAGACATGCTGGCCCACGGAGCCCCCTGTGTGGCCAGTCTGCAGGGTGGGCTGAGTTGAGACCCCGGAGGGCGTGCTGCGGAGAGGGAACCTCACGACTGCAGGGCCACGTGTGCTGAGAGGCGATGCTGCTGGGGGCACCATCAGGCCGAGTGGCCGGGTGAGGGTGCAGTCACTGTGGGGGGAGCGCTGCCGTGTCCCTCGGCCCCCGTCCCCGCCCCAAGTGGTCCTGGATGTGTCCCGAGGGCCCAGGGCGAGGCGGTGCCAGGCCTGCACCGTGGGCGGCTGTGCTGGGACCCTCGGTCCCCGGCGCTGGGGGGCTGGCAGGCTCCTGGGGTCTGCAGGGGCTGGGGCCTTGGGCATGTGGACAGAGTACCGCGTCAGCCCCGGGGGCACAGGGAGAGGGATGTCCCCCCGAGGCTGACCCCCACCCCAGCTCGCCCTCCCCTCCCACTGGCCGCATGGGGGGGGTCCCCGCTGCCCTGCTCCTTCGGGCGCGGCCTTGGGCCCCTCATGTCCTCCTCTGAGGTGGGCTCAGCAGGTCCCTTCTGGGCAGCAGGGGTGCCCTTGGGCGGCAGCTGCTGTCCTGGCTTCTCCCGTCTTCCCTCGATGTTCAGCCAAGGGACGTGGGCCGCACGCAGGCTCGGCCAGACCCCGTGCTGACTGCGAGGCCTGGGTGGGCCGGGCCGCGCCCTCCCGACTCGGTTCTGTCCTGCCCCAGGACTGGTGGGGGGCCCCGACTGCGGGGCACGCTCGCTCTCTGGGATGTGCTCTCCCCGAGCGCCGGGTCCGTCAGGGCCGCACGAAGCTCGGGGCGGAGCAGGCCTGTGGGGGCTGTGGCGGCCCAGGGCCGGGGGGGCGGCCTCTGCACCTTCACCATGGCCCAGCCGGTCCGTGCACCCCGAGGATGCAGGCCGAGGCCCTCCTGGGCGCCGCTGCGTGTCGAAACCGGCCGCTGACGTGGCCGCAGTGTCGAAACAGTGCCTGCGGGTTTCCCAACATCCTGCCGCCGTCACAGGACCGAATGTCAGGAGCCGGGTTCCAGGCCCGGCCGGGGCCCTTCTCTTGGGGTGCCCGGCTTCCCCTTCTCGCCCCCAGGAGACCGAGAGAGACCGCCGCTCCGCCACCTCCCCCCGGGGCAGGGCGGAGGCCGTGACCTCAGGGCCGGTGACTTTACTCTGAGGCCTCGTCGTCCTGCTGACCTGCCTGTTGTGTAGAAGTCAGGTGGCGCTGGCGTGGAGGGCAGGATTCGAACACAGGCCTCGAGTCTGCGCTGAGGCCGTGGGCTGGGCAGGAGGCGGGAGCGGGCATGTGCCCGCCGGGGAGGCACACGCCCGTCTGGTGGCAGCGGGTGGTGGCCAAGGGCCCGAGCCCCTGTGCCCTCCAGAGGCTGCCCTTGGTGGGCGTGTAGTTACTGAGCCGCGCACCTCGGGGAGCGGGTTGGGGGGAGCCTTAGGTTGGGCCAGGTGGCCCCCCTCTTTCTTCTCCTGCCCCCGGGCCTGAGTCCGGGGCTGCGCTGTGTGGGCAGACAGCGACCACGAGGGCTGCAGGTTCACTAACCACCCGCCGTGCGGCAGGCCCTCGACTTCGGGGAGTCCTGGGGCCCGGCCTGTGACCTCCCCGGGGGACTTTCTTACTCTCACTGCTTACGGACGAAGCTGGGGCCCAGAGAGGCCAAGTGACCTGCTGGGATCACACAGCAGTGGGCTGGGAGCTGGCGTCTGGGCTGCCCGATTTTCCTAGGATTCTGCTGGGTCTGTCTAGGAGGAGCTGGTACTGTGGGGAAGTCCACCCCCAGCCCAGCGGCGGGTCCAGACCCTGCCGTGCTGAGCTGTGCAGCCTCGGGCACACCGCCCAGGCTCTGATCCCCCGAGGGGACCCTGCGGGCTCTGGGTGAAGGGGAGGAGGAGAGGGTCTCGGGCCCGCCTTCCCTGCCGGCTGCCGCCGCAGACCCCAGCCCTGTCCCCCTCGGGGTGGGGCCTGGGGCCCTGGGAACCTGTGGTCAGGCCTCGCCCCGGCGTGGTGTCAGCCTGTCGCCTGCCAGCAGGGGAGGGGCCCTGGAGACACGTCTCTTTTGGATGAGGAAGTGGATGCTCAGAGAGGGTGAGGGGCCGAGCTGGGGCCACACAGCGAGGCGGGTGCTGAGCCAGGGGCCTGTGGAGAAGGGTTGTCCGGAGACCCATGCCCGAGACCTTTCCTGGTAAGGTGGGGCTTTCGGAGGTCGGGGTGGGCAGGACCCTGTGGGCTCCGGCCCGTGGCACTCAGCACTTTCCCCGGGGCTGGGAGTGACAGGGACGGCGGTGCGGGGCCCCCAGGAGGACTCCCGGTTACACTGCCCGCCGTGTCCCGGGCTGTGGTTGGCGCCTGCCCCGAGCACCAGCAGCGCGCCCAGCGCGGCGCCTCTGTGTCCTGAGACAGATCTGTCCGGACGGATCGTTAGCCCGTTTTGCAGATGAGAATGTGGGAGCCCAGAGTGACCACGTGGTTTGCTGCGGCGCTCGGTCGGGAGGTGGGGGGGTGGACCTGGCCCCTGGCTGCGTACCCCCTGGCACCAGGGGTCCGCTGCGTGAATCTGTAGCCCTCCCTGGGACTCTGGCTGGGCTGGCAGTCCTCAGGGTGGGCGTGCGTGCAGGGCTGTGCGTGGGGAGCCCAGGGCTTGGTTTGGGGCGGGGGGGTAGGAGTCTATTGTAAGTTATAGCTGAAGGGTGCCCCCCACAGGCAGCCCTCCTTGATGTCTGTGCCGTCCCTCCTGCCACCTCACTGGCCGGCTGGCTGGGCGCTCTGGGCTCCTGGGAGGCCTCTGACTGCGGCCTGGCTGTCCCTGGCAGGGCCCGGCCTGGATTATCCGCCTGTTCCCAGCACAGTGGAGGCTGTGGGGGGTAGGCCGCCCACTTGGGAGGGCTCTGTGACACCTACCCAGAGGGGGCCCTTCTGAGGACGAGGACGCTTAGATCCAGCGGGGTTGGGCCAGCCGTGAGTCATGCAGCCAGGACTGGGGCCCAGGTCCGCAGGCAGCGTGCACACCTGCGCTCACCTCGTCACCTGCGGGGATGGCCAGGGACAGGCCAGCCTCGTGGTCACGGCCGCCTGGACGCTTTCCTCCTGGGTGACGTCTCTTTGCAGAAGAGGAAATGAAGGCTCAGAGACGTTGTTCAGCCTGCTTGGGGTCGCATAGCTTGTCAGCTCCTTAGGGTCTCTTTGAAAGTTGGTCCTTCTCTTTGAAACTTGGTCCTTGCTCACGTGGTTCGTAAGGATCATGGTGAATCCTGCAGCTTGTATCAGCCCGTTCCTAGCTCCTTCATCCCCACTCCGCTTACCCGCTTAGTCTTCATCTGTGCCTGCGGCACCAGCGTACGGCCAGGCCCCAGGGCTGCCCGAAGAGCCGGTGGTGGCTCCTCCTCTCGGACCTCCCAGGCTTCGGCGGCCTCAGACACGTGGGCCGGGGGCATGCTGTGATGCGGTGAGTGCCCTGCTGAGGGTGTGTCGTAGAAGGCACCACTACCCCGATTGGGAGAAATCGGGAGGGCTTCCTTGAGGCGGTTTTTATTTAAACTGGATTGGAGCGAGCCAAGAGAGGTACAGGGGGAGTTTCAGGCCCAGGGAACAGCATGTCCTCGAGGCGAGAGAGCTGATGTGTTTCTGGTGGCCCGGTTCCCACGCCTGGGGGTAGACCCAGATCGGGGAGGGCCAGGGCACCCTGAGGGCTGGCAAGGCGCAGGGCGAGAGGTGGGTGCTGGGCGCCCAGGAGAGCGTCCTTCTGGACCGCGGCGGAGCCGGGGATCACCTGGCTCATCCCTGATCTGGGAGGGGGCGGGCTTCTTAAAGGGAGGCTGCGGGGTACCCAGGCTCCCCAGGAGGCTCAGCAGTGAGGAACCCGCCCACCAGTGCAGGGGCCCCAGGGGTCTTGGGTTCAGTCCCTGGGTCGGGAAAATCCCCTGAAGGGAATGGCAACCCCCTGCAGTGTTCTTGCCTGGGAAATCCCATGGAGACAGGAGCCTGGCGGACTGCAGCCCACGGGGTCACGAAAGAGTTGGATGTGACCAAGCGACCGAGCCCCAGCATGACGGTCCGCGGATGGGCCTCGGCCCTTTCTGGGGCCCCGGCGTTGGGGTGCTGAGGCGAGCTGACTCTAGGCGGCTGGGGGCCCTTCAGGGAGGCCCCGGCCCAGAGGAAGCCCCGGTTCATCTCGGAGTCAGCCAGGGCCCGCTGGACGGGCTGGCGTTAGAGCTCGGGCCTGAGTGACGCGGGTTGGCCGTCTCGTCTTTCAGCCCAGGCCACGGTGGGACGGCCAGTGGGTGCGGGGCTGGGCAGGGCTCCCCCTGCCCTCCCGGGCCCCCTGCCCAGCCCACGTGCGGGAGCCTTTGAAGGGCTCTGGGGTGGGTGGGGTTCTGAGAAAATGGAATCTGCATTTGGCTTGGATTTGGGAGGATTTGTGCACGTGGCTGATGAAGGGAACTGCTGAGATTCTGTAAAGCACCGCCCCCCACCAAAGCACCCCCCCCCCCAAAGGCAGAACAAACTCTAGCTGCCCTGCAACTATTAGCACAGCCAAACAGAGACTAGAAGCCAGCCGCAGAATCCCACTCTCCCAAGGTTAGCGCTCTGGCCGCCTTTGCCCTGCGCCTGCAGACAGATAACAGCCTATCTCGGTGTTTATTATTTTCTAAGTAAAAATTGAATACAGATTTTCAACGTCTTTTCAAATTAAGGCATCTGGTGACGAGGAGGAGGAGGCTTTTGTGGGGGGCCAGCCCTCCCACGACCGGTGGAGGAGAGAGCAGGTTCTAGGGGATTCTGGACCCAGACCCAGGGTTCTGTACCAGGCACAGCGCGCCCCCAGCCCAGCGTTGCCGAGGATGGGGGGCATTCAGGGGCTCCTGGGCCCCCCGCAGGGCGTGTGTCGGGTGTGTGCACACGCCCTGACGTGTGTGTGTGTGTGTGTGCTGACGGCCGTCACCGTGTCTCCATCCCCTGCGGGACAGAGGATCCCACTTCGCCCCTTGACCATCCCCCTGCTGACCCCGCTCGCCTCCCTCACCCCCGCGCCTTCTGCCCGGGTGGCCTCGGGCCCCCGTTCCCCCTGCGCTGACCAGTGCATGGCCGCGGGCAGGTTGAGCTTGGTGTCCAAGCCTTGCTTCCCCTTCTGCAAGAAGACAGCGACGCCGGTAGGGTTTCTGAGCACGTGGGATGAGCCGCACGTTCCGAGGTACGCAGGGCAGGCTCCCGGCCACGGGGCGCTCAGGAGACACCGGCTGTTCCCTGCCGGGTTGGCATGTACGGCTGGGCCATGGGGGCCAGATAGCTTGCTGGGGGTCCTGGGCTGCCTGTGCTTGAGACCAGTGAGGGGTTTGGGCACCGAGGATTCCGGGGGCCTGGTGGGGGGCGGGTGCGGGACGCTCGCCCCTCCCTGAGGCTGCCTGCTGGGTGGAGTGTGTGGGTCTCTGAGCTCAGGGCAGTCTGTGTGTCCTCGCCGCGTGCCCCTGTCCATCCTAGGAAGGCCCTCTGCTGCTGTTCCCAACCTGAGCTGTGGGGTCCTTGTGGCGGCCGCGCGGTCCCTGGCCTAGGAGGAGCCCTGCGAGCTGCAGCGGCCCGGCCTGACTTGACCTGGTTGAGGACAGAAGCCCAGGCTGGCGGCTTCCGAGCTGCGGGACCAGGGAGTCCTGCCTCGTTCCCTGGGGCCCCGGGAGTCCTGCCTCGTTCCCTGGGGCCCTGGGCAGGGTCGGCACTCAACTCTCTGCTGGCCTGGGAGGTCAGCCGCTGGGCCCCTGATGGGCTAACTGGCTGCCCTCCCTGTGTTCCCCGGCGCGGGGGTCATGGCCTGTCCTGGAGACGCCCGGCCAGTGACCAGGTAAGAACGGGGGTAGCCCCGCCCCCCTGCCCGCAGGGCCATTGGTGGAGGCCCAGAGCAGGGCTGGATCCCTAGGCGAGCTCCTCCACAGGGCACGCAGGCTCCGCTTGGAGCTTGCCCCGAGCTCCGGGGTCGGTGCGCTCCCAGCGAGATGCACGCATCACCCTTGCTCAGGGGCCCAGAGTGAGAGCTCGCCAACCCGTGCTGGGTTTGGGGGCGTGAGGAGCACCCCATCCTCCTGAGATTTAAAACGCTCACCTGCGTTCCTCCTTTTTCTACCCACTGCGTGTGTGTGTCTTCAGGGTCACGGGGCCCTGCTTCCCAGACGCACCCGTGTCCCAGCCCCTTGGGTGGGGGCGGCGTGTTGGGGGGCGCCGTGTGCCTGGGCTGCCTTGGGGCTGCGGAGGCCCGGCCACCTGGGCCTTGAGGCCTGCGTTCCTCCCCGCACGCGGCCCTCCATCCCCACACGCGTTCCTCCCGAACACAGCCCTCCCTCCCGCACGCGGCCCTGCCCCCTGCCCCCCGCCCCCCCGCACTCTTTCCTCCCCGCACTCAGCCCTCCCCCCCGCAGGCGGCCCTGCCCTCCCCGCACTCAGCCCTCCCCCCCGCAGGCGGCTCTCCCTCCCCGCTCGCGGCCCTCCCCGCTCTCAGCCCGCCCTCCCCGCTCGCGGCCCCGCCGCTGCCCTGGATGCTGAGCAGGCCTTGCACTACTGCGGGTTCGGAGCCGCTGGCAGGAAGCTGGCAGCCGCCACGCCTTCTGGGCGAGGCAGGGAGGGGCCAAGGGTGTGGGTGAGCGAGGCCCTCAGCTTGGGGGCGGCAGGGTGCGGGCCCCCCGGGGCTGCTTCAGGGGCGCCTCCTGCACGGGGAGGGGCTGGGGTCTCGGACAGCGGGGGAAGCCCGACCAGCCGGGGCTTGGCTGTGTGTGTGGGGGTCCTGGTCCTCACAGTTTCTCTCTTGCCTCCTGAGGGGCTGCCCACTCCTGTCTCCAGAAGGTGGATGAGGGAGAAGAGGTGTCACTCCTGGGGGGACTGTGGCCTGGGGGGACTGTGGCTTGGGGGGGACCGTGGCCTGGGGGTCCTGTGGCCTGGGAGTCCTGTGGCCTGGGGGGACCGTGGCCTGGGGGTCCCATGGTCTGGGGGGACCGTGACCTGGGGGGAACCATGGCCTGGGGGGGACCGTGGCCTGGGGGTCCCATGGTCTGGGGGGACCGTGACCTGGGGGGAACCATGGCCTGGGGGGGACCGTGGCCTGGGGGAACCGTGGCCTGGGGGGGCTGTGGCCTGGGGGGATTGTGGCCTGGGGTTGACTGTGGCCTGGGGGGACTGTGGTCTGGGGGGGACTGTGGCCTGGGGTTCCTGTGGTCTGGGGGGACTGTGGCCTGCGGGGACCATGGCCTGGGGGGGCTGTGGTCTTGGGGGACCGTGGCCTGGGGTTCCTGTGGTCTGGCGGGGACCATGGCCTGGGGGGACTGTATCCTTTGGGTCCTGTGGCCTTGGGGGACCGTGTCCGGAGGTGGGGACCATGGCCTGGAGGGGAACTGTGGCTGGGTGGGGGGACCGTGGCCAGGGGTCTGTGGCCGGGCGGAGGACACACGAGGACCCTCTGGGGAGGGCAGTCTGTGCCCTCCGGACCGGGGAGGGGGGCGGTGTGGCTCTCCCTGTCTCCCCCGCGGGCTCAGCCGTGGTTCACTGGGCCCGTGGAGAGCTGGGCTGCCCCTGGAGGTGGGGCGCTCCTACCCCCTTGTGCTCGCCCCGCTCCGCTCCAGGGGAGGCCTGGAGCCGCTTCGCTGAGGGACGCGGGTTCCGGCTCGCCCAGGGCTCTGGACCCCAGCGGGGCCGCAGCCTGACCGTGCGCCGTCAGCCCGCAGGCGTCCGCCCGGGCCCCGCCACGCCGCCCTGGGGCCTCCCTGGGTGAGTGCGGGGTGAGAGGGGGCCTCCCCGGTCCGTGACTTTGTTTTGTTCCCTCGAGTCAGGTTGTCCGGCGCCGTCCTGCGCCCGGAAGCGGGGTCTGGCGGTGCTGTGGGTGGGGAGCCGCGCCCCTCGCCTCCCCTCTGGCGGGGCCCGTGCCGACATCCTCCCGTCCAGCGGTCCGTCAGCGAACGTGGGCGGTGCTGGCCACTGTCCCGCCGGCAGGGCTCTAGGACTGGGTCCCGGGCCTCCAGCCCACCCCGCGCGGTAGGGCCCGCGTCACACCGTCCCGTGGGCCTGCGGGTTGCAGCCACCTGGCCCCTTTGTCTTCATTTCCCGTGCAGACCCCGCCCGCTCACCTGCGCTGGCCGGGCCCTTTGCCTCGGGGCTTCTTGCCTCCTGTGCAGGAGTGCTGAGCCTTGCCTGGGGCTGGAGGGGCAAAGGCCACCTCGAGGTGGGCGCCTGGCCTGGTGGGCTCCTGGGGGGCCGTGGGGGTGCAGCAGGGGAGCCTGGCGGGGCCCTGCTGGGGTGGTGGATGGACGGACGTGGGTGGACATGGCCCTTCTGCATCGGAGGCCTGCTCTGGCCCTTGCGGCTGCTGTGTGGCCACTCCCTCGGAGGCGTTTGCTGCGCTCCCCTGACGGCTGGCAGGGCCTTGGCTCCCGGCTGTCACGGCCCCTTCTTGGCTCCTCTGGTTTCTGGGAGGTTACAGGACAGCCATGACGGGTGTCTGAGACCTCGGGCCCAGCCTCAACAGAAGTAAGGCCTCGGCTCAGCGCCCCCTATGGATGTGAGAGTTGGACCACAAGGAAGGCTGAGTGCTGAAGAACTGATGCTTCTGAACTGTGGTGTTGGAGAAGACTCTTGACAGTCCCTTGGACTGCAAGGAGATCCAACCAGTCCATCCTAAAGGAGATCAGTCCTGGGTGTTCATTCGAAGGACTGATGCTGAAGCAGAAACTCCAACACTTTGGCCACCTGATGCGGAGAACTGACTCATTGGAAAAGACCCTGATGCTGGGAAAGATTGGAGGCAGGAGGAGAAGGGGACGACAGAGGGTGAGATGGTTGGATGGCATCACCGACTTGATGGACAAGTTTGAGCAAGCTCCTGGAGTTGGTGATGGACAGGGAGGCCTGGTGTGCTGCGGTCCAAAGAGTCAGACGTGACTGAGCGACTGAACTGAAGCCCGTCCTTGCGGTGGGCTTCCCCAAGGGGCACCTGCCAGAGCCTGAGATCCGTGGCCATAGGGGCCCGTTGGCCTGCCCGGCGTCCGGGTGATGCTTGGCCATGCAGAGGGAGGGTGGTGGTCCGGGCCTGGATTTGGAGGGCTCGGCGCCCTCCTCAGTCGCTCGGTCGGCACCCTGGCGTCTGGGCTGCTGGCGCAGGGCGGGCAGGAATGCAGCTCCCAGGCCCTTATCTGAATGCTCCCCTGGGCCCGTGGGGTCTCTGGGGTCAGGCTGCAGCTCCTGGGCCGCCTGCCTGAGCTCGGCCTTCCTGGGCCCCTCCCGGGGGCCCTTTGTGGCCCAGAGCCGGGCCGGCCCCGCCCCCGGTTCCCAGGCCCACCCGCTGGCCTGCGGCATCAAGTCTGGACAGGTGTGTGTGTGTTCAGGGCGGCCGCCCGCGGGGGGGCCGGAGGCAGCGTGCCGGCCTCGTGAGTCACCCCGAGCCTGGGCGCGGGGGTGGCGGGGGCCGGGCTGCGGGCTGGCATGACGGGGCACGCCACCAACCAGGCCTGGGAACTGGCCGCGGCCCTGGGGCGGTGGGGGAGTGGGGGCTGCGTGTGGCCTCCCAGAGCAGCCGGGACAGGCCCAGGCCTGGGCGCGGGGTCTCCGAGCGCCTGGGGGGGCGCTCTCCTGCTGCAAGCTAGGCCGTGCCTCACAGGGACTCTGTGCCCCCTCGGTGCCCACCTTCCGCGTGGGCTGAGAACCTGCTGGGGCGGGGGGAGGTGGGGAGGCAGACGGACATGGAGTCCAGGCCCCTGGGTCCAGGGGTTTCGTGTCCAGAGCACCTCCAGGCCAGGCCCTGGTCCTCTGTGCCCGGGCTGTCCCGTCCCGTGTGGCGGGGGTGGCCGCATCCCGCTGACCACGTGCAGCACCCTGGCGCCTGGGTCTTGGGAGTCGGAGGCCAGAGGAAGGGCCCCTGCGGTGTGTCAGGGCCGCCAGTCCTGGGTTCGGGACTGAGGGGCGCTTAGAGCTGCAGGGGTTCCCGTCCTCCTGAGGGTCAGCTCCCCTCTTGTCTGCTTGGTGGCAGAGCCCCAGAGGAGTGGGGGTCGGGGCCCCACGGTGGGGCGGGGTGCTGGCTCTGCAGGCTGCAGACGGAGCCGGGTCTGGGCCTGGAGAGGTCCCGCTTTCCAGGGCCGGCGTGGGCACCGCCGCAAGGGGCGGCTTGCGGGCTGGGCTGGTCTCCCAGGTCCTGGGGGCGGTGGAGCATGGGGCTGGAGCAGGCAGAGGTGGCCGCGGCCTGAGAAGGCAGCACGCCTGGGGCGGGGACCCTGCCTGCCCTCGGGGGCGGCGGCTCAGACCTGAGCTGGCATCCACAGGGCTGGGCCCCTGTCCTGAATTCCCTACTCTGTCTAGCAGGTGTGAGGAGGGCTTCCAGGAGGGGGTGTCCCTGGCAGGAAGACGCAAGGGGAGCGAATGACTGTGTCTACGCTGAGGGCCAGGGCTGGGGCCGAGAGGGGTGGAGGGCCACACCCACTGGAGGGGCCGGGGAGCTGGGCACTGAGGCCCGTGTGGGGCAGGTTGGGTCTGCGGGAGGGCGTGGGGCTGGGCCTGCTGGCGCTGGTGGGTGGAGACCTCTGGCGAATCTTTTCCAAGATAACGGTCAGCAGAGGGCTGGGGACCCTGGTCCGGGCCGTGGGGGGACCAGCCTGTGACTTGCTGGGTGTCCTGCGGCGCTTCCTGGGTGTGGGGACGGGGCAGTCCAGTGCTCCTGGGGGTGGGGGGCGCTGCAGGTGGAGGGACCCAGCCTCAGTGTGCCTGCCGCCGGGTGTGGCAGCTGGGGGCCCTCTGCCCCGCCCCAGGCTGGGCCCCGGGGGCCTTGGTCTCTGCTCTGCACCCCACGTGCCCTGCCCCCGCCAGGATGTGAACAAGGCGGGGGCGCCACGGGCCGGGCCCAGGGCAGCGGGGGGCTCCGCGTGGCCCTGGTGAGGCCGCCTCCGCCCACCCCGGCCCTTGTCTGCTGTTCTCACCACTGGCCGTGCGGGGAGGAAGGAAGCTGAGGGTTGGGTGGTGTGTGTGTGTATGTGTGTTTGTTTTCGCCTGGGCTCTGGGGGCCCAGGGTAGGGCCCGGCCTCCGGCCGCCAGCGCCTTGACTGCCAGGGTGAGAGGCCTGGGAGAGGCGGGGGCTGCAGTGGGACTGGGCGGCCTCCTGGAGGCCGGGAGGTGGGCACCGAGGCAGGTCTAGGACAGCCGGTGGGAGCGAGGGGCTGCCCCCGGAGCGAGCCCTGCACCAACGTCCTGACTGCTGCCAGACCAGCCGGGTGGCCCAGAAGCGAGGTCTGGACCGGACCCTGTGCTTGGAAGGAACAGCAGATCTCTGGGGGCGAGGGGAGGAACCTTTCAGGCCCCCTGCCAGCCCCCTCCAGCTACACCTGGGGGGAAGCCGAGGCCAAGCGGGGGGCAGCCTGGGGCTGGGGGCCTGCGGTCCGTGGCTTTCTCTGCTGTCCGTGGGGCAGGCACTCCCGCCGTGGCCAGCCTAGGCTACCAACGTGGCGTTGCTGAACGCGGCTGAGGAAGAGAGGTGAGCGCCGTGGGCTGGTCCCGCTGGTTCAGCCCCCGCGGGTCGGCTCCCCGGGGCCCCTCCTTTTCTGCCCACCCAGAGGCACTGCTGCTCAGGTTGGACCCACAGATGTGGCTCGTGTGTGCACACGGAGGTGAGGTGGCCGGGGTCGATCCCTCTGAACACCTAGGCCTGCAAGAGCCCCCCGCCCAGTCGTCTCTGCACAGGTGGGTCACGTGTCCAGGGTGCGTCGCCCCCGAGACCACCCGGCCGGCAGGGCAGGCCCGGCGCCTGCTCGGCTCCACTCGCTCTGAGGGTGCAGAGGGTGGATGGGCTGCGACCGGGCAGGACGGGAGGAGGGACTGTCCCCGCGCGGGTCGATGCTGGGGGCCGGGGGCTGAGGGGACGTGGCGGGTGGGAGCCAGCTGCCAGCCAGGCGGGGCCCTGGGTCCGGCACTGGCACTGCTGGGAGTGAGTCTGCGGCGACTCTGAGAGGCGGCCCCGCCTGCCACCTGTGCGGCTGAGTGCGAGCGGGCCTGGGGGTGGTGGGTGGAGGGAGCGTCCACGTGACGAGGCTTGTCGGCTGCAGACGAACTGAGTCAGTGGGGTGAGGGCCCCGAGGACGTCACGGGCACCTCCCGGCCGTGTCCTGGGAGTCCAGGACCCCGGCTGCCCGGCTGGGCCCTCAGGCGGCTGGGGAGGAGCCGGGGGTCACGGTTGACCACCAGCCGCAGCTGAGTTGGCCTGGCCTGCCCCTTGGACTGGGCCGGGCTGGGATCCTCGCTGCGGGCGGGCAGGCCCCCACCACACCCCACCCCCGTCTGTCGGGAGAGCTTAGCCCGGCGCGCTCCCGGGCCCAGAACCAGAGGAGCAGGGAGCCGCGAGGAGGAGCGAAGTGGGGAATCCCGGCCCCTGTGGAGGAGGGGCGGCCGCAGCCGCCGGCCTGTCGGGTGGGGATCCTGCTAAAACCAGGCGTCCGTAGAGGCTGTTTGTGTCCTTATCATGAAAACCACACCACGTGGACTCGGCAGACACCCGAGCCAGGCGAGGTGGGCAGTAACGTCCCACCTCCCACCCCAGAGCCGAGTGTCCTGGACTCGCCACTCGGCCGTGTGACCGCTGGGGAGTCCCCTCTTCCTCACCGAGCCCCCGCCTGGGTGGTTTTCCGTGAGCGTGGACCTTTTCAGGCAGGGTGGGGGGTGGGGTGGGGTGGACCCCCTCACCTCCTGCCCAGGCCCCACAGTAGGTCGGGTTTCAGGTGGAGACTGCAGTGGGGGCCGACGCGTGCCCGAGGTTGGGGGTGCGCGGGAGACACCTGGAGGCTGCTGCTGGGCCTGTTGCCGGGTCAGCCTGGGCAGGGGGACCCCGGCCCTTCCGGAGGAGTCCTGGAAGAGGAGGGAGGCTGCCTGGGCCCCGCATGGGCGCAGGGTTTCCACGTGCTCGGGGCGGGCAGGGCTGCCAGCGTGCCCGCAGCCGCCGTGAAGCAGGCAGTGTGCACGCAGCGTGTGCGGCCAGAGCCGCTGGGGCAGCCGGCCTGTGCAGCCGGATGTGGACAGCTGGCTGGCCCTCAGGCCTCCGGGGGTGGGGGGCCAGGACTCGCCTGTGCGGGCCCAAGAGGGCCAAGGGGCCCTGTGACGCGGCCCCCGCGCCCCACCCCCACTGCCGGCCCCGGGGCTGGGCCGCTGGCCGCTGGCCTACAAAAGGCATTCTGTGCCCCGGAAGAATGACCCCGTTGTGTGGCTGGAGGGTGGCCGGGAGCCACGACGGCTTCCTTCCTTCCCAACTTCCTGCTCGCTCCCTTCTGGGGGGCAGAGCCCCCACCTGGGGCCCAGCTGCTCCTTCCAGGGCCCTGCTTTCCCGGCCGGGGACGCCTCGTGGCTCCCCCCGCTCCCTCCCGGCAGTCAGAGCCCCGCTGTCTGCCCGCCGCCCTCGCCAGGTCCACTGACCCGTCCTGGGCTCGGGCTGGGCCTCTGCGGTCGCTCGTGCAGGGCCTCTGCTGCTGGCGGGCAGCGGGGTCAGGTGGAGACCTGACGGTCGGTGGCCGGGGGTCTGTGGACCCCACGCGGGCTGTGTCGGCTTGCTCCAGCGCCCTGGCCGAGTCAGTGCACCTGGGGGGTTGAGTGTCCCGGGTGAGACGGCCGGCCCCGCGTCGGGAGCCTTTGCCCCCATCCCTGCGTTCTCACACCAGCCTGCACCTGGGGCGCTGGGCTCAGCCAGCCCGCTTGGCCGGCCCTCGCCCTGGCTTCTGGTGGCCGTGAGCGGGTTTGAACTGCAGTCCTGGCCTCGCCCTTGGCCTCTGCTGGCCCCTGGCTGGGCCCGGGTCCTGTGCGCGGCACCGTCCGAAAGCCGAGGCCAAGCTCAGATTGAGGAAACGAGGCTGGGGTCCCCGTGCTCCTCTAAGCAGCCCTGGGCTTTGGCCAATGGGAGCGGCCTGTGGTCACAGGTGTCTGGGCGAGGGTGGGGGGCCGGGCGGTCCTGGGAAAGGGGAACTCAGCCTTCTGGCGAGTTCCCAGCCGCCTGGCAGAGACGCTCGCCTCCCGGGCCCCTTCCCAGGCTCCCGCGGCCGGCTCGCCCACCATGCTGCAGCGCCAGGGGCCGCGGGACCCCGGGCCGGCCGGCCGGGGCCCGGTGGGGCCACCCCCCTGGTGGGACCTCTCGCCCGCCCTGGCCATGAGGCTGCACCTGCTGGCCTCTCTTTCGGGAGGTGGCCTGGCCTGGCGGGCGGGGGACCGTAGGTGGCTGGCAGGTAGGGCTGGGCCAGGGGTTGGGGGGCTCTGGGGGCCAGGTGGCCTGGGAGGGGCCAGGGTCTCCCCTGCGGGCTTTGGCGCTCCTGGTGGGTGTCTGGGCTGGGCGGGGGCAGGTGAGGAGAGCGGGGCAGGGGCCAGGCGTGTCCCTGGAGCCCTGCACCTTCCCAGGCCCCAACGTGGCCGCCCAGCATGTGCCTGGAGCCTGGCCGTGCCCAGGGCGTCTTGTTGGGGTCCCGAATCTTCCCCTGGTGTCTGCGCAGCAGGTGTCGGATGGGGAGGGGAGGGGGACTGTCTCTTCCGTCTCCTTGCCACGAGGCTCCCTGGAGGAGGGCCTCTTGGGGTCTGGCTCGGCCCTTTTTCACATGAGGAAACTGAGGCCAGGGCGGGCGGGGTTTGTCTAGCTGCAGGAGGCCCTGGACTCACTGAGGAAGCTCTGCGCGGGTCGGGCTGCCCAGGGCCGGCCCAGGATGGACAGCTGGCCCTGGCCTCGGCTCGGCCCTGGGTCTCGGCTCTCCTGGGGCAGGCAGGGAGGAGGCCTGGAGGAGGCTGGAATCCCAGGGGGTCCCAGCCCCCACATCGTGCAGGGGGGGCCAGCACCTGCTCCCGCCTGGCTCAGCTCACGGCCACCGCCTCTGTTTTGGTTGCAAGGCACTCTGTTCCGTCACGGTCGCCCTGTGTCAGGGCCCACTAGGCTCACTCAGCACGCTTTGCCAGTGCTCCTGTAAGGACGCGCTCCTCTGTGCCCAGTTTTGAGGGGACGCCGAGGCCCAGAGACGGGACGTGACTGTCCCAGAGCCACACGGTGGTTCAGGGAAGGGGCCTGGCGGCCCACACGGGAGCCGGGAGCACTTTGCCCGTCCAGGCCTCCTGAGTCCCTGCTGTTGTGATTGGTTAGGGTCCAGCCCCCGCATCTGGGGTGCCTCACCGGCCTGTCCTTGGCTGGGGCGGGGGGCCTGGCCTGGCTCCTCTCCCGCCACGCGGATGGTGCTGGCGCCAGGGGAGGCTGCTCCAGGCCGTCTCCGGGAGCCACGTGGTGTTGGAGCGGGCACCTGAAGCGAGAGCGTGCTGGAGAGTGGGGCCCTGGGCTGTCTTGGCTGGGGGCTGCCTGTGCTCCCCTGCCCTTGACAAGCCTTGCCCGTGTTCTGCACAGTCAGGATTTCGGGGGCGGGCACTCAGGCGTGCTGGCGCCCCCCACCCTTGCCGAGTGACCGCGAAGGCTGGCTCCAGGTCCACGTCTCCGAGCCCAAGCTTCCTCGAAGGTCCAGGGTTTCTCGAGGGCTGCGTCCTCCTGCAGTGGAGAGCCCTGAGCAGCGGGGGGCTCTGCCTTCCTCATCTGGAGGCGTTGGTGGGGGTCTGTGTCCACACCCCTCCAGCAGCTGTGTCTCGAGGGCAAGTACTGGGCAGCCCAAGATGCAGGCCTGGACAGGCCTCTCCAGCCCTGCTGTTGGTTTCCTCGTCTGTAAAGTGAGTGCGGGGAAGAGGATTTTCCAGGTCGGTTTGTCTCTTGACACGACTGAACGTTCAAAGTCATGTGAAACGACCTTCACACGGAAAATGTCCTGGGCCAGCCTGGGCGGCTCTGTGCTCCTAGAGGGTGTGGGATGTGTTGACTCTGAGTCCGGAGTTCTCAGGAGCAGTGAGTGTGTGTGTGTCTGGCGGGCACTTGGGTTGTAGCAGCGCGCGTGTGACAAGGTGTCATCGTGTTCGGTGGCCGCACATTCCGAGCGTCCTGCAGGCACGCTGCTCATCTCCTTGGCGGAGGGGACCCTTGTTCAGGCCGCACTCAGGAGATGCGTGCAGGTTTGGGGATCTGTCGCCGTAGAACGTGCACCTGGCTGCTGGGTATTTGGTTGATTTTTCTTTTTTTGCCCATTGTCTCCTGCCTGGCTTCTCTTGGCACCGCCTCCCGCTTTTTCCAGTCGCTCATTGTCTGGGAAGTCCTCCAAAGCGGCGTGTGAGCGTTGTGGGTAGCATCGAGCACTCGGCCCTGAGTGAGGACGGCTCCCTGAGTGAAATGCTGCCGTGTCTGAGTGTTGGCAGTTGGTGCTGCCGTCCGGAGCGCACCAGGCCTCCCCGCTTATCTCCGGGGTCTCCCTGCACCTGCGTCTGCAGCCCACCCGGCTCTGGGCAGGAGTGGCTGTCGTGCTCAAGGCCTCTGACGAGCGAGGTTGTGCTTTGCTGCCTTGCCGAAGGCGCAGGTTGCAGCTGATCGCTCGCGGGGCCAGGTGGCAAGGGTTCCCCAGAGGTCCAGCGGGCCGCGAGTCCCTGGGAGGGACTGAGCCCCACTGCCCATGCAGCTCTGTGGATGGCGTGTGGGTTTGGGGAATCAGGGTGGCTTTGGAGCCTCGAGAGGCGTGGCTCTGGGTCCCCGCCACTCTGTGTCCCATGCCGGGGGGGCAGTCCACTCCTTCGGGCGGCCGTCAGAGCTGGAGAGCCCTGCCTGCCTGGCTTGCGTCCCCCGGCCTTGGTGTGGCCCCGCCCCTGAGGCTGGGCCTCCTGGAGCCCAGCTGCCCTGGGCCAGCGTCTGCTCACTGCAGCCCCTCAGCGTGGCGCTGCCCTGGGGGTGTGTGTCAGCCATGAGGCTGGATGGTGATTGGCAGCCCTGGCCCCCACCTCCTGTCCAGAGCGGCCCGGGGTGCGCAGCTCTTGGAGGCTATCTGCCGGTGTCCCGAGGGCAGGCACCAGCGGTGGAAACCTACAGTCCCCGGGCCCCCCTCCCACACAGTTGACCGCCTCGAGGCGGTTTGTGGTTGTCAGCGACGCCAAGAAGGCCAGGAGGGGGCGCTGAGGCAGGGGGGCGTGGGGCCAGCGGCCCCAGGCCCAGGGGCCCGGGGCAAGGCAGGGGGTGCTGGGGAGGCGAGGAGAGGGGGGCTTTGGAATTGAGGGGCGTGATGGGAGTCGTGGGAGGTTCTGGTGGTGACCGAGGGCATGGTGGGCCTACTGCCGATTGACCCATGCAGGGGGCTGCCACGGGGCCGGGAGGGCACGCTGAGCCAGCCGCTGTGGCCTGGCCACAGCCAGATGGAGCGTGGCCTCTCAAGGCTCCGCTGCACAGAGGGGCTGATGGGGCCCTCACGGAGGTCACGGTCATCCCGGCCCAGGGAGGCTTTCCAGCCACCAGCCGGTCCATCCGCTCCTGCCTGGAGGCCCGTGGGCTGGGTGGCCGGGCTGGATGCTACCGCAGGAGGTTGCCGAGTCCATACGTGGGTTCTCTGGGCCGGGGCTCGAGGGGCGCAGATGCGGCCTGTCCCGTGTCGCTTGTCCACCCTCACTGCTGGGGGTCAGCCGGCTTCTCCCCTCTGCTGCCGCCACAGCCCCTGAAAAGTGCCTGCTGGGGGTTGCGGAGGGTCTCAGCCTCCTGGCCGCTGGCCCACGAGGTGTGTCAGGAACGAGGCCTCAGGTCAGGGACCTGGGACCGTGCGCCGATGCTTCGTGTGGATGGGGTGGGGTTCTTGGGCCTCCCGGGCCTCGGGCCCCTGGTACAGAGTGGGACCCCCCTCCTGTCCCTCCACTTGCTGGGGGCCTAGGGCGGGGACTGGAGAAACAGCCTTGCACGCAGCGGGTCCCCGAGGGGCAGCTGGGCAGGGCTCAGATCTCAGCTTGGGGACAGTCCTGCAAGCTCGTGAGCCCCCGGGTGGGCAGACACAGTGGGACGGAGCCTGACGGGGTGCCGAGGTGCAGTCTGTGTGGGCCTCCCCCCCAGGCTTTTAGCAGGGGTGTGTGGGGGCCGCCATGCTGGTCCAGGCAGGAGGCGCCCCCGCCATGGCGGAGACGGGGAAGCCCCGCTCCCGTTCTCAGTCTGTCTCACGGGACCAGCCCTGCCTCCGTCTGCAGAGGCCCTGCCGCCCGCGCCTCCGCTCACGACGGGCACCAGCCTGGTGACTCCGGCTGAGTCAGTGCGGGGGGCGGGGGTGAACCTCTGCCCGGGAGGACGCCGAGGGGCCAGAGCTTGTAGCATGTGGCGGTGGCGGGGCTCCAAAAGCCCCCCAGGAGCCCCTCGGGTGCCGGGCCGGCTCTCTGCGCCCCCGGATCTCAGGCTTGGCCCTGCTGCACCCCTCACGTGGCCCTGGAGGTGCTGGGTGTCCGTGCCCGCATCCGAGAAATGGCGATGCTTGAGGGCCGTGGGAGGGCTGGGGATGTCCCGGGAGAGGCCAACCCACATCAAGTCCCGAGGAGCCACCCTGCTCCCTGACTGCCCGGCATCCTGGGGCAGGTGGGCCCCCGGGACGGCTGCCCCATCTCCAGCACAGGAGGCCTGTGTGTCTGCCGGGTGTCCCCGATGCCGCGGGGCTGCGGGAGACGCAGAGGAGCAGACAGGCCGCGGCCGGGGGAGGGGGCAGGCGGCACCCGTGTTCCACGACAGAGCTGGGCGGCGGCCCCTGAGCCCGCGGAGCAGCATGGCTCAAAATGAAACAAGCATCACTTCTTTTCCTGTTGAAGAGAAACCGCCTCAGTCAGTCCGCGGGCTCGGGGGGCCCCCTTGCCCCCCAGACGGTCGTGGGGCAGGCGGGGTTTCATCAGGAATTCCCCCACTGCCCGCATCCCCTCCTCCGCCGCCTGGGCCAGCGCCCTGGAGGTGCTGGGGAAGGTTCAGGGGCGCTGCCTGGACGGGAGGCCGTGGTGCCCAGGAGCCCCTGCCGGGCCCCAGAGAGGTGAGCGTGCTCCTGGCTGCCCGCGCCCGTCGTCCCCACGGTGGGCGTCCCACCTGGCAGCAGGTCCAGCCTGGAGCTCGGGGCCGGCCTCCTGGGCTGGCCCGGGGCCTCTGCGTGAGACTGAGGGCGTCCGGCGGAGAGCCAGCTCTGGCGCTGGCGGTGGGAGCGCCCTGCCCTCCGAGCCCCTTCCTCACCCGCAGGTGGGACGTCGCGCCGCTCGAGTCCCCAGGCTCCCAGGGTCAGGGCGGCCACTGGGGCTGTTCCCCAGACTCGAGCTTTGCCTCGAGGATGCTCTGATTTCATGCGGGGGCGGGGGGTGGGGGCGGCACGAGCCACCAGCCGCCAGCGGGCCCTGGGTTTGGGGATCTCCGTTTTGCAGAGGCCGCGGTGGTGACGGCGTCGCATGCAGGTTCGGCGTCGCATGCAGGTTCAGCGGCGCTCGTGGTGAAGAATCAACCTGCCAGGGCCGGAGACGCAGGAGACGCGGGTTTGGCTCTTGCATCAGGAGGATCCCCTGGAGAAGGAAATGGCAGCCCACTCCAGTATTCTTGCTAGAGAATCCCATGGACAGAGGAGCCTGGCGGGCTACAGTCCACGGGGTCGCAGAGTCCAACACGACCGAGGGGCTGAGCACAGCCTCAGCTGCCCTGTGACCCCATCCCTGTGGTCCCCCTGCCCTGCTTTCTGTGCCTCCTCCTGGGGATTCCAGCAGGCCTGGGGGTGTGGGTTTGGCCCCTCCCTGGCCTCCCCCTGGGGCAGCTCCTGTCTGGCCGCTGAGCAGGAGGAATGACGCTGGGGAGGGCGGGGGGCCTTGTCAGTGAGGTCGCCTGAATCCTCGTCGTCCCCAGCTGTCTCCGGGGTGGGCGGAGGGGGCACCTCTTGGTGAAGTCGTAAGGCTTGGAGCTCTCCTAAAGGGCCCGGCCTCGTGTTTGGGGGCCCCAGCTGGTGGTTCTGTGGCCTGCGCCCGGGGTGGGCACCCTGCTGGGCGGATGGAGAAACGTACCCAGGTAGGAGCCTGGCCCTGGGGTGGGTCTCCGAACGCCATGGGTGCCATCCAGTCATTGCCAGTCCTGACCCTAAACGCCCCCAACCCCCAACTTCCCCAGAGCCTCTGGGGACAGGCCCGCCTGCTGGGCTGACCTAGGGACTCGTCCGTCTGGGGTCATTTGGCTTCTCCTGAAGAACTGGCCAAGCCCCGAGGTTTGGGAAGCCCTGGAGTCATGGGGCGGGGGAGGGGAGGGTGGCGAGCTGGCATTTCGGGAGCCAGCCTTCAGGGCACTTGCGGCGTGCAGGAGGGGCGGGGGGGGGGGTGATATCCGTGCAGCAGGCCCCGTTATCCCGAGGCTCTGAGCGGCCTGTGTGGTGGTCTTAGCACCAGGCACGCTCGGGGTGTCCTGGCGGAGGGGGC
The DNA here is from genome assembly GCF_910594005.1 of Cervus elaphus. Lineage (NCBI taxonomy): Eukaryota > Metazoa > Chordata > Mammalia > Artiodactyla > Cervidae > Cervus > Cervus elaphus. Next base: position 2,029,383 of record NC_057825.1, on the reverse strand, counting down.
GCCATGCCGCCAGGGCCCTGGCCAGAGCTGCAGGCCTCCATTGCGGTCTGGCCCCAGCATCCCGGGGGTCTGGCCAGGTGTGTTCCCGGCGCCTGCGAGCCCAGGTCCCCAAGCCGTGGAGAGTCGGGGTGAACGGGGCTCTGGGACTCAGGCCCCTTCTCTGTACCGTGGCGGCCGGAGCAGTGCCCCCTCCAGCTTCAGCGTGCCCCTCAGCCCCTAGGGTGCCCTCAGGGAGTGCCCTCCGTGGGGCCTGTCCGGGTGCCGCCGGCCTGGTGGGTCGTGGAGGGTCCGCTGCAGGAGTCGGGGGGACGCTGGCTCTCTTGCTTGGCCTGGCGTGCAGGCTGGACCCCAGCCCCCTGGGACAGTGAGTTTCCAGGGTGGACCTGGGGGGCGGCCTCCTGCCAAGACCCCAGCCTAAGTGCCCCACCCAGGGCCTTGGCACTATTACGCCTCAGCTCTTTCATGGACCTGGAGGTCCAGGCGCCAGCCGGCCCTGGGAGCCCCGTCTGCCCCCCACCCCCGTCGCCTGCTTGTGCTCCCCACTTCCACCACGGCGGCCGGGTTCTAGCCACACCTGCCAACCACAGTGCCCCCAGACCGTACCAGTGTGCCGGGCGAGGACGGCCCCACCACTTCCCCTTCCTCCCCCTGCCCCTCGCCAGCCCCGGCCAGCTCAGGACGGCCATCAGAACCCCGGAGCATCGTCCCTTTGTCACTTGTGGCAAAAGCCATCCAGGGTCACCGTCTGCCGCCTCGGGGGCAGGGCAGGTGGTCCCTTGGGTGGTGATGCTGGCCTTGGTGATGGTGGTGATGGAGATGGTGGAGCTTCTGTCCACCGGGTCCACAGCCCCTGGTCCCTCTGGGCCCGGGCGTAGCCTGGCAGCCGTGGAGTCATGCGGTCTGCCCCTCACTCAGCAGCATCCTGCCGGCCCCTCAGCGTCCACTCTGCCTGTCCTCTCCTCCCCCTCCCCCAGGTGTCACAGAGGCTGGGGAGGGCAGTGCCAGGTAGCTACAGTTGGCGGCTGCCTGCCTTCCATGCGGCCTGCTAGGGTGGAGCCCTGTGGGTGTCCGGGGGTATCTGAGCGGTGGGCGAGGGGTGAAGGAGACGCGTGTCTTGGGTCACTGTGTCGCCCACCCCGTCTCCTCCGGGGTCTGGAGGGTCGGGGCCGCCCTGGGCTCTCTGGCGTGGCCCCTGACGTCGATGGCCTCCTGGGCCTTGGACCCTTTCGGCCGGTGGGGAGGCCCCTCGCTAGGGCCCCTGAGGCCGCCTGCCTGCTGGGCTCGACCCTTCTCCGAGACCCCAAGGCGGGGGCCGAGCTGACCCGTGTCCTCTACGCTGGGGCCGAGGTTTGGGGCTGGGGGCATTGTTGGGGAAGGGGCCAGGTTACCCCAGTGGAGCCGCAGTCCAGGCCACCTGAGCCCCCTGGGCGGAGGCCGTGGGCCGGCTCTGCTGCCTGGCCCACCCTCTGCAGGCCCTCGGCTTGGGCTGGGACCCCGCCCTGCAGGGGCTCGAGGGCCCCCTTCCTGGGTCTGCAAAGCAGGTGCGCCCACTTACAGAAGGGGCGCTGCCCCCACTCCCGAAGGCCCCGTCCCCGTGGGGCCTGTGGACCTCCCCGCCTCCCCGCCCCGCCGCCCCCTCCCCCAAACCCCGGCGCGCCGCGGTCCCGCCACAGGCCCCGCGGCTGCCACTTCTGCCTCCCGCGGGTGCCAGGGGAAGCAGTCCTTCCGGAAGGCGGGGGTTGGGGGTGGGCGTCCCAGGAAGCTCCGGAGGGCCTGCCAGCTCCCCGCCGTGGGGTTTCGGTTCCGGGGGGCCGGGGAGGGTGGTCCCCGGGCAGGGGTTGGGGGCGGACGCTCGTGCTCAGAACCTGGCTTGTTCCTGGTCGGGTCGGGGGCTGGTTCCCCCCGGGGTCTTCTCGTCTGCCCGTGCCTGTCTGCTCCTGCCCCCTGCCCAGCTCCTGCCTGGGGCCCCTCCCCACACTCCCTCGCCTCTGCCGGGCTTCCTGCTTGGCCGGGCCTGGTGCCCTCCTGGCCCTCAGGACGTGTGGCCTGGGCCCTGGATCCCAGCCCGGGGCCTGTTTGGACCCTGCCTTTTTGGGCCCTGCCAGTTCGGGAGAGCGGCGGAGTCCCCCGAGCCCCGCTTTCCAAAGGTTGGGGGTCCCCTGGCCGCGAGGCTCGCCTTGGGCTGGCATTTCCTGTTGCCTCCCCCGCCTTCCTTGGCAGAGGCCGGAAGGGAGTTGGTGGGGGTTCCCCGGCTTCCTTCTGGGGGGCCTGGTGCGGGGAGGGAGGCAGGAGGGCCCTGGAGGGCCTTCTGGAGGAGGGAGCCCATGCAGCTGGGGGCTGTTGGCGGGGGGAATGCCCCCTGCCCCCCAGAGGGAGCCCAGGGCCTCCTACTTGGCCATGCCCAAGCTTGCATACAGCCCCCACGGGGAACTCACCACCTCAAGAAGCGGGCTGTGCCTGTACCGTGGGAACAGTCTCTAACTCTGCTGAGTGTAACCTTTCACCCCTACCCTGGGGCCCTGTAGTCACTGCTGTGCCCTGGGCGCTGAGCCTCCCGGGACATCTCATCTCTGCTCCATGCCTTCCGTTTCTGGTCTCCAGGTATTTGCATTTAAGAGTCAGTTTAAAGGCCTGAAACGCGTTCTGTGTCAAGAAAGAGATCTGTCTCTCACTCTGCCAGCCAGGCCTTCCTGACCCGAACCCGGCAGCTCTTGCAGTCACTTTGCCCGGGTCGGGGCTGCCCGCCTCTTCTTGGAGGTCCCTGTGTACCCTTGGAGTCCTCCTTCTGAGGCCTGGTCTCACGGCTTGCTGCTGGTCTGGCCCCCAGGGGCAGGGAGGGTGTCAGCGGAGGGCGGTTCTGGGCCCGGGTCAGGTTCTGGGCAGGGAGATTCGGGAGTTGGGCTTTGCCCCTCCTCCGGAGCTCGTGGGTCCTCGTGGGTGGGGAGGGCTGGGTGTCAGCGGCTCCCAGGGTGGGGTCTGGGCCTGAGCCTTGAGCCCTGAGCCCTGCAGCCCAGGATCAGATAAGCACATAGTGACTGCTGGTGGCAAGTCCCCTGCAAGTCCAAAGTGTGACTTCAAGAAGAGCGCCTTATCATAGCCACTGCTTATCAGAGGGTGGGGACACACACTGGCCCGGAAGCAGCAGAGCCTGCGTGCGCGTGGAGCAGGGGCTGTTCGGGCGCTTTTCTTCCTGAGGTTCCCCGCCTGGCCAGACTCCAGAAGACTCCAGAAAACACACCAGGGCATTGTCACCCGGGCTCCGGGAAAGTGTCTGCGGTGGGCGTTGCGTGTCAGCGGGAAGGGCCCTGAGTGGGGGCCTGGGCGCCGTGGGGGTCGCCGAGGTGGGCGTGGGCTGAGGTGGCCCCTCCCTGGGGCCCGTGGCCCCCTGGTCTGGAGCGGTTGGTGTGCGCGTGAGCCTGGGGCCGGCCTGGGGAACCAGGCCGTCCCCTTTGCGTTTGGGGGGTGGGCTGTACCCAGGACCGCTGCCCCCTCCACCCCAGTCTCCTCTTTCTCCCAGCGCCCCCTTCCTCGTGCCGGGCTCTCCCGCCGTTTTCCAGCGCCTGCCTCCCCCTCCTCGCGGTTCTCATACTTGGGGTGCCGCCTGGCACTGGCAGCCAAACAGGCCACTTCCCTCCTTCCTTCTGGCCAGAGCTTTCTCCTGCCTCTCCCGCCCCTTCCTGCCAGGGAGCAGCAAACAAACAAACAAGCCAGCGGCTCAGGCCCAGCAGGCCCAGCTCAGACCCGCGAGTGTCTGCAGCTGTGGGAGTGGGGAGCTCTGTGGCCCTGCCCCGCAGGCATGGCTGGCCAGCAGCGGGGGCCGCGAGGGGCTCCGGGCCCCCTGGCCCTGCCGGCTGCACTCTGCCCATTACGGGAGCTGCCTCCGAGAAGCCCCTTTGCCTTCTCCTCCAATCTGAGACTCTCCAGTGCCCCAGGATGGCCAAGTGGAGGTGGGGAAACTGCAGAAACCCCGGGGTGACGTCTCCCTCTTGGTCGCAGACCCCCGTCTCATTTCCAGAGGAGAACGATGGGCAGCTCTCCTCAGGAGGCCAGGCCCTCGGGCTTCTGGATGCAGAGGTCGGAACGCTCACCTGATCTGTGGCCCCAGTGGTGGCCGCTGTGCTCTCTGGGGACGATGCCTGCAAAACGGACATTGTAATGTCCATCTTGCTCCCCCCCTGCCCCCTGGAGATCAGAAGGGTGCTTCTCGGGACTCAGTGACGGGGAGGGGCCCATGCTAGCCTGCACCCTGCAGCAGGGTTCCTCACGCAGGGAGGGGGCAGCGAGCGCTGGTGAAGTGGGCATCCCAGGGGCCCTGGGGAAGGAGCAGTGACTGCGGGCCTGGGGGAAGCTGCAGGTTTAGGGGGGTCATGCCTGCTACGCGTTTCCTTGTCCGTCACAGGTGGGTGGACAAGGTCGCGGGCGTTCAGTGAGGTCAAGGGCGTGCAGCCAGACCTTGTGTCTGCTTCTCTTCCTGCAGCCTGCCTGCTCTTGCCAATCCCTGGGGGAAGACCCCTGGGCACACAGGTGTAGGCATCCTCTTGTGGGTCATGTGTGAAAGTCGCTCCGTTGTGTCCAACTCTTCGCGACCCCATGGACTGTATAGTCCATGGAATTCTCCAGGCCAGGATACTGGAGTGGGTAGCCTATCTCTTATCCAGGGGATCTTCCCGACCCGGAAATCAAACCCAGGTCTCCCGCATTGTGGGCAGATTCTTTACCAGCTGAGCTGCAAGGGAAGCCCAGGAATATTGGAGTGGGTAGCCTTTCCCTTCTCCAGGGGATCTTCCCGACCCAGGGATCGAAGCGGGGTCTCCCGCGTTGTAGGTGGATTCTTTACCAGCTGAGCTGTCAGGGAAGCCCCCTTAGGTGGGTGCAGGAAGCTTAATGGCTCTTAGGGCTGGGTTGCAGTTCCCATCTATGCCAGTAGGTGCCGCCATCTGGACCTGGACTCCATAAGCTCTTATCTTCAGTGAGACGGTTTGTGCTCCTTTCTGTGAATGGCGAGGGTTTCGGATGAGGCTGTCTTGCTGGTGCAGTGGCAGATGGGCCCCTACTCCCTGGCTTGGAATTCCAGGCCCACTTGCCATGCCCCTCCTCCCTCAGAGGGCACGTGAGGGACGGGGTGTCCAGCAAGCTGGGAGCTGCAGGAAGGAAATGGGTAAGCGCTCCCGGAGAAGGGGGTCCCCAGGGTTGGCAGAGCCTCTTGTGTGCCTGCGGGGACCAGCCCACAGAGTGGGGTGCCCAGCACCTCCGTGGACAAGTCTGGAAGGCCCTGGGTGAGAGCTCAGCTCCGGCCGGAGTCGGGCCCGCCTGGCTGTGCCTGGAGGTGGTGGTCTCCTGCAGTGTGTCCCCAGACTGTTGATACCAGTGACCGATGAGGGGGGAGGACTTGGGGGTGATGCCCAGACAAGGCTTCTTCCTGCTCTGAGCCTGGCGCTCTGGGCACGGCTGTTCTCCGGTTTGGGCATGCGAAATCCTCCTGGGGCTGTTAGGTGGTCCAGGCAGGGTGTCCCCCCAACCTGGGGGTGCCTGGAGAGGGCCACTGCATTGCATCCTTGGCCCGCTCGACTTGTCAGAAGCTTGTGTGATCACTGCAGGCCTGGCCGGAAGGCCCGGAGACCGTTTTGCAGATGGGAAGGCTGAGGCCCCGGGCGGGGTGGGGGGTGGGGTCCTGGTGTGCTCAGGGCACCCTGCCAGACAGAGGCAGGGTTCGCTGTGGCCTGCAGCTCTGGCTCCAGCTGCCTTGTTTGGGCCTCTCTGAGTTCCCGTGGTCTGCTCAGGCCCTCGGGCGGCAGTTTCACCCCAGAGAGCCTCCCTCCTGTGGAAGCTTCTCGCTGAGCCCTCGGGGTGGGGAGGGGAGGCCCAATTAGTGCTTGACGGGACTTGGAAAACCCTGGGATGAAAGGCTGGTGTGTGGGAGGTCTGGGCCTCTCACTGCAGCTTCTGTAGGCTGCCTGTCTCCAGCCTGGCACACACCCGGGCCCCTCCACCAGGCCCACTGGGAAGCTCCCCGCCCCCGGGCCACAGGCCACCAGGCCACCAGGCCCCGGGCACACAGGAAGCCGTACCTCTCCAAGGCCCCATGTGTTAGATGGCCTGGGGGTGTGGTGTCTCGGCCACCGCTGCTTGGGTCCCTGAGCAGGCCCGTGCGTGCAGTGGGTAGTTGGAAGGGCGCAGGGCCTCAGTTCCCCTTCTGTAAAATGGGGTAATGGGACGTGCCGTGTACCTCCCAACTTTGCTCGCTCATCCACACTGAGGACATGGACTGTTTCTGCTGCACCATGGGTGTGGTGGAAACGTTAGCCTTCAGGGTTTTTATTATCCCCAGACTTTCACCTTGACCCCCTGAGTAGATGGGCAGAGAGGCTGGCAACTCCGGGCCACCGGCCATTCCAGGTGGATGGCCCTGGGGTGCTGCGGGTTCGAGGGGCAGCCATCTGGCCTCCCTGCCCCGGTAGGCTGTCAGCCTGCCCTTCCTACGTCTGCCTCGGGCCCAGCCTAAACCTTGGAGCTGGGCCGGGGTGGCGGGTACCCCGGAGGGGAGCTCTGGGTGTGCCCGGCCGGGCCTCCTGGCCGGCGGGGCCCTGCACAGGCAGTCTCTTGACATTCTAGGCCTGGCGTGGTCGCCGTGGCCCGAGGGGTAGCGGGTCGCCGGTGCGGGCTCCTGACCGGCCTCCTGTGGCTTCTTGTCTTGCAGACTTCTCCACGCAGGTGAACTCCTCCTCCCTCAGCTCACCCGCGGCGCGCAGCTCCATGGCCGCCCCCTCGCTGCACCCCTCCCTGGGGCCCAGCATCGGCTCCTCGCTCGGCTCCCCGGGACAGCTGCACTCACCCATCAGCACCCTCAGCTCGCCCATCAACGGCATGGGCCCGCCCTTCTCGGTCATCAGCTCCCCCATGGGGCCGCACTCCATGTCGGTGCCCACCACACCCACCCTGGGGTTTGGCACCGGCAGCCCCCAGGTAAGTGCAGGGCGGGGCCTGGACCAGGGGGTGGGGCCTGACTAAGGGGCGGGGCCTGGACCAGGGGTGGGGCCTGGGCTAGGGGCGGGGCCTGGGCCAGGGGCGGCGCCTGGACCAAGGGTGGGGCCTGGGCTAGGGGCGGGGCCTGACTAGGGGGCCGGGCCCGGACCAGGGGTGAGGGGCCCAGACCAGGGGACAGGGCCTGACTTTACCTGCACCTTCTGTGGCCCCTGGGAAGCAGGTGCCATCACTTCTACCTTCTGCCTCTAGAGCAGTCTCAGAGAGGTGACCTCCTGGGCTTGGTGGTCTCCATGGTCGAGTTTGCTCAGATGCTTCTCGGAACAGTCTGTCTTTTGGGGTTGTGTCCGGGTCAGGAGGCAGCTGGCCCTTGGCAGAGCCAGCTCTTGTCTGGGAGACCCCTGAGGCCTGGTCCACCGCCCACCCCTGCCAACCCACCTGGTGTGGGTGCTTCTTGTCTGAACCGTGACAGAGCTGCCTGGGGTGCCCAGGACCGCAGCTGCTCATCTTCTTTCTTGGCTCTGATGGTCTCCTGGTGGGATTTTTTGCTGAATGTCTGGGAGATCTGCTTGAATCCCAAGGGTCCTCCCTGTTTCTGGGGCTCAAACTTTCCTGACAAAGCTGAGTTCCCCTTTTCTGAGTGTCATTCATGTCTGGGAGTAGCTGTCATCCTTGTGGAGGGAGGTCCCAATAGAGAAAGACCAACCCCACAGAGGGAGGTCCCCCCATAGAGGGAGGCTCCCACTAGAGGAAGCCCCCCTGGGAGGTCCCTGTAGAGGAGGCCCTCATAGAGGAAGGCCCCTCCCATCAAGGCGGCCCCAGTAGAGGGGGCCCCCCATAGAGGAAGGCCCCTCCCATCAAGGAGGCCCCAGTAGAGGAGGTCCGCCCATAGAGAAAGGCCTGTCCATCTAGGAGGCCCCAGCAGAGGAGGGCCCTGTGAGGGGAGCTCTGGAAGCCGTCTCCTTGGGGGGGCAGTATAGCCAGCTCGAGAGGGACTCCAGCACAGGACCCCCTACCCAGAGATGCGTGGCTAATGGTGTCAGCGTGTCCCGCGGGCTGCCTGCTGCCTGGGAGCTGCCCTGCCTCCAGGACTCCCCGCTCCTGGCACAGGAAGGCGGGGTGCTTTGAGGTCTGGAGCCCACTCCCTGCCCGTCGGCTGGGCCTGTCTGGAGCTGGTCTGGGTGGAGCACCCCTCTGGCTCTTCTGGGCCCCTCGTCAGTCCCTTTGTTCCTGGGGGGCCCGTGCTCCCTTGTGTCCCCTGGCCTTCCAGAAGCAGACAGAAGGCTGGAGGGTTGGCACAAGGGGTCTCAGCCGCCTTCCTGGGCCTGGCCGTGTTCTTTGTAGCGTGGCCACCACACCCCGATCCTCACTGGCTGGAGTGCCTGCCACTCAGCGAGAGGCAGACGAGGGCCGGCCCACACCTGTCCCCTGGGAACCGGGCCAGAGGCAGCACCTGCTGGTTCTCGGGCCAGGAAGCTCCTTGCTGCCCCCGGGCCTGGTGCCTGCCCTGCACGCCCCGAGGGCTCCTGTGCGGAGGAGCCTGGGAGTGAGTCTGGAGTGGGGGCTCTGCGGGGCAGGGCCCGAGGGTGGCAGTGATGCCCCCCAAGCCTTGGGGGTTAGCCTGTCTGGGGGAGGGGTGGGGGGTTTGGGGCCTCGTCCGTCCTAGTCTGTGTTGCTGCCGGCACACAGCGAGGCTCCCGGCACGCGATGCGTGCTTGTTGAGTGCAGGTGCCTGTGAGCGAGGAGCTGCAGATCCCCTGAGGCGGATGCCGGGGCTCAGGGAGCGGAGGGGTGCGGGTGTGTGCCCGACGTTCACCGCCATGCGCTGCTCAGCTGTCCGCCTGTCCTTCTGTATGTCGGTTAGGCCCCAGGTAGTTTAGCCGAGGTCTGAGCCCTGGGCTCAGCCTCCGGCCAGCATTCCTGGGAAGGCCTCAGTCGCCACCACCCTGCCCCCCATAAACTCCTTCCTCGGAAGCTGAGTTTAGCTTCTAGGCATCAGCAGTTTGTCTTAGAAACTTGGGGTTCCCCATATTCATGGAAGTGTGGGTGGAGTTTGGGGGGGCATCCCCCCACCTCCGCCTCAAAACCACAACCGCGAAGTCATGGAGCTGGAACCAGTGAGGCGGTCTGACTTCTGCTGCTGGTGGGGACGGCCCCCTACTCGACCACGCCCTGCAGGGAAGTGGATGCGGGTGGGGCTGGGGGCTCTGGGCAGAACCAGGCCGGGCCGCAGGCACTGTGGCCTGAGCTGCCTCTCCTCTCCCCTGGTTCGGGGGCTCCATCAGCCCAGGGGGCATTTCCCACCTCGGCCCAGAGCTCACCTGCAGTGCCGGGCATGTGTGGGCACCTTGGCGCCCTGACCTCGCCACCTTGGCGAGCCTCCCTGGGCAGGACCCACGTGAGCCCTGCCTGTCCTTGCTGTGGGCACCGTGGCCGTGAGGCTGGGTCCACCAGGCTAAGTGTGGGGGTTTGTCCCTGGCCTCGATGGGCAGGCAGAGGCCAGTGGGGTCCAGGGGCCTCCCACTCCATGCTGATGGGGGTGATCAGCCTTACCCGCGAGGGCTGGAAAGGAAGGGTGTGGTGGGCGTGGACGAGGGGCGGTGAGAGACAGGAGGAGGTCTGGGGCCCCGATGGAGCCAGGCAGTTATCTCAGTCAGTCCCGAAGGCTCTGCGGGAACTGAGATGAATGCCAAGGACGCGAAAGGGGAAATGGGATGGGCCCCCACTCTGGGTACGCCGTGGAGCCGCCACTGATGCTGACTGTGTCTGAGGGCTCCGTCCCTGGTGCTAAGGCCGTCTCAGGTTACGGACGGCGGACACCGGTCCCAGGGGCCTGCCTGTGGGGGTCTGGGGGACAGGACAGGTGGCCCCTACCCACCCTGCATGGGTTGGGCACCCACAGAGGAAGTGCCCGAGTTCCTTTCCGGGGTGCCGCCCAGAGGATCCAGCTGCTCAGAGTCGCAGCCGGGCTCCCACAGGCCGCGGGAGGCCTCGTGCCCAGCCTCCGGCCCGCACCGGTGTCCTCAGGGCCCCTCGGGACCTCCCTTGGCCTCTGCTGCTGACTGGCCACCCTGGCCACACCGGTCTCCTGCCCTTCTCCCAGCAGTCCTTTGGTGTGCCCTCCTCCAAGCACGTGCTTGGCGGCCCCCTCTGCCTGGGTGCTGCCTTCCGTTGTCCGCGGCCCAGCCGGCCTGAGGGCGGCCCCCGGAGGCCCCAGTGCTCGGGCGGAGACTGCTTGCTGTGCCCCAAGCTGGGTTCACGAGCTCTGCTGTCAGCGCGGCCCCCAAATCGCTCCTCCCGACGGCAACCCTTGGGCGGAGGCACTCTTGTTTCTCCTGTCTTTACATGAGAAGCCTCAGGCCCAGGGCGGTTAGATAATTCCCCCAAAGTCACTCAGGGAACGGAGGAGGCAGAACCCCCATGGTCAGCTGTGGCTGCCCACCCCGATCCTGGCGAGCCCCGCGGGGTGGAGGGTGTTCTCTGTGGCCTCGGGCGCCTGGCTGGGTGTTCGGTGGGCTGTCTTGCGGCTCTGGGCTGGCGTGTTCCCGGGACCCTGGACACCCTTTCTGCAGCATGCAGGGGGCCCCTCAGAGCTGTGGCTCCCAGAGGCCTGAGCTCACACCTGCGTGACCCCTTAAAGCCGTGTGCCCCTGGCTGGCCACTGCATCCACTCTGGAGGGGGGCCGGGCAGCTCTCCCCACTCAGTCAGGGCTTCCCACGGGGCACAGCCCAGCGCGGTGACACTCAGCAAATAGCTGGGGCCCCTGCTGAGTTGACTGTCTTCTGGGAGATGCTCCTGAAGCCTGCAGACTGTGTGTGTGGGGGGGCGGGGGGCATTCTTGAGGCAATGGGGTCCTCTGGACACCCCTCGCCTCTCCCCTTGCATCCTGACAGCCCCGCGTGGCCGAAGCTGGCCTCCTGGCCTCCCTGCAGCCCCCCGAGTCCTGTGGGCTTCAGCGTCCTCACGGATCAAGGTGGCCGCCTGGGCAGGCGAGCCCAGATGTCCGGGGCTGGAAGAGTCCCTGCAGGTGCTCGGTCTGTGCTCTCTGCATGTTGAGCACCAGCTCCTCCTGTCCCGGGAGGAGGGGGCCGGGAGTCGGGGCCCACATGGAAGGAAGCGGGTGAGGCTCCCGTGTGCAGGAGGAGCCCGGCCTGGGGCGACCCAGGGGCCACGTGGCTGCTGCGATCTGTCCAGAGGTGCTGCAGGACCCGACTTCCGCCTCGGTCAGGGCTTTGCAGAAGTGAGGGCGCTGGGGGGCTGCCGGCTGGCGCCCTGGCGCCTGTGGGGCGCGGCTGGCTTGCAGGGTGCAGTGGGAAGCACCCCTGGGCCCTAGGCGCTGACGGGAGAGCTGGGGTGGGCTCAGCGGAACCAAAACTGCTGTGTCACTGCCGCGGCAGCTGTTGCCACGGTGACTGGTGAGTTTCCCACGCTTCCTCCTGGCGCAGCGTCAGGATGGCGGGAGGGGCGGAGGGGGTGTGTGTGTGTGGGGATTGTGTGTATGTGTGTATGTGTGAGAATTGTGTGTGTGGCAGAGGATGTGTGTGTGTGTGTGTGTGATGGCGGGAGGGGCAGAGGATGTGTGTGTGGGGGTGAGGATGTGTGTGTGTGTGTATGTGTGAGGATGGGTGTGCGTGTGTGTGTGATGGCGGAGGATGTGTGTGTGTGTAGGGGTGCTGTCTCTCCTCGGGTTGCAGGTTCCGTCTGAGACCCCCACCATGCCGTGTGTGTCTGTGTGTGTGTGGAGGGCTGCTGTCTCCTCCCTCTCCCCTCCCTCCTCTCCGGGGCCAGGCTTCGGTGCCCATCCATGGGTTGGGGTCCCCAAAGCGCCTGGCCACACCAGCGTGTCCCAGAGCTGTGGCTGGCTGCTGGGGGCAGCGCCCGGGGGTGGCAGGCAGTTCTCACTTAGGTGGACGACGGGCAGGAGTGTGAGCCGGGGCCTCGTGGGTCCTCCTTCGAGCCTGAGGTTCCGTGGGAGCTGGGGCCCTGGGGGCAGGACGGCCTCCTCCAGCCTGGCCAAGCCTATGGGGCGGACATCCTGCTGGGGTCCCTGGGGCTGGGCCTGCCGTGCCACGTGGCCGGGGGTGGGCGAGGCCCCCTCCCAGCCCCCGTTTCTCTCTCCGTGGAGGGGGGCGTGGCAGCGCCTCCCTTGCCCCGCGGACGCCCCGCGGCACCTGCCCGGGCCGACCCCACTTTCCCTCCGCAGCTCAGCTCGCCCATGAACCCCGTCAGCAGCAGCGAAGACATCAAGCCCCCGCTGGGCCTCAATGGTGTCCTCAAAGTGCCGGCCCACCCCTCAGGGAACATGGCGTCCTTCACCAAGCACATCTGTGCCATCTGTGGGGACCGCTCCTCAGGTGAGCCGCCGGGGGCGGGGCGGGGCCGGGGCCGGGGCGGGGCCGAGGGTAGGGAGGGCGGGGCCTGGGCGGGGCCGAGGGTAGGGAGGGCGGGCCGGGGGTAGGGGGCGTGGCCGGGGGCGGGGCCGCAGGACCCCCGGGAGGGTGCAGGGGGCAGGAGCCCAGCCCGCCAGCGAGGGATCTCCGCAGCTCCGAGCCGCCCACCCTGGACCTCCTAGCGCCTCCAAGTCCAGGAGATGGTGAGCGGCGGGCGGGTGGCTCCAGTGGAGACGCTGGCAAGGGGGCCGCCGGGCTGTGCCCGGGGCCGAGGGCCCTTCGCACGCCGCCCCCCTCCGCCATCCCCCCGAGCCCAGCAGGCCGGCTGAGCCCTTCTGGGGCGCCAGCCCGGACGTAGAGAGGATGCAGCCCTGGTGTCCGGGTCCGCGCGCCCCGCGTCCCAGGCCGCGCGTGGCGCTCACGGCCGCCCCGCCCGCAGGCAAGCACTACGGGGTGTACAGCTGCGAGGGCTGCAAGGGCTTCTTCAAGCGGACGGTGCGCAAGGACCTGACGTACACCTGTCGCGACAACAAGGACTGCCTGATCGACAAGCGGCAGCGGAATCGCTGCCAGTACTGCCGCTACCAGAAGTGCCTGGCCATGGGCATGAAGCGCGAAGGTAGGCCTGCCGGGCGCGGCCCTCCCTGCCCGCGGCTCCTTCGCACACCTCTGATGACGGGGCGCTCACTCCCTCCGCTGCTGCTGGGTTAGCAAACATCCCTGGGGGCCCTGGGCTCCCTCACTGACTCTTGCCTGAGCACCGGCGTCGTGCCAGGCTCGGGGGTTACAGGAGAGGTACCCTTGGTCCTGCCTGCCAGTGGCTCCCAGCCCTGCTGGGGAGAGGCATCCATCAGAACCTCTCTGCGGTCCCGGTGGGCCCTGTCGACTGCCTGGGCTCTGGGGGGCTGTGGCGGGAGGTGGGAGGTGGGGGCTCCACCTGGAATGAGCCCCAGAGAGTGTACAGGTGGGTCCTGGGGCCTGCTTGCTGCCACTTGGGAGGATGGTCCAGGAGACCTGGGGCTGGGGTGGGCGGCAGGGAGCTCTGGAGACCATCAGGACAACCCAAGCATGCTGGGTGCTGGGTCGTCCTGGGCTCTGCTTCCTCCTGCAGTCGGGGCGGGGGTGCCTCACGACCCAGGTCCTCACAGTAGAGAGACTTGGGCTGCAGGCCTCTCGGCCTTGGGACGGGGCCGGGTTTCGTTGACAGCAGGTGTGTGTAGGGCCGTGGGGCAGGGAGCATGGAAGGCTGCACCCCAGGGTCACTGAAACTGTCCGGCTGTCCCGCCGGCCGGGGCCTGAGCCTGGGGCAGGCTCCTCACAGCCCCTTGCCATCTGTGGGCCTCGGCTTCCCTGGCCCAGGTTTGGGGCCTCCTGGCTGGGAGGTGCTGTCTGGGGTCAGGGTCTGCATGTCCCTCCTGCACCCGTCTGCTCCACGGTCCCCACAGGCTGGTGTGTGTGCACCTTCCTCCCCCCATCCTGTGGGGGAGCCAGGCGGCTGTCTCGTCGCTGGGGACCGCCCTCTTGTGGGGGCTGCAGTCTTCATCTCTTTCCTTTATCTTCTGGAGCCCAGTCCTCCTTGCTGACAACCCGAGACCCCAGCTGGGCCAGTGGTCCTGTAGGATCTGTGCCTTGAGGCTGAGAAGCAGTGATGGAACGGGGGTCTCGGCACTGGTGAGGGGCAGTGTGCCCGTGGACCCCGCAGAGGGGTGCCTCCTGGGCTCCAGCATGAGCTGGAGGCTTGACCGTGGTCTGCCTGCCCAGCCTTCCTCATTGGGCATGTGTTCCATAGAGACATTGGCCCACCCTACTGTGTGCGGGTGGAGAAGCTGGGGCCCAGAGGGTCCGGGGCTCGGCCACGGTCACATGTTGGGCTGGAACCGGGCCCTGGCTTCCAGCGCTGACCTTGTTCCTCAAGGCCAGCAAGAGGGCAGAGGAAGCGTGTGCCTGGTGTGGGGAGGCCTGCGCCCAGCCCCAGCTCCTCTGGCTGCCCCATGTAGTCAGGGTGGGCTTCCTGGAGGTGGTGAGTGCGGTGTTGTTCCTGAAGGATGGACACTTGGGCAGGGGGCAAGCACGTGGTGGGCAGTAGATCAGTCTGCACCTAGGTGTGGGTCAGAGAGCTGTGGCCGTCTGTACATTGAAAGTGACCGTCACACAGCCAGGCAGGGCCCCCTGGGAGTGGTCAGTGCTGCCTTCGGGGAAGCCCGGGGCCTGTGGGAGCCCAGAGGAGGCCCCAGCCCTGCTGTGGGCACTGGGCAGCGCTTGGTGGACAGGTGTCCAGCTGACCCCTGAGGAGTGGAGGGGTGTTCAGCAGAGCGCGTATCTGGATGGAGGGGCAGCACGTGCAGAGGCGAGACCCGCAGCGGATGCAGCTCCCTGTGGACCCCAGAGACTAACCTAACACAGGTCCCCAGGGCCGTCCAGTCCAGTAAGCGCTGACCCTCTCCTAAGGCCCTCTCAAGCTTTCCACTTGAGAGTCTGGGGGACACCCCAGTGGTCTGTCCCCCCAAGGTCTGGTCAGAGTGGAGACAGCGTCTCCTGTCCCGGGGGAGCTGCAGTCTCGGGTCTGGGGGATCAGCGGGTTTAACCCCCCTGCCCTTGCCCACTAGTGGCTCTTAGGGGCACCTGCTATATTCGGAGCCTCTTTGGGGACCCTGCCTGGTCACACACACTCACCCACCCATTGTGCCGTGACTGCGCACATCCCAGGGAGGGAGGGGGCCTCGGGGGTCATGCCTGCAGGGCCGTATGCCCGCGCTCTCATCTGATGCATGAATCTGGAGCTTTGGGCGCCGTCCTGAGGCATTGAGGCCCTCAAGGCCTGATTTATGGGCCATTAGATAAATACCTGATTCCATCAGGACCCACCTCCCCTCGCCTCCCGCTGGATTTATAAGTCACAAGCAGGCAGTAAAAACACTCCTACATGGCCCTCCTGTGCTCCCAACACGACGTTAAACTCCTCGCTGGCCTGAGAGCCGCTGGCCGGGGGCGGCGGGAGGCGGTTCCATCGGCTCGCGGGTGCGGCACTGTCTGGTTCCCTGCTGCTGCGGGGGCAAGCCCACCGCCTTACCCTCTGGAGTGGCCGCGGTGCCCGCCCTGCAGAGGGCTCTGCGGGCCAGTGAGTTGCACGCCAGTCTCCTTCCTCTCTGCCCCCGCCCCGGGGTGTGAGCCCCGCCGGGAGGGCTCCCCGGCGGGGGCAGCGCAGTGCCGGCGATGGGGGCCCGGTGTGCCCCCCAGGCCTGTGCAGGAACATGTAGGCTTTAGGCCCCCAGGGCCAGCCCGAGCCCTCCTAGGTGCGGCCCCGTGGCGGGCAGCCATGCCGGCTGGCCCTGCCCGACACGACCCACGTGAGAGGCTTCTGGTCGCTTCTGGTGCAGCGGGGACACAGGCTTGGGGCTGGCATCTGGACTGGCTGACCGCAGGGAGGGCTGGCTAGCTAGAGACATGGCAGGTGATGGCTTCGTGTGGGGTGACGGTGCTCACGCGGCCCGTGGGGCCAGGGGCCCAGGTGGGAAGTGCCCGCAGGCCAGGCCTCCCCGGCTGGGTCCAGGCCTGTCCGCTGGGCATGTGGCTGCACTCGGGGCCTATCGGTGCTCCCGTCTGATGAGGGCGGCAGGCTGGCACGCAGGGCTTCCCGGTCTGAGAGGGAGACCTGGTCCCCGTCTGGGGTGAGAGCAGCAGGCTGGAGGGGTCACCCCACTGTCCCCTCTCTGCCTCGCTTCCTCCCTCAGGAAGGCCGCTCCCCGCTTCCTTCCTGTGTCCGTCTGCTGGCTCTGAGCGACGGCTGTGGAGACGGAGCCTGGGGCGTGTGTTTGTGCGCACACATGCATGTGCAGGCGGATGTGGCACCGCGTTCTACTGCAGAGAGAGCCCCAGCCGGGTCCCCACCTCCCTGTCCACGGGGGGTGCGTGGCCTTGCCTCTCCCAGCCTTGGTTTCCTTATCTGTGCATGGGGGTGTCGGCAAGCTCCCCCAAAGTCCTATTGAGAGGAACGTGGCGGGGGTCATGGGGTCGGGAGACTGGTGGCCACAGAACGGGTACGTGTGTATGCGCGTCTATGTGTGTGCCTGTGTGCACGTGTGGGTGCGTGTATGTATGCATGTGTCTGTGTGTGTGCCTGTGTACACTTATGGGTGTGTGTGAGTGTGCATGTGTGTCTCTGTGTGTGCTGGTGTGCATGTGTGGGTGCGAGCCTGTGTGCATGTATGTGTGCATCTGTGTGTGCACGTGTGTGTGCATCTGTGCGTGTGTGCACGTGTGGACGCATGTGTGTGCATCTGTGTGTGCGTGTGTGTCTGTGTGTGAGTGCTGGTGTGCATTGTGCATGTGAACCTGTGTGCATGTGTGTGTACATCTGTGTGAGCCTGTGTGCACATGTGTGCACCTGTGTGCGTGCGTGTGGACGCATGTGTGTGCACCTGTGTGTGTGCATGTGTACATCTGTGTGAGCCTGTGTGCACCTGTGTGTGTGCGTGTGGACACGTGTGTGCGTGTGTGTGTGTGTGCATGTGAGTCTGTGTGAGTGCTGATGTGCATGTGTGTGTGTGCTCATCTGTGTGTGTCTGTGTGCATCTGTGGGTGCATGCGTGAGTGTGTGTGCATCTGTGTGTGTACATCTGTGTGTGTGCATCTGTGGATGCGTGTCTGTGTGCATTTGAGTCTGTGTGTGTGCCTGTGTGCACGTGTGGGTGCGTGTATGTGTGCATGTGAGTCTGTGTGTGGTGCATGTGAGTGTGTGTGCTGGTGTGCATGTGTGGGTACGAGTCTGTGTGCACGTGTGTGTGCATCAGTGTGTGTGTCTGTGTGCATGGGTGCATGTGTGATGTGAGTGTATGCATCTGTGTGTGTGTGTGCATGTGTGGGGTTGTGTGTGTGTGCAAGCCTGTGTGCACACATGTGCATCTGTGAGCCTGTGTGTGTGTGCGTGTGCGTCCGTGTGAGTGCTGGTTTACATGTGTGGGTGCATGGGTGTGAGCCTGTGTGCATGTGTGACTGTGTGCACATGACCGTTCTCGTGTGCAGGCTGAGGAGTAGGAGGCCGGGTCCTCTGAGCTGGAGGCACCTGACTCGCCCTGTGGCCTCCTGCGGGACTCCCCCTCCGCCCTTGAGAAGGCGTAGCTGGGCCAGAGCCCCTGGTGGAATCCCATCCTGCCTGCCCCTTGAGCCCTGCGGGGGACAGGGGAAGTGCCCAAAGCAAAGGAGGCAGCAGGCGTGGCGTTCCCCCACCCGGACGCCCCCTCCCACCGCTCAGCTCCCTGCCCGACTCCCCAGGGGAGAGGGCTCCCACGCCTGAGTCTGCTGACTTCGGGAACCCTGGCTGTGTTGGGGTGTTTAGCACCCCTCCAGGTGCTGGCTCAGCTGCTGGGGAGGATTGGCCCCAGGGGTTTTCCTGGGAATCCCGGCGGGGGGCCCACCAGCTCTGCTCTCCTGCAGCGTCCCCGTGCAGCCCCCCGCCCCAGCCCTGGGCTGGGAGGAGAACAAGGCCCTGTCTTGGCTGCCACTCTTGCCTGAGGCCTCCCGCCGGCTGGACGTCAGTCACACACAACCACGTGTAAACGACGGCCCACCTGGCCCAGCAAGAATCCCAGCCCCAGCCTCCCACCGCCGTCTATAAATAAAACCATAACATTTACAGTGAGGGTACTCACAGAGCTTTCCTAGTTAGTTCTGCCTGCCCGCCCCCAAGCCAGGGCCCCCTGGTCAGCACCCCTGGGCCCAGGGCTGTCTCAAGTGCAGGCACCCCCATAACTGGGCCACGGCATGAGGGGCCTGGGGGCGGGAGTCGCGAGCAGACAGAGGGGAGGACAATGCCCGTGGATCCCCGGGAGGCGGGTGCCGTTAGTCTCACTTGGTGGGGTGGTGCTGGGGCCCAGAGATGCTTGGGGCTCACCCGGGGCAGAGCAGATCTGACTCCTGAGCCGCCTGCTCTCCTGAGAGCTCAGCCATGAGGGGTGCTCTGGGCCTCAGTTTCCCCACTCGGTAAAACGCGCCTCTCAGCTGCCTCTCAGCTCTGTCCAGAGCACAGACCCCGGGGACCCCACCCTCAGGGTCTCGGGGACACTGCCCGCCAGCGTTCTAAGTTCCCGTCACTCGGCTGTGGTCTAGATGGGCCTGTGTGGCTGCCTCGCGCTGGGTCCACCCTTCTGGCCTGTGACCCAGTCCCCTGCACAGATGGTGACCTGAGGAGGTGCCCGGCCCAGCCCAGCATCCGCTGTGGTAGGGGGTGGGGGCCAGCCGGCCAGCTTGAGCTTCCCACCCAGCCCCACCAGCTGTCAGACTTTGCAGAAGCGCCAGGTTTGCGAAAGCTCTGGCCCGAGGCCTGCCTTGCTCCGTGGCCCAGCTGGTCCGGTTCGCAGTGTCGGCCGGCCCCTGTCCGGAGTCCAGCTGCACCAACGGAAAGTCCCTCGCTTGAGTCAGCATTTGGGCTCGGAGAATGAAGCCCCTGGCAGGGGGCAGCTGTGAACAGCCGTTTGTGGAGGCAGGAAGGAGGGCAGGCTGGCCCTCAGGACGCCCCACGGCCCGGAGAAGGGCATCAATGGGTCCCGGTGTCTCTGAATGGTCGTCGGTGGGGCCGACTTGATGGAGAGGGGTCGACATGGGCTGTTACAGGGCTGTGTGGGGCCTGGGGACCGCAGGGAGCCTCAGAGGGGAGCCCTCACGCCCCCAGGCTCGGAGAACGGAGGCTCCCCCGGCCCCTGGGGGTGAGGGGCTGCGAGCAGGCCCTTTTGCTCAGTACGGCGGCTGTGTGCGCACCGCAGCCCTCCACGAGTGGCCTCGCACCAGCCCCTGCTCTGTGCTGGGGTCCCCAGGGGCCCTGTGGAGCCCTGTCTGAGGTGGGCGCTGAGGGCCCCTGGGGTGTCGAGGGGATGCCTGGACCCGCTCTGGCTCAGCAGGGCAGGACCACGGGAGGGTGGGCTCGGGGGGCTTGGGGGGCTGGGGGCACCGCCCAGTCCTGGTGCTGCTGCTATAACTCGGGTGTCTGGGCGTCCACGGGGCTCTGCCCGATATGCCCGGGGCTCCGCTGGGAGGGTGCCCGGGGCTCCGCTGGGAGGGTGCTGGGCTGTGTGGCAGCCCCTCCGACCTTGGACTAGGCTTCTTCCCGCTGCGGACTCCCCCCCACTGCTCTGGTCCAGGGTCTTTGCTGTCCCCAGCAGAGGGGTGGGGGTGGGGTCAGCCCAGGACGCTGCAGGAGGCCCTCAGGGCTTTGTAGGGCTCTGGCTCAGTGTCCCCTTGGCCTGCGGGGTGACCTCAGGGAAGTCTGAGCCCCTCTTGGGAGAGGACGGCCTGAGCTGCACGGGCTCTGAGATCGAGGGTCTGAACACCCAGCGTGGGGTGCCAGGTCCCCTCGGCCTTTCTCCGCATGGGTGTCCTCAGGGCGTGTTGAAATAAACCCTTTTCTCTCTCCTGGGTTCCCAGAGACTAAGCTGCTCCCATCTGCCTAGTCTTCCAGCCTCATGCTGGACACCCCCTCCGCCCACCCCATCCCCCATCCACCCGGCCCTGACGTCCCCGCTCACGCCCAGGTTTGTGTCCCACCCCAGCCCCTCTCCTCCCCGCAGCGGGCGTGGACCTTCAGAGGCCTGCGTCCCACCCTCTCCCTCTCCCGGGACGCTTGCGCCCTGTCCAGGAGCCTGGCCTGCTCTGATCTCTCGCTGACGCGAGAGGCCCTTGCAGCAGCATCTCTGCTCTGGCCCTCTGCCTTGGTGCATGCCCCCTTCCCTGCCTGGGTGGCCATCCCTATCTTTCTGTTCCTTCAACTTCATTGTCGCTTCTTCCGGGAAGCCTTCCTGGCTTTGCCTGCGTCCATAGCCCATCAAAGCCCTTCTCACTCCACCTCGGGATCCCCGCTGAACCATCGGCTTCCTGAGAGGGGGGCCCCGTCTGCCCTGGCCCTGGGCGGTCCTGGTGTGAACCGTGGTTGAATGAATCAGCGAGAGGTGGCGTGGTCTGTTCTCAGAGCGCACAGCCCCCCGGGAGCGGGAGGCCGGGCTTGGGGCAGAGACGGGGCTGCGGTCTGGCCAGCGAGCGGGCGCGCTGCTTGGGCCCCAGGGGCAGAGGCTGCCGCGGGAGCTGTGGGCTGACCAGTGGCCACCCCCCCCAGCCGTGCAGGAGGAGAGGCAACGCGGCAAGGACCGGGGAGAGGGCGAGGTGGAGTCGACCAGCAGCGCCAACGAGGACATGCCCGTGGAGAAGATCCTGGAGGCCGAGCTGGCCGTTGAGCCCAAGACCGAGACCTACGTGGAGGCCAGCGTGGGGCTGAACCCCAGCTCGGTGAGCGCCCTGCCCACGCCTGTCTGCTCTGCTCTGGGGGCGGGGGCCCTGGGAGCGCGCCCGGGAGGGGGACCCCGTCATCCCATCACCGCCCTCCGCCTGGAGGGGGACCCTGTCATCTCATCACCCCCGCCTGGGAGGGGGACCCTGTCATCTCATCACCCCCCCCGCCTGAAGGGGGACCCCGTCATCACCCCCCACCTGGGAGGGGGACCCCATCATCACACCCTACCTGGAGGGGGACCCTGTCATCACCCCCTGCCTGGGAGCACGCCTGGGAGGGGGACCCCATCATCACCCCCCACCTGGGAGGGGGACCCCGTCATCACACACCTCCTGGGAGCGCGCCTGGAGGGGGACCCTGTCACCCCCCGCCCCACATCCACGAGGCTCTGCTGCCCATCAGGTGGGCAAGTTTTCGGCTCTTGGGCTCAAAGCCCAGGACTTGACGGCTCCCTTCCAGCTTCCTGTTACCTCTGGCCCATCCTGCAGCCAGGCCTGTGGGCAGTCCTGGGTCTCAGCGTGGTCTGTGTCTCCCGTGTGGGTTCAGGGTGGCCCTGAGGTCCCTCTGGCCTCTCCCCTCCGTTCCGTCCCTGGCTCACGGTGGCCCGGACGCCCTGCCTGCCCCGCCCCCGCAGCCCCAGGGCCCCTGCTCCTGCGTCTTCCTCTGCTCCTCCTCCAGCTTCAGCCTTGGAAAGTGTCCCTTCCTCGGGGAGCCCTTTCCCACTTGACCCCCTTGTGCCCCCATCATGGGGGCTCGGCACCCCTGATGCTGTGGGGGTCACGGCGCAGCGAGTGGTGGTCCGTTCTCCATCCTCGCCATCACACTGTCCCCCGTGCCCGGCTGCGGTCAGGGACGGGACCCTGCCGTGCCTGTAGGTGCTCGCTCATGGCCCCCGCCCAGTCTCAGAGCGTGGGGGTCCCGTCTTGTCTGCGGTCTCAGGACACCCCGCTTCCTTGTCCTCCTGTGATGGGGCGCCCCAGGCTGCAGCCCCTCTCAGAACCCCCATCTGGCTGCCCCGCCAGGGGAGGCAGGCCCCCTCCTTCTGGGGGTGTTGCCTCTCGTGTGCAGTGACCCCCCCTCGGTTTGACCCTCGACAGCCCTTCTGGTCTGTGGTCAGACCCCACCCAGCGGCCCCTCTCCAGTCCCAGTGGGGAGCCAGGGCTGCCGCAGGGCCCTCACGACTGAGCAGAGACTCTGAAGGAAAAGTCAGGGATCGACAGCGGTCTGCCAGGGTTTACTCTTGTCCAGTGAGGACTCCGTCTCGAGGAAACAAGGCTGCCCCCTGCGCACTCCGGGAATGTAGAACAGTGGGCGGTTTAGGGGACAGGCCGGTGGGCTGGCCTGCGGGGGCTCTGCCCTCCTGTGGACGCTCCTGGCGGACTGGCCTGCGTCCCTGTCTGGGGCTGGCTCGTTGGGCCCCTTCCCTCACACCAGGGACACCTGTCTGCCCTGGGGGAGCCTCAGGTCCCAGCCTGGGGGCCCGCGGTCCCCTCCTAGGACAGGGCAGTCCCCGCCCTCTCCGGCACGGGGCCAGAGCTCCTGGAACTGCTGTTGAGCGAGGCCTGTTTTGTCTTTTTGTGGGAATCAGGCTCAGAGAGGTTAAGTCCTGCCGGGGGCCACCCAGCAGGATGGAGCCGGGTGGAGTTCGAGCTCCTCCCCCAGGGGAACCCCCTCCCTCCAGGCCTAGTCCCGCACCTCCAGTGCAGGTAACCTTTGCCCCCAGCTCTAGGTTATGACCCGGCACCTGCCTCCAAGGCCCTGCCTACTCCACCCAGCCTGCTCTGGGCCCCCCGGGGGCTCAGGGGGTGCTCCTGCTAGTGGTCAGAGAAGGCCCGACCTCTGGGGCTTCAGCCCGGGACAGGTCGGTCTTCCCCACGCCTTCTGCCCCCCTCAGTGCAGCAGCCCCGGACCCCGCCATCAAGCTTGGGCTCCCACCTGTGGGCTGGAAGGGCACGGAGCAGGGTCCCAGAGGAGTGGAGTCTGGCCCCAGGCTCTGGCTCGCTAGCTGCTGGGTGTGTCACTCGGGTGAGCCGGGTCCCCAGTGCAGGCTAGCTCTGTCCGTGGCTGTGGGCCTCTGGTGGACGGGATAGGTGTGCGACGCCCGGAGGGTGTGCTGGGCTTGGGCACGTGGCGTCTCGCTGTGAGTGCCGGGCTTCTGGTTGGTGCTCCTGGGCGGAGGCAGGGATGCTGTGTGGGCCAGCCCCCTGGGGCGAGGGGCTTCAGTGTGAAGGTGACTTTGGGGGGGCGTCTGGGTGCTGGCGCCTTCCACCCCTTTCCCTGACTGGCCGTGCGCCCTGGAAGCCGCTTCTCCTGTGGCCCCAGGTCCTCCTCCTGCACACCGGTCCCCGTCCACTCTGCCGGCCTTGGTGCCCGTCTGTCACAGGCCTCCCACGAGAGCCCTCAGCAGGCCCTTCGTGGCCGGATTGTTTAGACCGCGCGCTGCGGGAGGGCACACGGTTTCTCTCAGGGAAGCTCCTCCAGGCCTCCCCACCCCGTTGGGGAACGCCTGGCCCACTTGGTTCCTGGGATGAGGCGCTTCCGCGTCTGCTGCCTGGTCCCACCCCCCAGGGCCCAGCGGTTTCTCTGTCCGAGCCCCGCAGGCCGGAGCCTGGAGCCACTGAGGCTGCCCGGGGTCCCCCGATTGTGAGGATGACCTGGCGTCCCTTCTGGCTAGGGGCTTCCCAGGTGGCTTGGTGCTAATGAATCCACTTGCGATGCAGAAGACATGGGTTCGATCCCTGGGTCAGAAAGATGCCCTGGAGGAGGAAATGGCAACCCACTCCAGTATTGCTGCCTGGAAAATCCCGTGGACAGAGGAGCCTGGCGGGCTATGGCCCGTGGGGTCTCAAGTCAGACACGACTGAGCACACACGCACGCCCCGTCTGACTGGAACCTTCCGGAAGGGCCTCTGGTGCACCCTTGTCTGTGTGCCACCTCCAAGTCTGGGAGGAAGCGGCAACACCAGAGGGGCCGGCTCTGCCCACCTCCTCCCCAAGCCTGGTCTGCAACACGAGGTCACCCGGCATCAGCCCAAGGGCTGCGGTGGGGACCGAGTGGGTCGTAACACGGTGATCTTTCTGTGGCTGCCGGACAAGTGACCGCAAACCGGGTGCCTGAAACAACACAGGTTTTACTGCCTTACTTCTCGAGGCCTGAAGTCTGAGATCTGTGTCCCTGGGCAAGTCAGGGCAGGGCTGGCCCTCCGGGGGGCCGCACGCTGGCCTCTCCAGCTCTGGAGGTGCCTGCGGGCCCCGGCTCCTGCCCTTGTTCCACGTTGGGGCGGCAGCTCTTCCCTCCTTGACTTTGGCCTCGGTCCCCTCACGTCCTCCCTGCCCTCTGACCTTCCCCCCACCTCCAGCAGGGGCTCTGTGACGGCTCTGGGCCCACCCACACCTTCCAGGGTAACCTCCCCTCAGAACCCTTCACTTGGCCGTGTCCGCTGAGTCCTTGTGCTGGGGTTCGGGGCCTGAGGCCGTCGGAGTCACAGGGGCATTGGTCAGCTCCCTCCGCCCGGTTGGGCGTGTAGGGGCCGGGTCCGGTGCTCACCACGGTGCCCCTCCGCAGCCCAACGACCCTGTCACCAACATCTGCCAAGCGGCTGACAAGCAGCTCTTCACGCTGGTGGAGTGGGCCAAGCGGATCCCGCACTTTTCCGAGCTGCCCCTGGACGACCAGGTCATCCTATTGCGGGCAGGTGAGCGGCGGGCCTTGTGAGGGGAGGGGCGGGGGCCTGGTGGGGCTGGTGGGCGGAGAGAGGGGCGGAGTCTGGTGGGTGGAGGGGTGGGGCCTTGTGAGGGGGCGGGGCCCTGCTCCAGCTCAGTGGGAGGTCCTGGTGGGGTGGGGGGGCGCTGTTGGGGAAGGGCCCGGGGGCTGATGGGAAGAAGGCCTGGGGACACAGGGCCGGGGGGCTGCTGGGAAGAAGGCCTGGGGACACAGGGAAGGGGCCTCAGAGGAGGGCAGGCTTGCTGGGGGCCTGGTTCTGCCCCTTGACAAAGTCTCATTCTCAGCCCCCTGGGCCCTGGTGTTTGGCCAGTGGGTGTCCGTCCACGATGGGCCCAGGGGTCGGGAGGACAGTCCCTGGAAGAGCTTTCACTATGACTGGGGCACAGACCCCAACCCCAGAGCCCACAGGAAAAGATGCCGACCTGCGGGGTTGGGAGGGGCCCTGGGTCCTGAGCTGAGCGGGCAGTCTCTATGTCTCCCGGGCTGTCTTCCTCTGTGTAAAATGGGGCAATACTAGCTTCGTGGGGTCGAGTCATGATGAAAAGCATCACCCTTGTGACACGGTCACAGCCACCAGCCCAGAACCTTTGGGGCACCGGTGACGGTCACCGGCACCACTGCCCAGTGTTCCGTGGGCTCCAGGCTGGGGTCTGAGACGGTGGCTGGTGACGCTCCGGAGACAGCTTGTGCATCCGGTTTGCAGGAACGCGTGCGCACGGGGTCTTTTCTCTGCCCTCCCCAGCTCTGTGCCCACGCTACGTGTGCCAGGGCCTCTTGGAGAGAGGGCAGCGGTTCCCCTTTGGCTCCGGCACTCCTGGGCTCCATCATTTACTGTTTTGTGGCACCCCCAAAACGTCAGCTCTGGGAGTCTGCAGTGGGGGCTGCCCAGGAGGGTCCGGGGGCTCCCTTGGGCTCCGTGGTACCGGCGTCTGGCACGTACAGAGAGGGACTTCGCGGGCACCTGAGTGTCGAGGGCCCGGCTTAAGCAGCTGCAGGAGCTGCTCTGTGCGGGACTCCTCACGTGTGCTGGGGGCACGCGAGAGCGTCGGTGCCCGGGAGCCGCCTCCTGTGGAAGGGTCCTGGGCTCGGGGTTCCACGGAGGCCCTGCCTCGAGAGGGTGCGAACTGCCTCCCTGGGCCCGGTGGGGCGGGGCGGGGCCTGCTGGGGGCGGGGCCGAGGGCGGAGCCCTGGAGCCCTGCGGAAGGGATGAGTCTCTGCTCCTGCTCAGCCGGGGGGCGGGGCCTAGGGGCGAGGGGGCGGGGCGGGGCCTTGCAAGGGCCGGTGCAGGGTGGTCCAGGGCCGGGAGACCACGGTGACCCTGTGCCCTGCCCCCCCCCCCCCCCCGCAGGCTGGAACGAGCTGCTCATCGCCTCCTTCTCGCACCGCTCCATCGCCGTGAAGGACGGCATCCTCCTGGCCACCGGGCTGCACGTGCACCGCAACAGCGCCCACAGCGCGGGCGTGGGCGCCATCTTCGACAGGTGGGGGCCCCCGCCGCGGCTGCGCAGCCTCCGTGCCACGCACTGAGGTTACCCTTTTGGAGACAGCAGAAGAGCCCCAGGACAAAGTCCTGGGTGGCTCAGAGGGTAAAGCGTCTTCCCGCAGCGCGGGAGACCTGGGTCCGATCCCTGGGTCCGGAAGATTCCCTGGAGAAGGACCCGGCAACCCGCTCCAGTATTCTTGCCTGGAGAAGCGCATGGATGGAGGAGCCTGGTGGGCTACAGCCCGTGGGGTCGCAAAGAGTCGGACACGACTGAGTGACTTCCCTAAGATCAAAATCCCCGGGGCCGCCCGCGTACCCCAGCTCCCATGGCGGTGTCCTTCCCTCCACATACGCGTGTGGGAAGGAAAGCGGCCCGTCTGTAACGCAGAGTAGACGGCGGTGCTGTCCAGGGGGAGCTGGGGAGGACTCCTCCAACGCGTCGCGGCGCGTGAGCCTGCGCGCCGCGGAGTCCCAGCGCTGCTCTGGGCTCGTCCCCGGTGGGGACGCCAGTCTTTGCTCCCACCCCTCTCAGCACCCACACAGGCGGCCGGTGCTGGGCGGTGGTCAGTGACCCCGTTCTCAGGCTTCGAAATCACGACTCGTCTGTCTCCACTGGCGGGGTCACTTCCCATCCCTGGCTGGCTTTGCCTGTGAGCCCAGAGTACCTGGGCCTTCTGGGGACCGGGGTGTCAGCTCAGCCAGCCAGAGGTGGAGGGGCTGGGGAGGGGCGTGGGGGGTCCCTCGGGCAGGGGCGCTGCAGCACAGGATGAGTGGACCCGCGGGGAGGGGAGGCGATGGGCGGGGTCCCAGGTGAGCCCCTGAGTGAAGTGAGAGTCGCTCAGTCATGTCCAACTTTTTGCGACTCCATGGACTGTATAGTCCATGGAATTCTCCAGGCCAAAATACTGGAGTGCGTACCCTTTCCCTTCTCCAGGGATCTTCCCAGCCCAGGGATCGAGCCCAGGTCTCCCACATTGCAGGTGGATTCTTTCCCAGCTGAGCCACGAGGGATGCCCGAGCCCCTGGGTACAATAGCATTAAAGTGGGGGGGGGAGCAACAGAGACCCCTACTGTAGCCCCCTGGGGATAAATGCGGGAGCGCGCTGCCACGTGAGACAGCTCAGGAAGAACAGGGGGGCGACTCCTGACCACTCGCCCCACCCGCGTGCACCGGGCACCCTGGGCAGGCACTGATTTAGATAGTGTAGGGTGTGTCTTTGCCACAGGACATTTCAGGGCCTTCAGCAAGCTCCAAGAGGGGCTGTGGGGTGCTGGGTTTATTGCTTACAGGCTTAGCTGCTCAGCCGTGACCGACTCTTTGCGACCCCGTGGACTGTAGCCCTCCAGGCTTCCCTGTCTGTGGGATTCTCTAGGCAAGAATACTGGAGTGGGGTGTCATTCCTTTCTCCAGAGGATCGTATTGCTCATAGATGGCTTCTTTAGCAAGCCCGTCCGTCTGACGGCACATTTAGAAATGCCTCCCCGGCTGTGCGCCCAGCTGACAGCTCCAGGGCCCCAGGTGCTCTGGAGGCACCTTCCCGCGGACGTAGGGAGCGGCAGGGATGTGCATCCGGGCCTTGGCCTGGTCTGCAGCTGGGCGGGGACGTGTGCTGGTGGACTTCGCCCCCGACGTCCAGGACCCTGGCTCACCCCTCTGTCCCGTGGTCCCCCTCTAGTCTCCGGTTTCCTGGAATAAAATCCCACCATGCTGAGCTCCGGGAGCTGGAGGAGAGGAGCCTCCTCTCCCCTCTCAGGGCCGCAGGGACCGGCTGGCCACAGGGACTGTCCTACCCTGTCTGAATCGCCTTAGTGTTCTCAGTTGCCCTCCAGGCCTGCGCTGAGTCCTTTGGGGGTGTTTCTGGGGGGCCCCAGGAGGGTCATGGTCCGACTTGGACATTGATGTTTGCCTGCCCTCCCCCACCACAGGGTGCTGACGGAGCTGGTGTCCAAGATGCGGGACATGCAGATGGACAAGACGGAGCTGGGCTGCCTGCGCGCCATCGTCCTCTTCAACCCCGGTACTGCCTGCCATCCAGGCCCGGCGTCCGCCCCCTGAGGGGCCCAGGCAGCGGGGCGCCCACCGGAGCCCCATAGCCCACTGACAGGGCAGTGTCAGCCTGCCTCTCCTCTGAGCCTGCCTGTCTGGCTTGTGATGGGCTCTGCTCCCAGAGTTCTGGAGCCCGGCTGGTCTTGGGGCGCAGGGGGCATGGGGGCAGGGGTGGGCTCTGAGGACTTCTCAGGGAAGTGCAGGGCGCTGACGGGTGGTGAGAGGGCAGGGCAGCTGCAGCGCTCGTGGGCCCTGAGTCCTTACCCTCCGTTGGCTTCAGCGCTGAAGGTCAGGCTGGGGTGAAGCTGGGGTCCCCTAGTGGGGACAGCCCGTCTCCAGGGGCATCTGTCTCCAGGTCTGTGTGTGAGCCCACAACCCTGCCAGCACAGGCGTTTCCAGTGGGATCCCTGCTGAAGTCAAGCATGGCTTGGCTGCTGGCACTGCTTTACCTGTTGGGGTCCAGACTTGGGGTTGCTGGGGGTGGAAGGGAGATGGCCAGAGCTGGCACAAGCCCAGGTGTGGGGGGACCGGGGGCCTAGCTGCAGAGGAGTCTGCATTTCCAGAGGTGCCCAGGACCCCAGGCCACAGTGGCATTCACGCTGGGCACGGTGCCCCTGCTGGGATGTCAGACAGCCGGGGCAGGGCCGGTGTGGGGGCCCCTGGCCTGGGGCTCAGAGGCCACCCAAGAGCAGGCCTGTCCCCAGGGCTACACTGGCTTCAGATGGGCAGCAGGGGGGCTCCAGTCTCTGCCTCCTAAGCCATCAGGTGGACCATGCCTGCCAGGGCAGTGAGCCCGAATCCCAGTGCCCAGAGGAGGCTGCTGTCAGGGGTCAGTGGAGAGAGGCTTGTCGCATGTCGGCTTGCGGGGTAACCTCGGAGACGAAGGGGCAGAGAGGGGATTAGCTTTGCCCGACCGAGGAGCTCTCACTGCCTCAGGAAGTCCTGTGACCACTGCCCAGATGACCCAGGGCGGCCCGTGCGCCTCGGTCCTCACCGCCGGGCCGTGGGGTTTTGGTGGCCCTGGTCCCAGGCATCTCTGTCCACAGGCAGAGCCCCTTCCAGACCAGGCTCCTGCTGCCAGGGCCCCAGGTCTCAGGGTGGCTCCAGCCCCCACAGTGTGGGTTTGGCTGTTTCAGACAGAAGGAGGCCTGGAGCCTACATTCGGCTCAGAGGGGCTGAGACCCAATGCACCAAGGCCTCCGGAGGTGACGCAGTAGCCGTGGTAACCAGGGGTGGTGGAAGCAGGGCCGCCCCATGTTCCTGATGGGGTAGTGGCGTGGTGGGAGGTCAGGGGACTGGCCCAAGGTCGAGTGGCCAGCACGCAGCAGGCAGGGCGCGCGCGCGGGGCAGCCTCATCCGGGTGGGGGCTCTGGGTCCCCGCTCCCTGGGGCCGGGCTCTGACCTGTGGCCCCTCCCCCTCGCAGACTCCAAGGGGCTCTCAAACCCAGCCGAGGTGGAGGCGCTTCGCGAGAAGGTCTACGCGTCCCTGGAGGCGTACTGCAAACACAAGTACCCTGAGCAGCCAGGAAGGTGAGACCCGGCCGCAGCCTCCGCCCAGATGGACCTCGGGGTCTGGGGCAGCCCCACCCCTGCCCCCAGCCCTTCAGACACGCCTGTGGGTTAGAAGGCAGCTGCCCTCCTCCACCCAGGGCAGCCGGGGACCCAGGTGCTCTTTGGCCTCCAGCGGACGCGTGCTCACGGTTCCCTGCAGCCCCAGCAGACAGACGGGCCCTGTGCTGGCACGCAGTAGGCACGCGTGACTCTAGAGCGCGTAAACCAAGGCGGTGCTTTCCTCCACCGGCTCGAGGCAGGGCCCTGGTGTGATCGCCCCGGCAGGGACAGACGCCAGCACACAGTAGGTGCTTTACAAACGTGTGCGGAGCAGATGGCCGTGGGCTGAGCACAGAGCCTGCGTGTCTGTCTCCCTGCCGACCGCGGGCCCGGGAGGGCTGGACTTGTCTTCTTGCCGGGTCCACCGGGCCGGGCGCGCAGTGGGTTTCTGGGAGGAGGTGGCTGCAGACCGGTTGTCCAGGTTCCTGCCTCCTGCTTGCTTGACCGGCCTCTGTCTGCCGGGAGGGGGTGGGGCCCCAGGGCCCCAGGCCTGGCTCTGCCTTTGCCCGCCGCGCCAGCCAGCACACACACAGTTAAGTGTCCGACCAGCCTCATCTGGTTTAAAGTGAAACTTCCCGGAGGAGGGGTGGCAGGCCCGCCTGTTTTTCCTGGCTCCCCGCCCCGGCCCATCTCGCCAGCTCAGCAGAAAACAGCGCGTTCTCTGGCCCCGCTCCAGCCTCCGAGCTGCGTTTTTGCCTTTAAAACGTGGGTTGTGTTGCAGCCAAGCCCGGGGCTTTCCCCCTGAAATAAGACATTGTTAATAATTAGCGAGGTCCCAGGGTCCCCAGAGGGTCGTGTGGAGAAGGCCTGGAAGCACTCGGGGCGGGGACTGGGGTACGGGGCAGGGAGATGTGGACGTCCGGGCAGGGGCGTTGGGCCCCGTCCCCACACGGCAGCTGTCCTTGGCACAGCGCGCAGGAGCCTGGCGTCCCTGCTCCAGGCGCCCCCCCCGCCCAGTCTCCCCTGCCCCTCCGCCGTGCAGTGTCCTCCCCAGAACCTCTGCAGTGGGGCGGGCACGGCCTGCGGAGCCTCCTCCCCCTCCCGGCACCTGCCCTGTCCGACGGCTGGCTGCCCTGCTGCAGCTCTTTCTGGGCAAGGTGGGTGCTGGCGTGAGCCCCCTGGAGGCTTGTTGGAGCTCAGACCTGCTCCTCCAGCTCAGGAGTGGCTTCACCCCGAGAGGGGGGCGCCCTGCAGCCAGGGGCTTTGCTGGTGCTCAGATCTGCCGTCAGAGCCCTTCTTCGCGTGTAAAATCCCACTGCGGCTCCTGTTGCCCTTGAGAAAGCCCGCCTCACCTTTTAACTCCTCCACGAAGCCCTGTTCAACCCACCCCAGCCCGGCCACCGGCCCTTCATCCTGAATCTCTGCCCTGGGGCTGTCCTCTTGGGGTCTTCTCCCCCTGGGCCCTGGCCCCTTCTGCGTCCATCCTCTGCCCAAGAAACCCCTCCCCGTTCAAGGTCCCCGGCTCAGGCAGGTCCCCTGCGGTGGCAGCCTTGGGGGCTGGGGCGGTGAGA
This sequence comes from Cervus elaphus, assembly GCF_910594005.1. Classification (NCBI taxonomy): domain Eukaryota; kingdom Metazoa; phylum Chordata; class Mammalia; order Artiodactyla; family Cervidae; genus Cervus; species Cervus elaphus. Next base: position 1,998,360 of record NC_057825.1, on the reverse strand, counting down.
CCCGGTCCCTTCCCCGGGCAGCTGCGGGGCAGTAGGAGGGCGGCGTTGCTCACGCGGCTGCATCTGCAGGTTCGCCAAGCTGCTGCTGCGCCTGCCCGCCCTGCGCTCCATCGGCCTCAAGTGCCTGGAGCACCTCTTCTTCTTCAAGCTCATCGGGGACACGCCCATCGACACCTTCCTCATGGAGATGCTGGAGGCCCCGCACCAGATGACTTAGGCCCGCTGGTCCCGGCCCGCCCCGCCCTCCTCTGCCGCCTGGACCCGGGGGCGTGGCCCGCCACTGCTGAGCCTCCTTGTTTTCCACACGACTCGTCTGGACCAGGGCAGCAGGCATCCCGGGGCGGCCTCCAGAGTGGCAGGAGCTGGTGTGAGCCCCGGGGGGAACCTGGGCGGGCTCACGGGGTACACGCCGCCACCCCCGGAGCCGCAGCGGTCAGAGGGCGGCTGGGCTCCGTCACGTTCTGTGGTCGCTGGGTTTGGCAATCTCCCGTGTGAGGTCCTCCATTTGCAAGGATCCCTCTGCCTCCTGTGTTGGCTGGCGCCCTGCCCGCCCAGCTTCACCCGAAATCGGGAGGAGGGGACAGGTGGGGGGGGGGCTGCCAAAGACCCCCACCCGCCTCCTGGGAGGACAGAAGGGGCTCTGGTCCCTCAGAGTGAAGGGTGAGTCCTTTTTCCAAAGATGACTTTCAACCTGCTCCCCAAGCCAGTCAGATTAGGAGCTGACCTCTGTGCTGGGTTTGGGGGTCACCTAAGGCTGCAGGGACACCCGCACACCCCTCCCACCTCCGTGTTCTCTTTGCGTTGTCCTGGTTTCAGCTTCTGGTCCCACGTGATCCTGTCCAGCCCACCCCCAAACCTTCCAGCCTGTGCAGTGGGCTGAGGCTGGCCCCAAGCCTGCAGGGTGTGCCCGATCTCTAGTGGACTGGAGGTCTGCTGACCACCCAGGAGGCCCACGGGGATGGGAGGTGAGGAGGGGCCTCGGTCGGCCGTGCACGTTGAGGGAGGCCCAGCAGTGTCCGGAGCTGGAGGGATCTGTGGGCACTCCGCTACGGGGAACAGACAGCTGGCCGGGGCCTGCAGCACTCTGGGCAGGGAGGCCCCTCGGCTGGCTGGCGTCTCGCGGGCCCCTGGGGTGGGGAGCGGCCAAGCTCCAGTACCCATGGAGGGGGGGGCTCCCAGAGACAGGCTGTCGTCGTGTGTCCGTCCACACCCACCCTGGTCGGGGACTCGCCCGGCCCAGCAGGCCCTGCGTCCTGGGCCGGGTCTCTCAGGGCCTCTGCAGGGTCGCATGCTCCCTCCGGTTCGTTTTCCTGTCTCACACCCCGGAACCTGGCGTGTCAGCTGGGGGGCCAGAACTGGGTGTGCGGGGTCCCGCTGCCCCTCCAGAGTCCCCGGAGCAGGAGTGGGGGTAGGCGTTGTGGCTGCTCCCCCCAAGCCTGTCTCCCCGGGGGGTGCGAGGGTGCCCCTGAGGCTGGGTGGGGACAGGCCGGCCTCCCAGCCTCCATGGGGAAGAGGGTGCCGTTCTTTGCCCTCCGGGGTCCAGCCCAGGCTGAGTGTGAGGCTCCTGGGCTGACCGTGTGGAGGACGCCACAGAACCTCCTTTCTCTGGGGCCCCCCATTCCCGCCTCCAAGAGACGCGTCCCTGGGGGCCCCGGCACCCACCCTGTCTGCCCTGTTCGGCAGAGGTGGGCCGAGCTGGGGCCTGCCCAGCATCCCCCGGAAGTCTCTGCCGCCTTTGGGGGTGTGGTTGTGTCAGCAGAGTGACACAGGCACCCTGGGGGTCCTCCCCGGGGGTCCCCCCGGTGGTGGGTTTGTAGGTCTGTCCCCCACCCTGCGCCCAGCCTGCCCCGCTGCTGTGCACCACCTGGAGCCCAGGATGGGGCCCTTCGGGGGCTGGCCTCAGGGGCCGGCTGCCCGTATAGCACTGAGGCCCCCCGGCCGCCCCTCCCCCAGCCAGCAGCCCCCGGCCTCCCGGCACCCGCACCCCGGGCCCTGGGGCCAAGCCCCCGTCTTCTCCTCGGGCACTGTCATCGTAACGTCGTTGCTGTGTTTGAAAAGGTGATGGTGGGGAAATGGCACATTACTCAGTAGATAGAAGTTTTCTTTAACCAGACCTTCAGTAGACCCATCTGGTTCAATTAAGGTGATTTTGTTGGTAATTATTATTTTGGTGGGACAGTCTTTAATTTTCTAAAGATAGCACTAACGTCAGCTCCTTAGCCATTCTGTGCGCGTCCCCACTTGCTGGATGCTTCCGGCACGCCCCCCCCCACCCCCGCCAGCATCACCTCCCGCTGGGCCATCAGTGGGGCTCCCGCGGCCCAGGAACGAAGTCAACCACCTCTCAGGTTTGGAAGATGTCGGCCAGGCCATCCTCTGGCGTGTCCCCCACCGGGTGTTTCCTTGGAAGCTGGCCTGCCTGGGCACGTCCGTGCAGAGGGCATCTGTGTCAGCTGCTGGCCTTCATCCTCCTGGCGGGAGGACAGCCCCCGCCCTGGGCGTCCCAGGAGGGATTGGGCTGGCAGACCCCCGGGGGCAAGTGCTGGAGACCACGCTGCGCTCCCTGCTCTGCGGAGGCCCTGGCTGAGCCCAGCCGGAACGTCCAGCCGGAGCGTGATGGGCTGGTGTTGCTCCCGCCGTGGAGTTCGGGTCCCTGCCCACGCAGGTGTGTGTGGACAACACCCGCGCTATAGAGACCGTGTGTGCACAGACCTGCTCGCCATCCGCAGACACACGACCAGTTACCAGCGTTTTCTGTTCATTTTTAATCAAGACTCTCCCCCGACCCTGTTTTCCTATAAATTTGCTTGTTGTAAGCAAGTATGTAAGGACCCCTTCTTTGGTGAAATCCGGGTTCGAATGAATACCTTGAGGCAAGGAGACGCATCTATTTTAAGATGCTTTGGAGCAAACAGCTTTAGCCGTTGCCAGCCCTTAGCAATGCCTTAGCCGGGACGCGTAGCTCAGAGAGGACGACATACAGAGAGAGAGAGGAGACGTCTAAAGCATCGGGAAAGGTAGAAAAAAAATCTATTTTTGTACAAATGTAATTTTATCCCTCACGTATAACTTGGCGGATGTGGCGGGGAGGGGGGACTTGTTTTGTTTCTGCTTCTAGAGGTGGAGGCTTTCTGAGTCGACGTCGGGACGCGAAGTGGATCCCCCGGGGGGCGCTCCGGCCGGGCGCGCGGGCCTCGGACGACACCGATGTGCTGAGCTTCCCCTTTGGGCGGGAAGGTGGGCCTGGAACTCGCGAGGGTTTTCCTCCCCTTCCGAGTAACGTCCAAGCCTCGCTCTGCGCTCTCCCTGTGGCCAGCTGGCCTTCCCGCGACTGACTGTGAAATTACTTCCCCCCACGTGACTGTTCTCGAAAACATCGCGGCCGCAGGTGCCGGGCGAACAATGGTGTCAGAATTGTGGAAAAGAGACTCAGAGCAAAACGTGAGAGGAGAAACAAACAAAACATGAGAGTTTAAAAATACCCCCCCTCAGCTTGCCTTTGTTCTGGGGGGGCTTTCCTGTCCGGGGCTGGAAGCCGGCCGCGTGGGGGGCTTCCGGCCGCCCTGGAAGGGGAGGGCCTGCTGCCTTCACCCTGCCCCGAGGGCCGCAGCGGGCGCCCCAGCTGTGCCCTCCGACGGTGGTGGCAGCCAGTCTGCGGCAGGGAGACCCTGACTTGGGGCTCCTGGGCCCTTCCTCCTCCTGGATCTGCTCTGCATCTCAGGGCTCTGGGGCGACACCCCCCCGGGCCTGGGCCCCGTCCAGAGGGTCACCTTCAGCCCTCTCGGGGCTGGGCGTGGGTCGAGCCCGGCCCTTGCGTCCGCATCAGCCGGGACGGGCTGGAGGCTCGCCTGGCCCCAGGATGAGTGATGTCATCGGCTGCCCCATTAACGAGCAGGTAGTGGCGCCCACCTGCTCCCACTCGTCTCCACGCCGTCTGGGGCTGGACGGGGCCCGGCCGCAGCGTGCCCGCGGTCCCTGAACCGTCTCCTGTGCCTCCGTTCAGCCGGCACCCTCCGGGGGCCCGGGGTGTCCTGGGGCTGGAAGCCCTGAGGCCCACAGCCCTGCCCAGCGGCACTGGACGCATCGTACCGGGGGCAGAGGTGGGTCCTGGGGGAGGCCGTGAACCTGATGATGAGTCCTGAGGCCTGAGAGCCAGGCCCCCTGATGACCCCCCAGAGGACTCGCTCTACACGCATGTACAGGACACACAGGGACTTGCGTGTTTACGTACATACAAACATGCCCCTGCACGCGTGACACGCACGGCCTCACCAGAACTCAGCTGTCCTGGCCCCCACGGCCCGCTGCCCGCGACAGCCTCCCGGGAGTCAGCTGTGGCCTTGCGCACCAAGCTCAGCCTGGACCCCCTGGAAGGGTGGGCACAGGAGACAGACCCCCACGAGCCTCTGCAACCAGCCCACTCTGGTTTCCTGTCATAAAAATTCAAACATAACCGCCGTGGGGACCCCTTCCTGGTCTAGGAAGTGTGTCAGCCCCAGGGGCCTGGAGAACCGTAGGGTCGCCTCGCCAGTGAGGGACCCTGGCCCTGCCTTCCACACGCCCAGGCCCAGGGGCTTCCTGGCCGTTGATCCCGGCCTCTGCAGGCCCTGGCCCAGCTCTGGACACGGTCTCCACGGGCGGACCGTGCAGGGACCTCTGGCAGGTGTAAGTGGACCCCGAGGAGGGCTGGCTCTGCCGGCTGCAGGGCCTGAGGGGCCATCGGAGTCTTTGGGGAAGACCAGGGCGCGGACGGTTCCTCGCGGGCTCCTGGGCTAGCGCAGGGCCGTGGCCGAGGTGACCTCCCAAGGTTGAGGGTCCCCCGCACGTTGTCCAGGATACAGGCCTGAGGGAGCACCCCTGGGCTGGAGTGCCAATCCTGGAAGACAGGGCAGAGCAGCCAGTGGGCAGGGGCCCGAGAGGAGGAGGGACCCAGGGCGCAGGGCTCACACTCAGCTTCCTGCCTAGCACCGTGCCCCTGAAGGGCCCCGGTCACGCGGAGACCCCGGGCTGCCCACGGCCACTGCTGGGCAACCTGGCTCCTGGCCTCCCCACTGCCTCCAGTTGCCATGGTGACCCCGGCCCAGGGCAGTCCCCCTGGACCACAGATGCTGGGCTTGATAAGTTTATCTGCCTCAGGATCCGGTGGTGACAGGCTGAATGATCAGGGCTGGGGAACCTCAGAGGCAAGGCTGGGGCCTTTGGACGGGACTGTGCCGGGCATCCCTGTATGGCTGGTTCCGAGCTGGGTGCTGGAACCTGGTGACAGGAGAGAGCGGGCTCTGCTGTCGCCAGGCAAGCAGTGTGGTTGGAGAAAGGGCCTGTGGGAAATGGAGGGCGTCCCAGGAAGATGGGGTGAGCCCCCAGAGGCACCCAGCAGGGTACGCTGAGGACAGAAGAAGCGGGGGGTCATCACCGGGTCTGAGCGCGGCAGCAGCAGCAGGGGCGGCCAGCAGGGCTGAGACCTCAGGCAGGAAACGGAACACGGGGTGATCCTGGTCCTCTGCCCCCTAATACCCACGCGGTCCCCTCCGCCTCCGCGCGTGGGGCTCCTCTGCTGTGCCGAGGGCTGGTCCCCAGCTGAGACACGGGTTGCTGCTGCCCGCCAGCCTGGCTGGGCGCAGACTTCCCATCCCTCCTGTCCCTGGGTGTGGGGCGATCTCAAGGACTCAGAGAGTCGGAGTGGACTGGCCATTTCACCCAGCTGCCCTCCAGCCTCTGAAGCCATCTGGGGATGCGGGGGACCCCGGAAGAGCTGGGAGGGGCCGCACCCCGGGGAAGGAGTCCTGAGACAGATGGACGGTAGGGCCCGACCCCCGTGTCGAGGAGCTCAGAGAACAGACGCATCCGCGCCAGGAGGCCCCGGTGCGAGGCAGCACTGCCCTCTGCTGGACGCGCAGGGCAGAGGCCGCGCGGGTCCTTCCCTTCCGGCAGGTGCCCACTGCTGATCCCTGGAATCGTCCGCTCCAGGCCACACCCCGTCCGATTACATCAGAGGGTCGGGGGTCGTGGCGGAGGGGGGCCTCCCCGCTGGGCAGCAGAGCCTGCTGCTCGCTCAGCCCTGTTTGGGAGTGGGCGGGCCCTGTCCTGTCTGGATCTCAGTTTCCCCGTCCCCCCAGCGGGGACAGACGCCTCCACCTCCCAGGGCGGTTGTGCTGAGGTGAGCGAGACCTCAGTCATCCAGAAAACACCCTGAGGTCGCCACTTCCTGGGTCATTTTCCCGGGACGAGGCCGTCCCCCGTGCTCAGGCCTGGCAGGCGTGGGGGCTGGAGCCCTCTCCACCTCTGGTCTGGGGCCACGTCTGGAGGAGGCCGGGGGACCGGGAGGGTCAGCGCTGTCATGCCCTTGACGGTGAAAGTCCCAGGGAGGTCAGAGCCGCCCGTGGGGGCGGGCATTCGGGAATCCTGGGCTGTGGGGTCCTTGATTCCTCATTCATTGACGCACTCACGGACCTCACTTACAGGCCAGGCTCCACCTGAGGGGCTGTCTATCCCACCAGGGCCCCTGGGCCCTGACCTAACCTGGGGGCTGGCTGCATATGCGGACTCAGAGCCTGGGAACCGGCGCTCGGCACCCAGTAAGCGAGGCTGGGAAAAAACCACTCCCGCCAGAGGCGTGCTTTTGGTTCTCATGCTTCCAAGACAGAGGTGGGTCAGGAGCATTTAGGGAATCCAGGCCCACAGCCCCGAGGGGCTCATGGCGGAGGCAGGGGCAGGATCACCGTTCTCGGCTTTGCTGGCCGCCCTGTGGCAGGCCCCACCCAGCTTCGGAAGCCCGCTCTGCCTGGGGGCCTGAGGTCTCAGAGCCGCCCCCAGGTCCAGCCTCTGACCTCCTGTTCCTCTTGCTCCAGTGGCTGCCGGGGCCGTCTGGGAGGCCTGAGGCTCAGGAGGCCGGGCCCGGGGTCCACCCCCAGCTGGACGTGGGTGGACAGAACACTGCCCTCCTGGGCCCCAGCCTCCCCTCTGCGGACGGGGACAGCCGCAGTGAGTATGGGCCGTGCAGGCGCGGAGCAGAGCCGTGATCGCCGAAGATGAGCAGCCCCATTGTTCGGGGAGGAAACCGAGGCCAGGAGAAGAGGTGGCCGCCCGCCTTCAGCTCCAGCAGCGGGGCGCAGGCCCCCAGAGTCCGGGCGGCGCTCCTGCCTGAGCTGGCCCGGGTGCCTTCCGGGGAGGGCCAGGTGTGAGCCTGCCCGGAGCCCAGGCTGCCCGGCAGGACAGGTGGGGCCCCAGGGGTGGTGGGGCCTGGCGGAAGTGCCCGTGGACTTCCCTTCCGTCCGCTGCCAAGCCTTCCGGAGGCGGGGCAGGGGCCGGGCTGGGTGAGGGGCCCATGCTCTTCTCTCAGCCATCAAGGCCCTGGGAGAGCGCAGAAAGGGGAGAGGCTGCCGCAGCAGGGCTCTCGTGGCGGGGGTGGGGGGGGGGGGTGCGGCTCCCTCGCACCGGAGAGCGGAGGTCGCCTGCTCTGGGGAGCAGTTTTCTTACGAAGTTCAGCATCATTTGGTGACCGCAGCCCTAGGTGTTTATACAACCGATTTGAAAACGTATGTCCGCCCCCAGCCTGGCACACAGACCTTCATAGCAGCTTTATTCGTAACTGCTGACAACGGGAAGCAACCAAGACGTCCTTCAGTGACTGAATGGATAAGCAGACTGAGGTTCCTCCAGACAGTGGAACACTCTTAGCAATAAAAAGAAATGAGCTGTCAACCACGAAAAGACACGGATGAATCATAAATGCATATTGCTAAGTGAAAAAGCCTAGGAAAGAGAAACTACACGATTCCATTTATGCAACATTCTAGAAAAGGCATCAGTCTGGAGATGGTAAACAGATGAGGGGTTCCAATGGGGTGCGAGTAGGGGAGATGGAAGATTTTTAGGGAGGGAAACTCTTGGCGGGTACCTGACACTACACTTGTCCAAACCCACATGACTTTTCTGCACGAACAGTGAGCCTTCCTGTATGCAAAGAGAGTTACTCGGGAGGTCAGGAGAATCCCAGGATGGCGTGCGGACTGAGACAGGGCAAGCTTCCTGGCGGAGGGGAGGCAGCAGCGGCTGAGCTCGCAGCTTTGGGGTCTGTAAAATTAGCCGTGAAGGGTGCTGCCGTGGGAGCCCGTTCTCCGGGCGATGAGGCTGTTTCTGGGGCTGCAGGCTGACAGCCCTGATCGCTGGTGCTGCCCTCTGTCTACACGGAAACGACCCGGCAGCTGGGCGGGGGCGCTGGCATGTCGCTGCCGGATGAGAGGGACGGACAGGCGGGGTGCTTGAATGACCCGCGTGGCGGTGGATGAGAGCTGGGGACGCAGTGGGCACTCAGGTCTAGCTCCGTACAGACGGCTGCATGGAGACACGCCTGTGCTTACCGGTAACAGCCCAGCGCAGCATACACGCAGTCTCTGTGCTCTGTCAGCTGAGAGACACCGCGAGTGACGGGTTGCTTACCGAGCACCCCGGCACCCAGATCTTGGATCCTAACACCGTTCTCCAAGGCAAGGACCAGGGGTCCTGCGGGAGACCACGCCCCGGCTGGGCAGGAAACGGCTGGAATGAGCCAGGCACATCTTGTTGTGCTAGAAAGTGAAAGCGAAGGGATGCAGGAACCACAGAAGCAGGACAGCGGGTCGTCGGGGGGACACAGGATGTGACCGGCATGGTCCCCGCGGACGAGGCTGGGACACCCGGGGCTGGGACAGAACAAACAGAGTCGGACTGGATTATGACTCAAAGGACAACATGAATATCCGTGAGCCTGTTCTCGTATAAATACACGGCTGGATAAATAAACACGTGGTGGACAAGAGATGACTCTCCCTGCAGAACTCCGGAGGATTTCTGTGCATGCTCCCCCTCCACGAGCTGGAACCCGATCCCTCATCCTCGAATGCAGGCTATGCCCAGTGACCTCCTTGTAAAGAAGGCTGCGGGGGGAGGCAGACGAAGGGGACCGTTCCAGGGAAGGGTGGGGAACCCGGCAAACCCGACCTCAGCCAGGGGTCGCGGTCAACGCCAGCGGTGATGCGTGCTAGTGCCAGCCGCACCCCTGGCACAGTGGCGTGAATAGGGCACCTCCCTCAGGGTCTTCCTCCCAACCTCCCCCCGCCCCATCAAGGCCACCACGAGAAAACCACCGGAGAACCCCCCGCTGAGGGACCTTCCACAGAACCCCTGAGCAATCCTCCTCAGAACTGTCAAGTCATCAAAGTACAGAAAGTCTGAGAAACCGCGGCCCAGGGGAGCCCAGGGGGACGTGACAACTCAGGGTCGGGTGGGGTCCCGGGTCAGAGGAGGACGTCGGGGGAAAAGCAAGACGAGTGGAGTAAGCCAGGCTTCGCGGGAGGGTCGGGTGGTGGAGAATCTGCCTGCAGTGCGGGAGACCTGGGTTCGGTCCCTGAGTCAGGAAGATGCCCTGGAGGAGGAAATGGCAACCCACTCCAGTATTCTTGCCAGAATCCCATGGACAGAGGAGCCTGGCGGGCTGCAGACCCTGGGTCCACAAAGCCGGACACGCCTGAGGGACGGACACTCGCACTTTCGCTTCGTGGACACAAACAGGCAGAGCTCGCTTTATTGTGCTTCGCTTTGGCGCAGAAACTCTGCTGCTCACACGCTGGGGGTCAGTGGCGACCCCGAGCCGAGCAAATCTGTTGGTGCCCGTTTCCCAACGGCATGTGCTCATTTTGTGTCTCTGTGTTGCATTTGGGGAATTTTCCCAGCGTTTCAAACATTTCCACTATTGTTAGATCCGTTGTAGTGACCTGTGGCCTCTGGTGTTACTGTTGTCGTTATCTGAGAAGCCATGAGCTGCACCCGCATGAGACAGCGGACTGAACCGACAAACATGTGTTCTGACCAGCTGGCCGCTCCCCCATCTCTCTCCCTCTCCTCCGGCCTCCCTTTTCCCCGAGATGCAGCAATAGTGACATTTGGCCGATTAAGAACCTCCCGTGACCTCCAGGTGTTCAAGGGAAAGAAAGAGCTGCTCGTCTCTGACTTTAAATCAAGGCTAGAAGTGATGGAGCTCAGTGAGGAAGGCGTGTCAGAAGCTGAGACAGGCCTGGAGCTAGGCCTCTTGCACCAAACAGTTAACCAGGGTGTGAAGGAAATTAAAAGTGCTGCTCCAGGGATCATGCGAATGATAAGAAAGAGACAGCCTTCCTGCTGGTGCAGAGAAAGTTCGGGTGGTCTGGATAGAAGATCAAACCAGCCCAACATTCCCTTAAGCCAAAGCCTCATCCAGAGGAGGACCCTAATCTCTTCGATTCTGTGAAGGCTGAGTGGGGTGAGGAGGCTGCAGAAGAAAACTCTGAAGCTGGCAGGGTTGGCTCGTGAGGGTTCGGGGGAGAAGCCGTCTCCTAACGGACAAGTGCAGCGGAAGCAGCAAGGGCTGACGTGGAAGCTGCAGCGAGTCATCGGGAAGACCCAGCTCAGACCATCCTTGGGGGAGGCTACACTAGACGGCAGATGCTCAGGTAGAGGAAGCAGCCTCCCCTGGAAGAAGCTGCCATCCAGGCCTTTCGCAGCCAGAGAGAAGTCAGTGCCTGGCTTCAAGGCTTCAAAGGGCAGGCTGACTCTCTTGTTGGGGGCTGACGCAGCTGGGGGCCTGAAGCTGAAGCTAGTGCTCATGCACCATCTGAAGATTCTAGGCGCCCCCGCCTTTTAATTTCTCAGACAATTAGTGATGTTGAGCATCTCTTCATGGGCTTTTTGGCCATCAAAAGTGATTTCTTGAGATGGACCCTACTCCTGGTGAAGAAGGGGTGAAGATTGTTTAAATGACCACAAAAGATTGAGAATGTCACATACGCTTAGTTCACAAAGCAGTGGCAGGCTATGGGAAGACTGACTCCGATTTTGGAAGAAGAAGTCCCACTGTGGGTAAAAAGCTCTCGAACATCACTGTGTGCTCCAGAGAAATCGTTCATGAAAGTGAGAGTCAGCAGACGCGACCAGCTGCATTGTTGGCTTCTTGTAGGAAACGGTCACGGCCACCACCCTGACCCCTCAGCAGCCGTCAGCATCCAGGCCAGACCCTCTAGCAGCAAAGAGATTGCATCTTACCAATGGCTCCGATGCAGTTAGCACGTTTTAGCAGTGACATATTTTAAATTGAGATTTGTACATTGTTTCCTTAGACATAACGCTATGGCATTCACCAGGGATGCCCCAGTAGACTACAGTGCAGTGTAAACAGAACCGCTCGCGCCCTGGGAACCAAAACTCTCCTGTGACTGGCTTTCCTGTGACGCGTAGCAGTGGCCTGGAGCCGAACCTGCTGTCCCTCTGAACTGCTGCCTTTAATAATGACGTTTTGATCCTGGTTCCTTAGTCACGACACACGAACCAGATGAATGTAAGATGTTAGCGTTGGGAGGAGCTGGGTGAGGGGTCTGTGGGAACTCCCTGTGCTATCTTTGCAAATCTGGCAAATCTAATACGATTCTAAAATAAAAGAGTTTATGGAGAAAATTAAAGCAGCATGGACATGTAAAAAAAAATGTCACAAGCTGTGGCCTGAACACTGACTTTCGGAAACCAGTGTGTTTACTGAAGGCCTCTTGTGAGCTGGCCCAGCTGTGGTGAATAAGGACGTTCTTTCCTAAAGAGATTCCATATGCAGCCTGTCTTTAATATCCCGTTTTCAGGAGCGATGGAGGGAGGGAGGGAGGCAGACAGAGGGGAGGAGAGCGTGACGGGGGCACCGTGGGTCGGGGATGGGCGCTGAAGGGCTGGCCTGCGGCTGACCGTCTCTCCCACCTCTCTCCCCGCCCGCCCCGCCGAGGTCTCTCTAGGGCCCCTGTTGTATTGCCTGAGCCCCTTCCCCAGGAATGAGAGCCCCCCGAGGACAGGCCTAACCCCAATTACAGAGTCTCATGGGCAGGTTTTTGTCTGGTAGCTCAGCTTTGTATTTTGATTAGAAAGGCTCCAAACCCAGCTGACAGAGCAGCAGCCTGGGTACTTGGGTGAGGGCTGGGCTGCGGGGAGACCAGTCTCGTCTCGTGGCCGGTGCCCGCAGGCAGCCGGTGGCCTGGCTTCCGGGCCTGGTGCTTGAGAACACGTGGGGGATGGCAGGGGGCTCAGCTTGGCACCCCGGGCCCCACCATGCATTGCCCCCTGTGGGCTGAATGCCGGGCTTCCATTAGATCACTCCCACCCCTCCCCGGCAAGTTCTAGGTCAGCAGGACCCAGGCTGGAGGTCTCAGGACCAGGGACTTTCCCAATAGAGAGGCAAGGTTTCCTGATATGTCTGGGGCTGGATGGGGCTGGGTGTGAGAGGGGAGCTTGGGCCATCCTTATGGAACCCATAGTGGGGTCTTCAGAGCCTCTATCAGGGTCTCAGCGTGGGGCTGGGGTCAGGAGACTGGCTGGTGTAGCCCCAGAACTCAGTCTGGGGCCTTATTTCCCCCCGCCCGCCCCTGGGAACACAAATCTGGGTCCTGGAGTCACACGTCAGCTCCCTCTGCCCCCGCCCCTGGAGCAGAATGTCCCAGGGTGCATGGAAGGTGGGGCCCTCCTGGGCTGCAGGTGGCCGTCCAAGGTCTAGAAGTCCAGGATATCAGGGTTTCTGGAGGAGCCTGAGGTCTTAGAGGGCCTTGGGTAGGACAGGTTGAAGGAAAAGGTCTAGGGCTTTGCCAGTGAGCACAAACTCAGTGACCTTTGGGTACAAGAAATAAGTGGCACTTTGATTAAAAGAAAAAGAAATTTACAAAAAATCCCATGAAAAAAAATGAAAATGAGTTCAGAGCAAATAGAGTGTTGATTGAGGGTCTGTTCTGACTGTTCATCTCCAGGACCAGCTGTGTATCCACTCCAAAGAATAGCGGACGCTGCCTGGGGCGTGTGTTGAGAAGGATCCAGAGGTGAGGGTTGGTTCTGCCGCGGCTTTAGGAGCCTGGAGCCCGTGCAGGCATCAGCCTGATAGAACCGCCTCTGTGTAGCTGCATCGGTGGGTCAGTGGCGTGACTGTGAGTGTGAGTGGGGCTGGCTGGCCTCACCTGCGCTCCCTGAGACTTTGGTGGTTTCTTTGGACCCACCAGGACCTCTTAGGGCTCTAGAAATCCCACCAGTTCCTGGACACCCTCTCTTACTCCCTGCCAAACACCTGGCCCTTCTGTTTGAAGTCACAACAGCTTGTAAAGCTGGGTTGCAATTCTCCGGGTCAACAGTGGGTGGCGCTCTCTAATTATTCCAGGTGGTGGTTGTTCAGTGGCTAAGTTGTGACCTACTCTTTGCAACCCTGTGGACTGCAGCACACCAGGCTTCCCTGTCTTTCCCTTTCTCCTGGAGCTTGCTCACACTCGTGTCCATTGAGTTGGTGATGCCATCCAACCATCTCATCCTCTGTCACCCACTTCTGCTGCCTTCAGTCTTTCCCAGCATCAGGGTCTTTTCCAATGAGTCAGTTATTTGCATCAGGTGGCCAAAGTATTGGAGCTTCAGCTTCAGCATCAGTCCTTTCAATGAATATTCAGAGTTAATTTTCTTTAGGATTGACTGGTTTGCTCTCCTTGGAGTTCAAGGGACTCTCTTGAGTCTTCGCCAGCATCACAGTTTGAAAGCATCAATTCTTTGGTGCTCAGCCTTATTTATAGTCCAGCTCTCACATCCACACATGACCACTGGAAAAACCACAGCTTTGACTATGTGGATCTTTGTTGGCAAAATGATGTCTCTGCTTTTTAATATGCTGTCTAGGTTGGTCATAACTTTCCTTCCAAGGAGCAAGCGTCTTTTAATTCCATGGCTGCAGTCACCGTCTGCAGTGATTTTGGAAACTTCCTCAATTCTGCAACTTCAGCGTTTATCCAACCAAAGTGACTTACTGATTGATCAAGTTCAATAAAGCCTTTCTTTGTGCATAGAACTTTGTGGATTATGACTTTGAATTAAGTCAGAATCAAGGAAAGATGCATTTCATGATCTATTACCTGCCAATAGCTTTCCTTGGCTTGTGGGGCAGCAGGTGAGGCTGACTCCAACAAAAGGTAACCTCCTTGAAGTACAGGATGGTTGTGAAACTCGCCACAACTGGAGGCATTCGCCCCCTGCCCCAGAGAAGCGCATGCCTACCCGGGTGCCTGGAATGAAGGGGAAACATCAGCGGTGCCTCCAGCCGCCTGATGGCAGAGACGGGCCGGGCCACCAGCTCCCCCGTCCACCACCAGAGGGCAGCATCGCCCCATCGAGCGCCCTCCACCGCCCAGCCTGATGGCCGGGGCTGATTGGCTAAGCCCTGCCGTCTCCCTGGCAACCGTCTCCGGCCCTCCCTCTTCCGGCGCCCACCCAGCCGCGCGCTGCTCTGAGACGGACAGGGGCTGCCGCCGGGTCTCTGTCCCGGTGCCTGGGCCCGCGGAGCTGCCCGAATGGACTGTGCTGGGCGCAGCCGGGGCCCGTAACAGCATCTCTGATTTCTTCTTGGCCGAGGGGCCCTCCTTTCCCCCAAATGCTTGCCTTCCCCACCTCCTGTTCCTCTGAAAGAGGGAACTTTCAGAGCCGGGTCCAAAGGCAGCGATCCCCTCACACCCCGTTGTGGGGAGGGGGTTGGGGAGGGGCCGCCGGCGGCCGAGGAGTGGGGGGGGGGCACAGAGTGCGGGGACCACCCACGGGAGTTTGGGACCCCAGCTGCTTACGGACCTTGTCCAGTGGGAGCCCCCTCTGTGGCCAGACACTGCAGTGGGAAGTGATGATGAACTGTGACCACCTTGGACCCCGACGTGACACCCCAGGCTCGTCCCGGGGCCTGTAGAAAGGCTCAGGTGGGCACCTTCCCAGTTCAGAGTGAGTCGGGGGAGAAGGGAGGCCACGGACACGCAGGAGCCATAGACGGGGTCGAGCATCTGCTCCCGGGGGTGGCGGGCAGGGCCATCGGGCTCAGCTGGCTCTGAGGAATCAAGGTGAGGGGCGGGTGGGGAGCCTCTCTGGATGGCGCGGGCAGGGCAGATCTCGGTGAGAAGTCGGGGAGGGACAGCCCGGCCTCCCGCTTCCTTGCCCAGCTTGGCCTGGCCTACGCTGACCCCGAGCGGGAGGCGGGCACCCAGCCTTTCCTGTGCCTGCACCGCCCGCCGCTCTGCCTGCAAGAATGGCGGAGGGCAAGCTTGCAGACCTCAGATGGGCCTTGCTCCCTGGAGCTCCCCCTCTTCTGCCTGGGGTGCCCCGGGACCCCAGCACAGGGCCAGGCGCCCAGTGGGGCCGATCACGTGACACGGGGTTGGGTGCAGACTCCAGAGAGGGGAGCTTGATTCAGT
The DNA here is from genome assembly GCF_910594005.1 of Cervus elaphus. NCBI lineage: Eukaryota > Metazoa > Chordata > Mammalia > Artiodactyla > Cervidae > Cervus > Cervus elaphus. Next base: position 1,983,121 of record NC_057825.1, on the reverse strand, counting down.
AACCTTTTCATGGCATCTGAATTTCAACAGGATGGTCATGGGTCATGCTGGAGGAGCCTGAGGCTCCAGGTCAAAGGCAACGACGGTCAGGACGGCCCTGAGTACCCATCCATCTGTTCATTTGCTCAGAAATCGCTGCCCTGGGCTGGCATCTGCCCCACAGAATGTAACACGTGGCTGGAAATTTTCTAGTAGCTACATTAAGAACTATGTGAATTTTATTAATATATTTTATTTAACCCAATATGTCAACCCGTTATCATTTCAACATGAGAGCCATCTAAAAATTATTAATGAGCTATCGTACACTCATTTGGGGTACCAAGCCTGAGACTTGGTAGGTATTTTACACTTTCAGCACTTCCCCACTTGTATAAGTCAGACTTCAAGCTCTCAAAAGTCACAGGCAGCCAGGGCTGGCATGCTGGGAGTGGAAGTCCAGAACATGCTCTTGGGGCTGCATGCAGACAGCCAGTGTGGGCTGATCTGTTCCAGGACAGGGTCGCGGGACCTTGGGATTCAGAGGGAGGAACAGCCAATGGGGAGGGGCTTGGAGGACTCCCAGGAGGAGGAGGCATTGGGGCTGGGCATGGAAGGGTAAAGAGGAGTTCTTTGGGTACAAAGTAGGGGAAAGAAAATCTTCTAATTTCATTCCTGGTTCCCAAGTTAGGGCCTGAAGAAATCAAGGACTTTCAATGACGTGCCACCAGGTTCTCCTAAAGGAACCACTGATTTAAATCCTCTCATTTCAGGACTTTCCTGGTGGTCCAGTGGTTAAGGCTCCCTGTTCCCAGTGCAGGGCGCCAGGTTCAGCCCCTCATCAGGGAGCTAAGACCCTGCACAGCGCAACTAAGAACCAAATAAATAAATATGCTTTAAAAACCTGCTTCTTTCTGCCCCTGGGCCAGTGCTAATATTTTTCCATATTCTAGTAACAAACCCTGAGGTCTAGAGGTTCAGCTACTAAGAGGCGTGTGTGCTCAGTCGTGTCCTACTCTTTGTGACCCCGTGGGCTGTAGCCCACCAGGCTCCTCTGTCCATGGAATTTTCCAGGCAAGAAGACTGGAGTGGGTAGCCATTTCCTCCTCCGGGGGATCTTCCCCACCCAGGGATCGAACCCGTGTCTCCTGCACTGGCAGGCGGGTTCTTCACCACTGCACCACCTGGGAAGCCGGGTGGGTAATCGGCGAGACATACATCTTATCTAGGTCTTAGACGGCAGTGGCCGCTGAGACGGTGCTACCTGGCCCCCCCTCTGCTTTATGGAGCCATGGTGCATGTGCCTATTGCTTCACACAGGGAAGGAGGGGCAGGTCCTGAAACTTGTCTGTAACCAGGTGTCAACCTCGGGTCCCACTTGGGCAGTCTTCCTTAGGTCTAACTGAAATCTCTCTTGCTGCTGTTGGGGTCCCAGGTGAGGCTGCTTTGCAGGACTTTTCTGACACCACCTCTCCCATGGCTATCCCCAGGGACCAGCCTGGAGAGCTGCCATGTTCATGCAAACCTTTAGAAGTGAATCTTCCAAATGTGTCTGCAAAGAGTCAAAAGGTTGCACCTTCATGGGGTTGACCAATATGGGGCAGCTGAGGGCTGGGGCAGCTCTGTGGGAACAGAGCCACATTCCCTCTGCTCTCGCTGCAGGGAGGGGTTCTACTGGGGTGATGCTCTGTTGTTCTGCTTGATGGGGGGGCAGCAAGAAGGCCCCCGTTTCCTGAAGCCTCCCTCCTGTGTTGTCTGGAATTGAGCTTCCAGGCTTCGTTCTGGGGCGTTTGAGCATCACCCTTTGCCCTTACAGACGGTCACTGCACATTCTGGGACTGAAGCGGTCCCTGTCGTTCTCCTCAGGGGTCCTGGGGGTTTGGGGCAGGGACCACCGTGAAGGGTGCTCGTGGCATGGGAAGTTGAGGGAAGAACCTTCAGGTGACGGGGCAGAAGCTCCTCCAGCAGTCAATCCTGGCCTCTTAGCTGGTCCCCGAGACATGGGGCCGACTCCTCTGCTGAGAGGTGGGCTGCGTGGGAGCCTGGGTATGCCTCTGTCCTGTCACCCGAGAGAAGGAGGTTTCAGCAGCGCAGCCTTGCCCTCACACCTGCCGTGCGTCTGGTGGGTTTTTTCCCTTTCTGCCTCCTCAGCTTGGGCTCATTTGGGCTCACTGCCCACGTGGTGGGTCACGGTCGCCGTGCAGTAAAGAGTTAGCTCAGCAGACTCAGGTTGCCCACACCCTGCATGCCCAAGGGAGGCCAGGCCCTGGCTCAGCTCCCAGGGGGAACCTCTGGACACTGGGGACGTCCTGCTGATAAAAGCATCTTCATCTACCTGCTCCAGGCCGAGCCAGGGAGTCTGTGAAATGATGGGGTTTATGGGGGGGGGTGCTCAGGGTCCCTGGTATCAAGCAGACCTCTGCAGGGGCTAGAAGCTAAAGTCACCGACATGGGCAGCCAGGCTTGTCTTCGTGACCCACCTCCAAGGAGATCTGGGCACCAAAGCTCAGGGGGGCTTCCCTGGCTGGCACCCCCTGTGATGTCACACGTCCCCCAGGAGGGGCCGGTGCCTGGTGTCCCTGGGACCACCCCCCCTCCCCGGGCTGGTTTTTATCTGTCCTTTTGGGCTAATAAACCTTAACTGTGAGCACGGAGGCTTGGCTGAGTTCTGCAAGTCCCTCCAGCGGATCCTGGGAGCCTAGGGGGCGGGTCTGGAGCCCCGGGGGGCAGGGTCAGCCTCCCTGTTGACTGGCCCTGAGGCAGGGGGCGGGTCCCCGTCCCTTCTGAGTCATGTGGGTGGTCTTGTGTCCAGAGGCCCCTGTAGGACGTCTTCAGACACTGGGACGCTTTGCGGGGGCTCCCTTTGACCTTGATTCCTCTTTCCCATCCATGTTCTCAACTCTGCCCACAGGGCATCTGCGTGGCATCCTACACTCCCTGGGAAGAACCGAACTGTTTCTGGTTGGGGGGGATGATCCTCCCTGAGTGGGGCTCCTGCTGACCGAGGCGGGGGCACAGCCTTGGCCCCCCCCCCCATTCTGAACCTGGAGGCACCTAGGACAAGGGTGGGGCTGCTGGGAAGACGGGGCTCCGTGTGCACGCGTGCGGGTTCTGCCTTGTCTGGGGCGGGGGCTGGGCGGGGCTGCAGGGTCTCTGGGTACCCCCTCAGCTCAGCAGAAGCTCCGAGCTGCCTGTGCTAAGGCTCTGGTGGCGTCCAGGAGATCGCGGAGGCCTGGCCTTCCCTCTGGGGGCCCCTGTGTGCCAGTTTCCCCAGACGGGCCTCGGGCCTCGGTCCCGGACGCTGGGTCCGTCCAGGCCGCGGCTCCCTTGCTTTTTGGCCTCTGCCTCCGTCCGGGACGGATGCTGGCCCTCCTTCCAGCCCTGCCACCCACCCCCGTGGGCCTGCATGCCTGCGTTCAGGTGAGCTGCTCCAGGTGCAGCGGCCCTGATGCCAGCCCTGGGCAGAGGCTGCTGGGCATGAAGGGTCCCGTGTGCCATGGAGGCGTGGAGCTGGGAGCACCATGGGTGTGAGCCGCGGAGCTGGGAGCGCCCCGGGGTCAGCCTGTGCCCGGAGCCTGGTCTTAACGCCCTGCTCTGGCCCAGGCCCAGGCCCCGTGTCCGGGGATGGGCGCTGCCCCCGGTGCCCTGTGGGCCCCCGGCCATGTGTCGGGACCCGGGCCCTGGCTGGAGACCGAATCCTCCCCCAGCCTGCAGCCTGGCCGCCGCCCCCGCCCTGCCACGTCGCCGCTTCCACCCGAGCGGCAGGAAGCCGCGCGCGCGCTCTTTCTACAACGTTTTGGAGGGCTGCTGCTGCAGGAAACATCTGGCCGAGGTCCAAGGAACATAATAAAAGAGAGAGAGGGTGAGAGGGAGTCAGGGAGGAGGCAGGGGCCGGGGAGGTTTGGAAAAACCATCTGATTCCACTTTGCAAAGACAACTGCAGTTATGTCTCTGAGGGTTTCGAAGTCACTTCGGATTCAAACCGTGCCGGGTGACGTCAGTGGGAAAAAATGAAGCTCGCCCTGGTTCTGGGACACACACCACATGAAGTCGGTCCCAGCAAGCTCCCGGCCTGCGAGCCAGGACAGCGGATGGCCCGTGGGGTCTTTGCATAAAGGCAGGAGCGTTGGGGGCAGGGGCCGGGGTCCGCCGCTCTGGATGTCCCGGGCCATCCGGCCTCAGCTCCATGGCCTGACTTGGGGTGGGGGCAGGAGGAGGGCACAGTGAGACCACGGATGGGAGAGAGGTCAAGGTCAAAGGGAGCCCCGCACAAAGTGTCCTGTGTTTGAAGACGTCCAGGGGCCTCTGGACACAGGACTGCCCATGTGACACAGCCGTGGGCCCCTTCGGAACAGTGCAGTGTCTCTCACCCCTGCCGAGCGTCGGGGGCCACTAGCCCCGGGACAGAGAGACATCCTGGCGTTGCTGGGCCTCCAACCTCATCGTTGGGAAGGTCCCCTGGGCTGTGGGGGTGTCCCGGGCCTCAGGGCTCCCCTCTCTGAGCACGCTCAGGCTCCCACACTTTGCAAAGTCAAAGTTGAAGCTTGGGGCAGATGTCTGGGACCCTCCCAGTGTCTGTCCGCTGCTCCCAGCTACCGTGGGCACTGGAGTGGGAGTGAGGAGGAAACTCCACCCCCACCCCCCCACCCCATCCCTCCTGCCTGGGGCTGCTCTGGTCAGGACCCTGCCCCTCCGGATGGGGGCTCCAGGGGTCCCGGAACACGGCAGGAGCTGATATGGCCCTGGATCCACAGAAGAGGGTACGAGGCCCCCTCCTCCAAAATTCCAGGGGCTCCGCGGAGACTTCCCCTATCTCAACAGAGCCAGGCCTCGGGACAAGGTCGCCACAGCCTCAGAGCCCTCAGTCCCTAGAGGCAGGGCCCTCCCAGGGAAGGGAGGGCCTCCCACCACTTACAGAGCCCCCAGGAGCACACGCCCTGACCCCCACGGAGTCCCGCCGGGGTCTGCACAGGTGGCCTGGCTTAGCTGTCATCTCCGCATTTGCTTCCCAAGTGTGTTTTGAAAGAGAGCGTAGCAGAGAAGCCTGGTGAGGCAAGGCTGGGCGGACGCCGGCCTGGAGGAAGGCAGATTCCGATCAACCCGCATTTGCTGGCAGCCAGCGGTGCCAGGCCCGAGGGCAAGGGCCCAGGGCCGGGGGCCAGCCTCCAGGGTCGCCCCCGAGCAGCCCCACTCCGAGGGACCCACTCTGTGGGGAGGAGGTGGGCGTCCTGGGGTGCGGGGGACTTGCAGGGGGCGCTGGGGCTGGGTGGGCCGGGGGGCCAGGGGCCACAGTGCCCGGGGGTGGGGCTCAGCCTGGAGGGGGCCCGTGCTGTGACTGGGGGGGGCAAGGCCTGGCTCAGGACGGGGTGGGGGGCGGGGGCGGGGCCGTCTGTCTGGGACGCGGTTCAGCCGTGGTGCAGCAGAGCCTTGACTCATGGGCTGGGGCCTTGCGGCCTCTGGGGGTCTGAAGACATTTTTTCCATGGAAAGTAGCCGCTGGCGCTCTCTGAGCGGGTAGCTCTCTGCCCCCTCCCGCTGCCGGCCAAGCCTTTGGCAGCGGGCTGTCGGCTCGTCGGGCCGAGCCTCCCTGCTGGACTTGCCGCGGGCCTGGGCCGAGGTGGGAGCGCCAGGCAGGGGTCAGTCGGGCGGGCCCTGGTGCCTGGTCAGCCCCCAGAAGGAGCTGCCCTGTGCATCCTCGGTCCTGGGGCGGGGCGGGGGGACGAGACAACGAACGTCAAGGACTGGCTGCAGGGTGACAGACACGATTGCTGCGTTAGCTCTTTGCGGGAAGCTGGCGGGGGTACAGAGGTACAAGAAGCGGACTGTCCTCTGGGTGGGGGCGCAGCTGAAGTGGCAGACGCTGGAGTATTTACTGAAGCTCCTGATCTTGGGAGCGGGCACCCCGAAACCTCTCCACGGCACTGGTGGTGAGGCGCCTCTCTGCCTGGGTGGGCACCAGGGCTGGCTTGCCCCTGGGCGACACAGGATGCCAAATGGTTAATCAGAAACCCTCCTCGGAGGTCCCTTGAAGGTCTTGTCCCCCCACGGGAAACACAGGCACCCTGGGAGCCCGAGAACCACGCACCAACAGAGGGGCCTCGCCGTGGGCCAGGGGGTGCGCCAGGATGGTGAAGGCTCGCTGTGCCTGGCCTGAGGCATCGGGACGCAGCTGTCTGCAGCTCGGTGGGAGGGGCAGGGCCGTCTGGGGTGGCAGGCCTCCAGCCTGCACTGGGGCTCCTGGCCTGATGTGAGTGCAGCCTGGGGTAGACCCCGACTGCATTATCCCCAAGTGGCCTCAGCCACTTGGGCTGGGGGCTTCCACAGGGAGCACTCTGAGGCCATTCCCGACCATACCCTCTCCTCCAGGAAGCCCTCCTGAGCTTCTTGCTCCTTTGGACTCTGCTGGGTTCGGCACGTGGACCCCACAGTCTGACCTTGAGTCTTCCGCCATTCCACAAACAGAAGTCTTGTCTCTTGGGAGAGCCGGGGACAGGGCCCCAGCCTAAGGCTTGGCTGGCGCAGGGCTCTCCACACGTGCTGCTTGTGTTGGCCAAGGGGAGTTGGTGCCAGGCCTGGGGGCCCCGAGAGGGCACCTGCTTTCCAGGTGGAGCGGCCTGGGTGTGACTCCCAGCTACACCACCTGTGACCTCCAGGGCCCTGAGCAGGCCTCCCATAGCTCTGAGCCTCAGTCTCCCCTTCTGTGAAATGGGATCTTAGCAGCACTGGCCTCCTCGGGTTACTGGAAGGATCTAAGGGCCTGACAGGTGTGAGTGCCCCACCCAAGGTCTGGCACCTGGAGACGTCAGGAGCCCCCAGGGTGGACCAGGCTTAGGGGACCCTGGACTCAGAACTCCCAGGCCACGAACCTCCGTCTCTGGCTGAGCACCTCGGCCTGCACCTCCTCTAGGAGGCCCTCCAGGGCTGCCCAACCCCAGCCTGTCATCTGAGCTCTGGCAGCTCCAGGCGGCTCACACTGGTGGTTTTTTTTTTTTCCACCCCAGCTATGATAGCCACAAATGTCTCCAGCCATTGCCAGATGTTCCCTGGGTGCGCGGGGCGGGGGGGGGGACAAAATGCTCCCGGCTGAGAACCCCTGGATTAGAGAAAGAAGCCCCGTCCTGAGTCACGTGGGGTTGGGACCAGCTTGGGTGTGGCCTCCTCCAGGAAGCTCACCCTGGTTCTCCACAGTACTCTCTCATCAAGCATTTCTGCTCATTTCTGGTGTCAGTGTCCATCTGGTGGGGCATCGATAGGATTCTGTGAGGCCTGCCCGAGCTCCCTGCCCCTGGGCCGCTGCTGTGACGGGCCCTTCCCTCCCCACTCTGCGGTCCTCACGGCTGGAGGCCCGGCCCTTGCGGTCCTGCCTGGGGCCCCGTGAGGCCTGCTGGGCGCCGCAGGGGACCCTGAGGCCCAGAGGAGGGAGGCGTCAGCCGCGGCTCTGTCTGCTGGTCTGCGGCCGGGGCAGGGGGTTGCGTCTCGATACCTGCGTGGACAGGTGCGTGCACGTGGGGGAAGAACCTTCCAGAGCTCAGTGAGGGATGACGTCCCTTGCCGGGCTCACCCTCCAGAAGGCCCTGGGGTCTGACCGCAGACACGCCGCAGCCCTGGGCGCCCTGTGACCTGCTGCCTGCCTCCTCGCGGGCCCCTGCACTCTGCCTGGTGGGCATCTGGGGTGTTCATGGCGGGGCACCCTGCTGGCCGGTACCGCCAGCACCCCAGGCCTCCTGGACGGCTCTCAGAAGCGCAGGGGCTGCGGCCAGAGCTTCCCCTCACATCCTCACGTTGACAGGACTCAGACAGTGTCCCGGTCACCTGAGGATCACGTGCCAGCATTCAGCATCCTGCTGGGGAGATGCAGGCAGCCGGCTTCCCAGCGCGTGTGGCTGCAGCCGGGGTCATGCGCTCACTCCATGGGGTCCTCCCTGTCACTGGGCCCTCAGGGGGACACGGGCTCACTCCACGGCGTCCTCCCGGTCAGCGGGCCCCCGAGGGGTCATAGGTCATACACTCACTCCTCCTGGTCCCCGGGCCCTCGAGTGGCCATAGGGGCTCAGCCAGGTCCCAGCCCTGGCCTTTTCCGTGAGCGCCCTGGGGGCACTATCCTGAGGCCAGTTTCCTCACGCGCCTGGCTCTTCTCCTAGACAGGAGCCCGTGTCTGATATGCAGGATGGGTTCTGTCTGTCTCTGAGTTGAGCCAGCACCCAGGTCTCCCTGTCTGCCTTCTGCCCTGAGCTAAATGGACCCGGGGGGGCTGTGCGGGCTCTTTGTGTGTGTTCAGAGAGAGGGATGTGCGTTTCACCTCTGGCCGCCTGACCGCAGGCACGTCCCTGGGCTTTCTGGCTGCGGTGTCCTTGTCCGTCAAGTGGGGATAAAAGAGGAGCCCCCACCTCTGGCGTAGAGGTTTCGGCTTAGCACGTGGCCACGAGCCAAGCCAGGGTGATGGGGGCTGACTTGGCAGCCGTGTCCCTGGAGCCGGGCTGAGCGCTGCATCCATCTGCTGGGCATCCACCTCCCAGGGGGCTCTGCTGGGCCGGGCCCACTGGTGGAGCGGGGTGGAGGCAGGACGGAGGCTGCGGTCAGTAGCTATGGCTGGGGGGAAGTGGGGAAGAGATGGGGCTGCAGTCATGATGCCAGGGTACCCCGGGGCTTGGCTGGAGGAGAGTCAGCATCTGGCTTTGAGGGAGGGGGAGGGGGTGCCCCTCTGAAAAGGGGCAGCGCTGGGTGCAGTGGAGAGGCTGCAGTCCCAAAGTAACTGTTAGTCGCTCAGTCGTGTCTGACTCTTTGTGACCCCATGGACTGTAGCCCGCGGGCTCCTCTGTCTATGGGATTCTCCAGGCAAGAATACTGGAGTGGGTAGCCATGCCCTCCTGCAGGGGTTCTTCCTGACCCAGGGATCGAACCCAGGTCTCCTGCACTGCAGGCAGATTCTTTACCATCTGAGCCGCCAGGGAAGCCGGGCGCGTGCGTTAGGAGCACACAGCTCCTGTGTTCCCCGTATCTCCCGCCTCTGTTATCGCAGCCAAACTCCTGCGACTTCTCCTTGGGGAGACAAACAGGCAGCCACAGAGCCGCCTCCGCCCCCCGCCCCCAGACGCATCCCTCTGCCTGAAGCCTGTCTGGAGGGCGAGACCATCAATTTTGCAGGAGCAAGGGAGGAACAGAAACCTTTACAACAACTGGGCAATAAAATCCCAGCCAACCAAACGCCGGCTGGGCCGCAGGCTGGAGGCTGAGACGGGCGACCCTGCTGTCCTGGCCGGCTGGTGCCCGCCCACGGGAGTGTGGCCCTGGCCACCCCCCAGGCTCTGGAAGGTCCCCTGTGCCTGCAGGTCACTGGCCTGGAGACCATCCCAAACTTGCCCCTAACAGCAGCTTCCATTGCCTGTTACTCAGCGCTCCTCTTCATTTAAATTAAGAATGTTTTCAAAGGAGGGCAGAAGGTTCCTGCTCTAAGCCCGTTCTGCGCCCAACCTCCACTTCCACAGGTGAGAGAGCAAGGCGATCTCTGCCCTGGACTGTCCAGGCTCCCTCAGGGAGCGGGCCTCGGGGGCCTGCCGCTGTCCTGCCGTCCGTCTCCACGCCCACGGCCACCTCCATGCACGGCCGGCTCCCCCCTGCCCCCAGCAGCAGCAGGGTCCGGGTCACCCCCTCCTGCTGGAGGTCCCTCTGTCCTCACCCCGATCTGACCATCTCTCCCCTCTGCCGAAGACGCATGAGGTAAAGCTCAGCGTGCAAACCCGAAGGCTGCTCTCAGACAAGGGTCAGGCTGGACCTCGCCTCCCCGGCCCCTCCCGACCCCCCCGGGGTGCCCCCCGACCCCCCAGAGTCCCCCCCGCCACAGGCTCCCCTGCCCTCTCGTCACCCGGTTCTCTCGGCCTTCTCCTTCTGCGCAAGCCCGAGGCCCTGGAGACACCTGCCTGGGTTGGGGGCCATCCTCTGGGCCCCTGTTCCTGGGGCCCCCAGGGGCTTGGGGCTGCCTTCCTCTTCCACCCTTGGGCCGTGGCCTCTTCGGGGTTCCCCGGGGGCCTCTCCTGGTCAGCGTCCCTGGGTTTGACCAGTGAAGGCCTCCAGGGGACACAGCTCAGATGCACCCCTTTCGTGAAGCTGGAGTTGAGGGTCGGTGGTTGGGGGGAAGCTGCCCTGGGCCCGTGAGCCGGCAGTGCAGCTGGGGGGCCTGGAGAAAGTGAAGCCCCGTTTCCCTTGGCCCAGCCAGTCTGGGGCCTGGGCGGCCAGTGAGTTCTAGGCTGGCGGCCTCGGCCTTGGCAATCCCACTGGAGACGGAGCTCCTGTTTCGTGTTGGAAACTCGAGTCCTTGTTCAGGAAACTCAGAGTGAGGCTGAGGTTGGATTGTGGGGCTCTCTGCTCCCTGGGGAAGGGGCTCACAGCAGGTGAGTGTGGGCCTGAGATGTGGGGGGCAGGGAGGTTCACAGCTCTGCCTCGTGCTGCTGGAAATGGGCCGCCCCCCGGGGCCAGCTGGTGTGGAGGGCATCCGTGTCCAGGGCCCCGGCGGGCCATCCTGGGGCTTCTAGGCAGGCAGGCGATGGGTCAGACCCCCGGGGTAGGGCTGCAGGCCTGAGCCGCTGCCTCTCCCGAGCCCCGCTCTGCCCCACTCACCGACTGACCTCTGCGTGCCCAGCGCTGACTGCGTCCCCGGCTTTGGCGTCACCGGGCCCAGTGGCCTTGGCTCATGTGTTAGGCTAGAGGCGGTCCCCGAGAGCCACTTCCCGCGGGAGCCTGGACGGCCCGGGGCAGAGACCCGCTCCCTGCTGCCGCTGAGGTCACCCGGGCTCTGCGGGGTGGCTGAACTGGGCCCAGGAAGTGGAAGCGGGCCCCGGGTGGCCTGCAGGCCTTCGTCTCCCTTCTCGTCCGCGTAGACGGGCCCTTCCGCTCCCCGCCTCACCTGCACCCAGCGTGCTGACGGAGCCAGGTGTGACCTGTGGGGGTGGGGGGCTGTGGGGTTCAGGGCATTCCCAGGCATCGCGACGACCAGACCCCCAGACACAGGGCCCTTCGGGGACACGCCCGAGCGGCTCTCTTGGGGATCAGCTTGCACGGGGGCTCAGCCACCCTGGAGGGCCCCTGCCCGAGGTGCCCCCACCTCTGCACCAAGCAGCCTTGTCCGCAGCAGAGAGGCCACTCTCGCTGGCATGGGACCTTCAGGAAGGAGGTGACCCGAGGAAGCTTGAGCCTCTGTGGGCCCTGTCTTCAGCGAACACCCGCGAGCTGGGTGGAGGCTCTGGGGAACGCTGCGTAGAGTCCCCGATAGGCCTCTGCAGCAGAGAAGCTGTGTTGACCGAAGGCGTTTGAGTTCCCAAATCTCTTACCTGCCTGAAAGCAGAGACTCCCCCGAGAACTCTGAAGAATCCGGTTCTCATAGATCCCCTCCTAGGAGTCACCAGGCTTTGAAGACGGTCTCTGCGGGGACTTGGGGCTGCACCCTGCCCCTGAGCAGACACATGCGAAGCGCTCACAGCCCGCCTCCTCCCAAGGGCCCGGGAGGCCTTTCCCCTGCCAGCGCCCTTCCCCCCTCCCCTCCCTCGTCGTGTCCCCCTAAGGCAGCACCCCATATTCTAATTCTTCCTCTGATCATGTTTTTCCATAAACTCCCAACCATATATGCACAGGAATATGTCTGTTCTCTCCATAACCTGTCTCTTGCCAGTTTAATTTGCAGGCCTCCAAAACTGAACCTAAGAGGATGGGGAAAAGAGCCGCCTCCCTGACAGGAGATCATTCTAGGGTCCCTTGCGTGCCGAGGGGAGCCGGGATGAAGGGGGGAGGTGGGCCTGCTCCCCCAGGATGACGTCTACTGACCTCCTTCCTGCCGTGCACCACGTGGTCGGGGTCCGTGCGTCTGCTTGGCCAGCCTGGTGAGCTCCTGTTCACCCGTCCAAGCCCTTCACGGGCGCTCCCTGCTTTCTTGAGTGTGTTTTTGCTGCCCTCCGTGAGTCAGGTCTCGTACCAGCTGGCTCAGGTGGAATGAGGTCCTTGATGCTCAGAACCATGCACGGGTGGGACGGTGAGGCTTCGGCCCCCAGGGCTGACACTGATGCTGTTCTCCCCAGGCTGGCCCCTCCCAGGACACCCCCTGACCTGGCTGGAGCCCC